>NW_020954740.1:773852-1299990 GCF_900497805.2 Vombatus ursinus
ATATATATATATATATATATATATACATAGAGAGAGAGAGAGAGAGAGAGTTTAGATTCAATGTCTGCCTTACTGACATGAGGAAAGGGCATCTTTTGTACTTTTTAACCTGTAAAATAGTAAGTCTCTATCCAAATAGGGAATAACACAAAACAGTGGCTAAATGAGCTCTAGTTGCTAAAAGCTTAATGGATAATGAAAGATATTTTCAGAAAAAAAGGCTGGGGGAATATTCATCTTCTACACATGAAAAAACTAAAATTATAGTTTGTACTATTATCTTGTCCTAGCAATGTGGGTTGACTGTAATTTGGTATTAGATAATGTTATATATTTAGCAGCATTAGTCAGCCTTATTAAAATGGATCCATTGGAATTTTGGTTACAACAGTGAAAGGACATAGAAGAACCCAGCTATCCAATACATACTTCAAAGATCTTAAAAGAGCAGCAGATTACTAATGATCAGGAAACCAAAGAGAAACAACAGAAAGCACTTTCATCAAGCCTAGGACAAAAGACAGTCAAAAGGCTGACAGTGTAGGAGAAGGCTTCCCACAGGGAAGCCAGCAGGATCATTGGTAAACTGCCAGAAGCCTACTTTGATGAGAGACTCTCCAGGGGTCAGTTAAAGCCTGAAATACTGTGGCAAGGATGCTCCAAGGGAGCCTAAAGACCGAAACACTCTGACCTTTGGTCCAGGGGGAACTGAATGCAAAAGAACTCTGATCCAGGATAATGTACTCAGGGGAAACCTGCCAATGCTCTGAGTGCAGATATACCAGGGAATATGGAAGCCAGAGACAAGAGCCCAGGAAACTGAGATCAGGAACAAATAAGCCTCAACCATATCATTCAAGAGTGAAGAATAAGGAAGACCTTGGCCCAGGCACAAAGTCTCAAACCAGGAATTAAAGCTAGAAATATGAGTAAACAGAAAAAGACACAAAACATAATGAAGAAATACTATGGGCTGAAAGGTAAGAAGTAAACTCAGAAGACTGAACTATAACAACCGAAACCAGTCTTAGAAAAATAAAATTACTTGACCACAAGGACTATAAAAGGATCTAGAAGAAATGAAGTAAGAATTTTTAAAATGAAAAAAAAGAGCTCTGGAGGGAAAAAAAAAATTGGAAGGACAATAAATATTTTAGTGCCCAAGGTGAAAAACCTTACAGAGGTATTAGGCAATCTGAAAATTAGAATGGAGCAAATAGAACTCTAGCAGATAATAAGAAATTTTAGAACAAAATCAGTAGGTTAAGAAAATAGGGGGAAAAATTATATACTATCAAAAGTGACTGGAAAAGCCATCAAAATAACAAGAATTCTTGTATTTACTATATGCCAGGCATTGTTCTAAGAGAAATGGATACAAAAATGGGCAGGGGGAGCAATTCCTGCCCTCAAAGGACTTGCATTCTAATGGGGAGAAAACATGAGATACATAGAGATTAGATGGAAGGCACTCTGAGAAGAGAAGAGAAGGCATTAATAGCTAGGGGACTGGGAAAGGTTGGCTAGAGTGGCTGGGACTTGACTTGGCTCTTTTTTTTTTTTTTTTTGGCTAGGCAATGGGGTTAATTGACTTGTCCAGGGTCACACAGCTAGTAAGTGTTATGTGTCTGAGGCCAGATTTGAACTCAGGTCCTCCTGAATCCAGGGCCGCTGCCCCTTTCATTGTGCCACCCAGCTGCCCCTTTGACTTGGGTCTTGAAGAAAGTCAAGGAAACCTTGATACAGAGGTGAGAGGATAGAGGATTACAGATGTGGAGATACAATTTCATGTTTGAAGAACTTTAAGTGTATCAGTGTTTTTGGGATGTACAGTGTGCATGGAGAAGAGTAAAATATAAGGATGAAAATGTAGGAAGTATGTTAATAGAAAGTAGGAAGAGCTTTAATTGCCAAAGAATTTTATACTTGAATATGTAGGTAATGGGGAGCCACTGAAGCTCATTGAGTAGGGGGATGACATGAGCAGATGTACACTTTAGAAAAATCGCTTTGGCAGCTGAGTGGAGGATGGATTAAGTGGAGAGAGACTTGAGGCATGAAGACTAAGAAAGCTATTGCATTAGTTTAGGAAAGAGGTGATGAGTACTGAACTGGGGTTGTGGCTATAAGGAAGGAGAGAAGGTCATATAAGAACCATCTAATTGACATTTTTTGACAATATCTGGGGTAAGAGTGAGGAGTTAAGGATGACATTTGAGGTTTCACTCCTGGGTGAATAAGAGGAGTGTGGTGCCCTTGACAGTAATAGAGAAGTTTAGAAGAGGATAGGCTTCATGGGCAAAGACTGAGTTCTCTTTTGGACATATTCCAAAACAGCTGCAAACAGGAAAATAGGTCAATGAGATATAATTTAAGAATCATCAGGGCAGGTAGGTGATGCAGTGGATAGAGCATTGGCCCTGGAATCAGGAGGACCAGAGTTCAAATCTGGTCTCATACACTTACTACCTGTGTGACCTGGGGCAAGTCACTTAACTCCAGTTGCCTCCAAAAAATAAAGAAATAAAAAGAATCATCATACTTCCTGAAAATCATGGCCAAATAAAAAATCTAGATACCATATGCCAAGAAATCATAAACGAAACTGCTCAGATCTATCAGAGAAAGAAGGCAAAGTGAAAATAGAATTTGCTGGTCATCCCCTGAAAGATACCCTAAATCAAAAAGTCCAGGGAATATCATAGCAAAAATCTACAGCTTCCAATTCTAATTAAAAATACTGTAAGCAGCTAGAAAGGAAGCATTCAAGTACCAATGAACCACAGGATCACATAGGCTTAGCAGCTGTTACTTTAAGGGAAAGAAGGTCTTGGAATATAATATTCCAAAAGGAAAAAAAATTCTTTTTTGGGGGGGCAAGGCAATTGGGGTTAAGTGACTTACCCAGGGTTACACAGCTAATAGGTATCAAGTGTCTGAGGCTGGATTTGAACTCAGGTCCTCGTGACTCCAGGGCCCATGCTTTATCTACTGTATCACCTCGCTGCTCCCCAAAAGGAAGAAGATTAAGGTTTATAACTAAGAACAACTTAGGCTGAAGACCAAGAAAAGACAAGTTTAAAAAAGTGGATCTTTAATAGAATAAAGGACTTTCAAGTATTATGAAAAAAGACCATAGTGGAGTAGACATTTTGAAATACAAATATAGATTTCTATGTCAATATAAACCTGGAAAGGAGAATACATTTGAGGAATTGAAACAGAAAAAATAATCATGCTTATATTATAATTAGGAGAGAAGAGATAAGTGAATGTCCTTTTAGAAATCTAATGTCTTCAAAAGTCACAGAAGTCAAAGAAGATAGACATAAGGCCTCAGTGTGATCTTGTTCTGTTCTGATGGTCTTAAGAGAGGAAAGCAAAGAATAGGCAAAAAGTAACACACTAGGGAAGAAATGGGAAAAAGAGCAATTTACTTCTCATAATTGGGAAAGCAAGAAGACAAAGTAAACATTGATAAATGGAAGAGGGATGCATTATATTACATGAACTTCACCTTATCTCAACTGGACAAAGAAAAGTTAAACTCTTGCATGTGTGTGTGTGTGTATGCATGTGCACATATGTACATGCACACACACATATACGCACACACACAGAGTTTGGAGAAGAAATCTACTAAACTCAGTAACAAAACAGGCATGTATGTTGTGGAGCTACTGGATAAGAGAAATACCTCTAATCTGGAGCCGAGACATAGGCCAAAGGAAAGATGTAGATCTAGAGATACAGTTGTTAGAAGCATGAAGGAGCTTGAAGGAATGTGATTCCTCTCAGAAAATTAAGAGTGCCAGCAACAGGCTCAAGAAAGCAGCAGACCATGGGAAGCCAATCTACCCAGCAGTGATAATCTACCCCAGGAGAACAGCATGAGGATTTTACAGAGAAAGCACTTGTAAGATTGACGCTACCAGAAGTTGTGACTTTACCACATACCTATACATATTTACCAGCTTTCCCTAAACCTCACACATCTCATTTAATGCCTGGAGGGCTTGGAAAAGCCATATTATGCCAGTGTACTGACATTTATACTGTTCTGGTCCCCTGAGGAATCCCCTTCCAGTCAGTACAGTAAGTTTATAAGTAGCCAATGTGAAGTGGAGATAGCAGAAAGCAACATTGCAAAGGGGAATCTCAGCCCACCCAAAAATCAAAGGAGCACAAATTATAAATTTTATTATTTTGTAATTTTGTAATACAAAATTATTATTGACCAAAAATCACATCCTAGTAATTATGTGTTGAATCAGGGGACACCATTTTGGCTTTGCTGTCAGGGCCTTTTGGGCCTATGATACGTAAATCTCAGACAAGTTCCAGAAGACCAGCAGAACCCCAAATGGTGCTAATAACTTTGACAAGATGTGGAAATACTTAAGTTTTATCAACAATTTTGAGATGATTTTGATTTGTTAATGAACTAACCCCAAGGTGGCACAGATAAGAGCTGGTCTGTTCCCCTCCACCCCCAAAACTCTATAAAAATGAGACTTCAAGCTCTTACCCTCCACCCCAGCATTCTTCCATCTTCATTAGGTCCAAGCTGCTGAATATTCCCAACTTTAATACATGGTTATGTGAAGAATACATTGTTCCTCTCACCCTCCCTATCCTCTTCCCCATCATTGCCTGTCTTCCTTTACCACCCCATCCCCCATCCCCGCACCATCTGCCTCTGTACCTCTTTCATTGTTTGTGTCTGTTTTTTTCTGTGCTGTTTTGCCCCACACTCTCTGTGCCTTATTAAAGTGTGATTGCTGCCCTGTTTCACACTGTCATCATGGCCTTTCCTGGCAAGTACCCAAAGAACTTGGCATGCCTGCCCCATAATTTCACAAATGCTCAGTTCAACCAGATTGTACAAGGCCTTGAATGCCAGACAGAGAAACTTGGATTTTATTTTGCAGATGATAGCAAACCATTGAAAGTTTTTTGAAAAGAGGAAAATTTATGTATTCATGTATGCCTTGGTATACTCTTTCTATGAATGCTGCGTATATTTGTGGGACAGCGAATCCCAGGTTGGAGGGAGGGGATATTTTAAATCAACTCTTCTTACAATATCATCTTAGTAAATGCCTTTGCTAAAAGCTAATTAAGTCAACTGGCTGACTGTTAATGAAGAGCACACTGGTAGGGTGGTTATGAGCTATGGTATTCAAAATATTCATCCATAGAATTATCATGAGAATCTGAAAGTAATCATTCCTTTTGAGATCCAATCATCAAGATGATGGAGTATGCCCAGAGGGAATACTATGCAATCATAATTGTGAATATGAAAAAGATGAACTCATCCGTAAAATGGAAGAGGACAAGAAAATATATTGG
This sequence comes from Vombatus ursinus, assembly GCF_900497805.2. Classification (NCBI taxonomy): domain Eukaryota; kingdom Metazoa; phylum Chordata; class Mammalia; order Diprotodontia; family Vombatidae; genus Vombatus; species Vombatus ursinus. The sequence goes on from NW_020954740.1 coordinate 779,208, forward strand.
AAAACAAATCCAACAATGTATGTTGCTTACAAGAAACACCCTTAAAACATAAAGATTTATATACAGTTAAAAATGAAGGGTTGAAACAAAATTTATTATGCTTTAGACTAACTCAAGAAAGTAGGGATAACAATCTTGACCTCAGAAAAGTCAACAGTACAAAGAGGCATGGTTAACAGGGAAACTACATTATATTTAAAGATACCATAGATAATGAAATAACATCAAACCTTAGTTTATATGGGACTTCTGGCTAAGATGGCTGCCTGAACAGAGGTAGGCAGCCTAGCTCCACATACCTACTCCAGAAAAAAAAAAATTAAAGTAGCACTAGAGTAAATAGAGATCAAAAAATCTAATGAGAAACTACAACAAAGACGCCTATAAGCTTGGGGACAATAGGAGGGGGAGCCTGCCAGAAAACCAATGCCACTACAGGCAAACAAGTTGGAAGCATTATAGCTCAATCAGAGACAGCTGCACCCTGAAAGGCTCTGTATCCAGGTGACAGGAGTGGATGGCTACCACAAGAAAGTGCCAAGGTGGTCAGAATTCAATAATAAAAAGCACAGAAACAACCAGGAATGACAGTGACTAGTCCAGCTGAGGCAGTGCTCTACTGTGATACCTCCAGGTGAAGGTAAGGTCCCCAGAATGCTTTCCTGGGATGTCATAGTAGAGCCTGAAGATTCACCATTCTGAACCTCAATGATTGATTCAAGGAGGCCCCAAAACCTACTGGCACTAAGCAAAGTCATAGATAGATAGACAGACAGACAGACAGACAGACAGATAGATAAATAGCCTTTGAAGCAGAGGTCAGTGTAGGAACCTAGGTGACACAGGTCCACACAAAGCAGGGTCTACAACCCCATCCAAAATATAGCAGGAAGTGGAGCACGGCCCTATCACAAAACTGCAATTCAGGAACCAACATTAGAGATATGAGTGAACAGAAGACACTGAACACTTTAAAGCATTATTATAAATCTAGAGATGCCCAAAAATCTGACCTAGGAGTAGAGAGTAACAGTGTAACTACTGTGAATGGAGACTCAAAAGAGAAAAAAAGAATTTTCCATAAGCACTGCATACATACCTAAAATAAAGTCAGAAACTGTTTTTAATGATATAAAAACTCTGGAAGAAAGAATTGGATGGAGAATAATTTAAAAAAGAAAGTACTGTACTTGAATAATTAACTCCATGAAAATTAGAATAGATCAAACAGAAATCGATGATTCAATGAAACAAATTTTCTACTTCCAATACCACCAGCATCAGATCCAAATCTACTTTCTAATAGGCTTTAAAAAGCTTGAGAAACAAGGCATTTCTCCAAGTCTCCACTTCTGGATGTATAGATATTCCTCTCTTACCAGCATCCTAAGCCTCTGAGAGGAACACATAAGGCTGATTTAGGCTCAATGTAAGGAAAAACATCCTAACAATTTAAGCTATTTTAAAAAATGGAATGAGTTCTTTCAGGATGCAGCACATTTTCCTTCATTAATGGTCAAGCTCTGACCAAACAAGAGTGGAAATTGCATATTGTGGTGGAATAAGCTTAAAGAGTTACAGTGGATGAGAGCATTTGTATTGACTACTTAGAAATGTTCAAGTGGGTGTAGAGAAGTGAATCTGTGTATTGGATAGGCAAGAGAGAGTGACTGAGGTAGTGAGTGCTACATCTGGATTTGGAAGTCTGTGTCTGGGTATCCAACCTCCCAAGCAGATTTACTATTGTGGTACCGGGAGCAACCCCAAACTCTAAAGGGTAATACCCCAAAAATGGTTACCCTAGGTTCAAGGTACTCTGTAGGTCTACCTTCACTAAAGTCTTATCTCACAAGCCCCAAATGACATGTTTACCTTTAACAGATGAAAGACACAATTAATTCAAAACAAATGTATTAATGAAGTGGTTCAGTATCACAAGTAGCAATAAAACAATGGAGTTGGCTTAGATGATCTCTAAGGTCTCTGCCAGCTCTTTGTCTATAATTCTAAACCTGGGGTACACTCTCCCACACACCATCCATGGGAAGAGAAGACTCTCTGCTTCACCTAAATTCAATTCACGAGCAAGTCAAGACATCACACTTGTGATGTCATTGGCCTTTTTTGAAAATGAAGGACAAACAACAACAGACACATGTAGAGAGGCACACCCATAGGGAATACATGTGATGATGGCACACATATGAAGGGATTTACATCAGTCAGTCAACAAGCATTTCTTAGGTGTTTACAATGCCAGGCAAATCCGAAGGCATTAGTAGCTGAAGAAAGGGGGGTGGATTTACCAAGAAGGGCCTCCTGCTGAGTCCTAAAGGAAGGGAAACTAAGAGAAAGAGATGAAAAGGCAGAGCACTTCAGGTATGGGAGATATGCCTAGCATGGATATAGGAAATGGAATATTGTGTTTGAGGAACTGCAAATTGGCTAGTGTAGCTGAATCATAGAAGGCATGGAGGGGAATAAAATGCAAAAAAGGATGGAAAGGCAGGAAGGGGCCACATTATAAAGAACTTTAAATCCCAAGCAGAGAGGTTTATTTGATTCTGGCGGTAATAGAGAGCCACTGAAGCTCATCAAATAGGGAGGTGACATGGCCCAACCAATGCTTTAGAAAAAAATCCTTTTGTCGTCTGAGTGGAAGATGGATTGGAATGGAAGAGATACTCACATAATGTCCAGAAGAGGACAACCAAGGAGAAGAGACTTGAGTTCACATTATAAGAAGATCAGAGCTCTAGAATATTTTTGAATAGTTTATGCCATCAAAGTATCATGACATAGCAGATTTGTGATCTGTTTTCTGAACTCATTGTCCATTTTCTCCTTCTGGCTGGGTGGCTAGGTATAGTGGTACCACAATACCACCTGTGTTTCTTTTTTCAAGGCTGCTCAACTAAATGATTTTCAATATGCTTTCTCATTCAGTTTATAGATTTTCAAATGGAATTATATGCTATTAATTTTTAGCACTACTTCCCTGGCCTTTCGATCTAATTTATTTCTTTTAACTGAAGCATATTCTTATACTGCCATCTTCTAGCTATGAGTCACAACATATGAGTCAATGACATCTGTGAGATAAAATTTGCTTCCTCATGTCAGCACATATAGTTCACTTTATCACCCGTTCTATCCACATTTCTGCACAGACACGAGAGTTACTGTTGTTTGTCTTTCTGGCCATTACCTCTTATGTATTATTGTATTGAGCTACTGTCATACTTGCTATTCTCAGTTTTATCTGATATGACAGATATATGTAGAAGTTTTCTCCTTCTACATCCATTTTAATTTAAATTCCTTTTATTATATCCTCAAATCTCCACAGATAAACATATTCTTTCTGATTTACTCTATTCTTTATATATTAAGTTCTAAGGTGGAAATCCAAATCATACTCTCTTATACCATTTTTTCTAACTATCTACTCATTTTTTATACCTGTCCTTCTCTTCTGAAGCCCTTGCCTTCAATTAGCAGCAGTGGTGAAAATGACAACTATACCCTCCAAGATCAATGTTGAGTTTCTTGTTTGGGTTTCCATTTGCTCCATTCTAATTTTTTAAGGAAGTATTTTCTTCAGTGAGCTTTTGGACTTCCTTTTCCATTTGGTCAATTCTACTTTTTAAGGCATTCTTCTCCTCATTGGTTCTTTTGCCATTTGGGTTAGGCTATTTTTTTAAAGTGTTATTTTCTTCAGTATTTTTTTGAGTCTCCTTTAGCAAGCTATTGCCTTGTTTTTCATGATTTTCTTTCATCACTCTTATTTCTCTTCCCAGTTTTTCTTCTACTTCTCTCACTTGCTTCTCAAAATTCTTTTTCAGTTCTTCTATGGCCCAAGATTGATTCATATTTTTCTTGGAGGCTTTGGATGTAGGAGCTTTGACTTTGTTTTCCTCTGGTTGTATGTTTTGATCTTCTTTGTTACCAAAGAAAGGTTCTATGGTCTGACTTTTTTGTGTGTAGTTTGTTCATGTTCCCAGCCAATTACTTGAGTTTTAAACTCTTTGTTAAGGTAGGGGTCTGCTTCCAGTGTGGAGAATGTACTGTCCCAAGCTTCAAGGGTTTTGTGTAGCTGTTTTCAAAGATACTTCTAGGGACCTGTAAATTTTCCATTCTTGCAAGGTGGTACGATCAAGGGCAAGGTGTTTACTCCTTTCCTGGCCTGTGCTCTGGTCTCTGAGTGATCATTAGCACTCTTTTCTGCCTTGGAACTGTGAGGAGGATTCCCTCTTCACAGCCACTACAAGCTCCACCATGCCAGCACTCTTCTTTGCCCCAGGACCACCACCTAGAACTGTGACCCAGATCCAAGCAAGGGCAAAGCCAGAGAATCCTGTTTCAGCATCAGCAAAGAGATCCCTGAAATCCCCCTATGATCAGTCACTCGATTGCCCCTCTGCCTGTGGGCCAAGCTCAGGAAGCAGCTGCTGCCGTGGGGCTGCCTCGGGACTGGGGCTGGGACCAAGCTTCTCTCTCATCATGGTCACAGACTTTTCCTACTGACCTTCTAAGTTGTCTTTAGTGTTTGTGGCTTGAGAAGTCTAGAAACTGCCCCCGCTGCCTGTGATTCAGTCCCCTGAGGCCTGCTCCAGGTTTGCTGAGGTCTGGTCTTTGCCTGCGCACCCACACTGAACTGTACTCCTCTCCCTGGCGCAATATACGTTTCCCGAGCAACCATTCAGGTTGTCTTGGGCTGGAAATTTGTTTCACCCTGTCTTTTTGTGGGTTCTTCTGCTTTAGAATTTGTTTAGAGTCATTTTTTACAGGTATTTGGAGGGGTTTGGGGGAAAGCTGAAGCAAATCACTGCTTTTACTCCACCCCTTGGTTGAGTTTCTAGATAATTTCTAGAGACATTTTCAAGATTCCTTCTGACATTATCTTTTACACCTATATTGTAATGGGAAGAAGTATATTAGTTTAGGATGACAAACTCTATTTTGTTTTAAGCTTCCATTTTGTGACTGGGTAGATATATAAGTTGTTTTTTCTATAATGAGATAAGTACTTGAGTACTCTAGTTTAACAATGACATGTGTGTCCCCTAAATTTGGTAAACAACTACTAATGATGTGTGTATACCCCAAATATCATAAATAATTGCTAATAGCATGTTTGTATTCCTTATCTGGTAACTAACTGATTAGTACTTGCTAATTATATCAGACAACTAATGCTTTGATATTTTCCTTTCATATTCCTTTCCTTTCCTTTCATTGGTAATCAATTACCCATCAAAACTTAGATGCAACTTGTAACAACTTTAGCCAAAACCATAAAAACCCATCAGTCTGGCCACCAGAATTAAATCTTGCCTGCCCTGAATTAAGAGATTCAAGTATTCCATGTTCACTTGAGAGCAATGATGATTAATGGAGACTTGTCTGAATATTTTCTCAGAGGGAGACCCACAGCCTTTAGCAGGGCAGAGGGGGAACCTTATTATGAGTGCTAGCATGAAACACACCAGGATCTATAGGAGCCTGGTTGGTGGTTTGTTCCTAGAGATGTCATGTTTGCACAAGTTGATCAATAAAGTTTGATCACATGCTTTGAGAAGTATATATTTAATTGGTTCCAGTTAGCATGTATAATAGTAAATCGGCTTTAAGTGTGCATTGTGCACAAATCACCATAAGTCAGCGTTGATCATCAGGTTTGACAAGTCTTGGGATATGTATTCCAGGAAGACAATATCCCTCATAATTTTCATATTGGATGAACATATGGTCACTTAATTATCTCTCAAGAAGGAGTAACCAACCACAACAATCCATTTATTCTTTTTACGACCAGCAACAGACAGTCCCTTCCAACTCAAAATCTATGCTCCTATGATAATAATTCCAGGGGAAGCTGCATCCCCCCTCTGTTGGTACAGAACTACTCTTCCTTTTCTGTGTCTCATTCTTTTACTTTCCAACCTCTTGACACAGGTTTGAATTCCTTTTTGCCTCTTCACATTCAAAAAGTCCCTCTTTATTTTCCTCTTGAAGCACTTTTTCCATGAAGTCAAGGATAATTTTATTGTTCCTGATAGTGCTAGGGATTAGAAAGGTATTCTTCCAACCCTTCATCTTATTTAATGGAGAGATCAACATTCATTTTTTTTAATACATACATTTACTTCTTATCTAGTATATGTAGAAACACCAAGTAGTATAAGTAGCAAGGGTGGCAATGAGACAAGGCTTGGTTGTGTAAAGAATTTCCCTCTACACCACAGGAATATGGGGAAAATATTCTTCCCAAATCATCTCTTTCCTTTTCTCCTAGGCAGCCCCAGAGGTGTGACTTTCCCTTTGGTCTATACCCTATTCCACCTCTTTGAAATCAAAGGCTGGAGTTCCCACAACCACCACCACCAGGCATTCGCTGTCTAAGACACATCGGGCTCTTATTTTAGCTTAAACTAGGGGTTATAGTTTATATAGGCCATTACTCTCTCGGAGCTTATGCTATTAATAATAATCAAGACCATTAAATGCACTTTTCACAAGCAGTTCAGAGCCCCCAAATGGAGAGAGGTCTAATACTTTGACCTATTTTTAATTCTTTCTGTCCCAGCTAGTAACTGGCATCTTCCTTTGCTCTCTTGGCAAGTAATACATCACAAAGCATTTGTGATTGATCATAGTTTTGTGTCAAAGGTGAAATGCTCTAAAATTAAATTAGAAGTTATAAACAAACAAATTTTGTAGAAAATGGATTCCATTTGTGGATGGAAGAAGAGGCAAAGGGGAGGCACAATTTGATGCTGTTGCTGTGTCTGACTCTTTGTGACCCCGATGGAGTTTTCTTGGCAAAGATGCTGGAGGGGTTTGCCATTTCCTTCTCCAATGAATTAAGGCAAACAAAAGTTAAGTGATTTGCCCAGGGTCACACAGTCAGTGAGTATCTGAGGACAGATTTAAATTCAGGTCTTCCTAACTCCAGGCCTAGCACTCCATCCACTGAGACACCTACCAGCCTCCACAATTTGATATACTTCCCCAGTTTTCTTAGTCTCCTAAAGAAAAAACATTTCATCTTCCTCTTAGCCAGGATTTAACTAGGGACAACGAGCTTGGTTCTTTGGAGAGCTACCTCAAGGCTCTCTCCCTAATCACACTTAAAATGTTCATACATCACCTGTCTGGATCACTTATTTTCTAATCTTCTGCCAGATTCTCCTGCTCTCTCCAAAACCTAAAGCAAAAACTTCCAAACTCTGCCATTCATACTATCAACATCTCATTCTGCCCTACCTCGTAGATTCCCAGTGTTCATTCTTGTAATCTCAACCAAGAAGTGGTTTTGTTTTGCTCTGCAAGTGAAACTTCAACTTCCACCATAAATTTTATTTTTGTTTCTGAGACACTCAGATTATAATAACCAAAGTTCTGTAGATCATTGGAATATTCCATTTGCCCTCTGTACTTGCCAAAGCAAAGATCCTCAGATCTATGTGGTCTTGCTTCTAACTCAGTTTGCTAATCAAGTAGAAAATAATTTCACTCCTTGAATCAGAATTGATTTGGTTTTTTTTCTTTATATACTTGGTTCCTAGAATAGCACCTTTTACATAGTGGGTTTATGAGTCAGTTAATCAATCAATAAGCATTTATTAAGTGCCTACTATTTGGTTCTAGGCACTGGGGATACAAAAGAGAAAAGTGAAATAGTACCTGCCCTAAAGGAGCCTACATTCTATCATGGGGGAGAGATAGTATAGTGGTAAAAGCACTAAATCAGGTTACGAATCCCAGGTTTAGAAATTATGGGGCAAGATTAAAAGTGGGTGTGGTAATGACAAACACTGTTAGCACCCTAAATAAAAGAACCATCCGTCCTAGACCAAAAGAACGAAAAGGAAATTTCAACTAGCTTTCCCTTAGTCATGTTTGTTCTCTACTTTGTTTAACTAATGAAAACACAACCAAAGCATGTGTAGTATTCTTTAATTCCTTTTATAGCAAATGTGAGCAGGAAGCTTGGTGAACTTCATAAGGCTAAAGGATGAGAGCAGACCCTCTCATGTGTATTAAACCTCACCTAAAAGAGGAATTTCTAAATCTTTCCTATAGTCCTGACATACACCTTTCCCCATCCTTCAGATATCCTATATCACAAGGTCAGACTTAACTAGCCCAGTCTGGCCTGGTGCCACCCCTACACCTGCATAGGCATAGGCCATAAAGAGAGTGGGAGTTAATTGTTAAATACAGTTCAACAAGATCCTCATTAGGGGCAAATTACCTGAGTAATCTGCTAATTTTCCAATCAGAGTGAGTGTTTGCACTTGTGATTTGGAAATAATTACCACATGGTATAAAACCTGTGTCAAGATTATAGGAAAGGTGAGTCTAATTTGATATGCTGACTGGCTAGATGACATTGCATATGGCTCTTAGTTTGGGCCTTTTAGCAGCTTTTGGATAGCCTGAGTTATGGCTTTGCTAAGCTTGTTTTTGTTATTTGCTGATACCAAGATCACTGCTCCAAACCACCAGAAGGTGACAACACTGTCCTTTACAGCAGAAATAACTGTGACTCCAGGTGTTGGATGTAGATCAGAAGAAGGACAATGCTTGTGTTCAACCGCTTTCTCTTTTGGCTTCTTCGCTGAAGAGTCAGGAATAGAATACCACAATAAACTAATAATAGTTAAAATGACTTAAAAAACCAAAAAGGGGGACATAAACAGATTTTTCTAAAACTCTAGCATGAGAATAGATGATCTAAAGCTAGAAGAATCTATCCAGCAGATTTTAATAAAATCACTACATGTAAGGTGCACATGCTTGAGGGGGGATGTCTTTCATTCATAGTGTTTATGCAAAGATTAGTTCTCTGGTGTAGTGTTTAGATGGAAATGTTTAGCTATGACAAACACAGAAAGGAGGGTGCTTCCTCATGTCAAAATGGGGGAAGTCCCTTTGAGGACAGTATTTGGGATGTCCTACCTGTGACATAGGTTAGAGTGGTAAGTCCCCATAGTAACACAGATCTTTCATTCCCAAGTGTGGCTCACCTTTGCCTCAAAGAATCATCTCTACTAAATCTAGGGATCAATTTATATTTTATATTATTAATCTTTCTCTCTTCTTATAGACTCTCCTGTTTATGGAATCTTGGTAGGAGTATTATTTCAAGATGTCCTCACTGTTTTTGACTTCTGAATGAAGTCATTCTCAGTTTATCCTTCCCTGTGCCTCGGCCATGATGGAGTAGGAATGTTTCTCCCTCCCCAGAAATCCAAACCTTATCTCAAATCTCTATCTATTAATCACACAAACAAGGATCAGCATCTGTCAGCTTTTCTTTGATATAAAGGAGGGATTATGGGAGGGGAAGGAACAATTCATTTAGATAGGAAGAAGCCTACAGATCATGCTGTTGGTTGCAAAAGAAGAATGACCTTCTCCCCCAAGTAGATAGAGATATAGATAGATAGATGGATAGATAGACTAGATAGACAGACAAAACATTTATTAAGTACTTACTACGTACTAGGCATGTGCTAAGTCTGGGCATACAAAAACAAGAAATCAAGACAATCTCTATTCCCAAAGAAGTAACATTCTAATTTTGTTGTTGTTTAGTCTTTTCAGTTGTGTATAACTCTTTGTGACCCCATTTGGGGTTCTCTTAGCAAAGATATGGGAGTAGCTTGCCATTTCCTTCTCTAGTTCATTTTACAGATGAAGAAACTGAGGCAAACGGGGTTAAGTGAGTTGCCTAGGGTCACGTAGCTACTAAGTGTCTGAGGCCAGATTTGAACTTAGGAAGATGAGTCTTTTCCTGATTCTCAACTTCGCTCTCTATCCACTGTACCATCTAGCTTCTGACATTCCAATAAGGGAATACAAAACAGGGAAGTGAGGGAAAATGTACCATTCCCTCCAACTGCTCTGTATCTCTACCCAGAGCCTGCCTGAGTGGAACATCATGGGCCAGAATTCACCTTAGATTAAATTCCTTGTAAGGTTCTCCAGTTGGGTGGGGTAACAATGCCCATGGCTCTCTTGCTATCAGAATGTTTTGTTTTGTTTTGTTTTTAATAATTGAAGGATATGTTGTTTGTTTGTAAGTTAGTAAAAGTAAAGAAGAAATATTTTTCCCACCCAAGTTCATGGATGCCCTAAAATCTATCTATGGACACTTTGGGGAATCTGTGAACCCATGTTAAGAGCCTTTGTTATAAAAGTTAAGGATTTCTAGGGTGGAGAGTTAGCTCCATTCTTATACCCTTCTCCAGAGGGTAGGTTGGTTGTCTGGTTCTTTCCCTTGAAAACCTTCCACTCCACTGTAAATTTCAGGAGTCTTTCTCATGAACTGGGGTGCTAGGTCTCTACATTGTGGGCATATTAGTTGCAGAGCAAGCAGGGGTGTTCTGGATCCAGTTCTAGCCAGTTGTTAAATTTTTAGTGGTTAGTAATTGCCACAAATCAGGCCTCAATTTATTGTTTTGTTGATTGCCTATATTCAAGAAAGTGTCAAGGTGTGTGCATACTCCTTTTCTAAAAGGTGGCATTTGAGCCTTAAAGGGAACCAAGAACTTCAGGTGGTGGAAGTGATGAGAAAGGGAGTATTCTAGGCCTGATGACTAGCCCAAAGACATAGAGAGAGATGGAAGAAGGAATATAAAGCAGAAGGAACTGCGAAGAGGCCAGTTTAGCTTGAACACAGGGTACATAGGAATGTGGGTCTAGAGTTCTGAAGAGTAGTCAATGCCAGAAAATAGGTGTGTAATACAAATTAATTTTAATACTAGCCTAAGAAAAACACATAAAAGGTGAATATACACGTGTGTGGTTGGCGGTGGTGGTGGTGCTGGCGGTGGTGGTGAGAGATAGGGACAAAATTATTTTTCAGTTATCTAATGTTTAATGTTACTTATGCAAGATTCCCTTCTATTTATTTAGCACAAGTAATCAAAAGTTGACTATACATAATATTTTCTTCATACTTTTATATCTTATTATGGTTACTTTTTATTTAGCCTTTGTATTGCAGTTTTGTTTTTGTTTTTTTTTTTCAAGGCAATTGGGGATAAGTGACTTGCCCAGGATCACACAGCTAGTAAGAGTCAAGTGTCTGCTCTGAGATTGCTCTGAGACTCAGGTGTTCCTGACTCTAGGGTCGGTGCTCACTGTACTGCAGTTTTAAAAGCTAACGGTGTCTTGTAGTGTTCTGAAAAAAAAAACCAGTACGGTTTATAAGGAGATTGCTTTGGTTCAAATCTCAGCTCTAACTCTTACTCACAAAGTGCCTGTAGGTAACAATCTCGCTGAACCTCAGTTTTCTCTTCTATACTTCAACAGAATGTGTGCTGGGTCTAGTTTCAAATCTTGGCTTGGCTACTAACTATGTGACCATGGGTGTTTCTTCAATCTCTCTGGACCTCAGTTTCCTGATTCGTAAAATGATGGAATTGGACTTAGAATACCTCTAAGATCCTTTCTAGCTCTGATTCTCTGATTTCATGTTTTTAATACCTTGATGGAATTATGATGTCATTGGTATGGGTATTCTTTCCATTAACTCAAATCACAATCATACTGTGCCTGCCCCAACTATGCAATTCTTCTCTGTGTTTTTTTCCTCCCATAGGTCCTACAGAAAAGGCTTAGAGGTCTTCCTCTCATTATTGAAATGTCTTGATATTCCAATATATTATTATTTCTCATTCTCCCTATTCAAAAGGCCCAAGTGATATTTATACAAATGAATAATTGTATTTTTGAAAACCTAAGCTACTAGTTGGAAATAGATTGGGATGGTTTTGGAAAGCTAATTAAGTCAAGATGACCTTTACACTTATTCTGAGACCTTCATCCCCAGTAGATCCCTCACTTCTGAGGGCATTTCATCATCAGTCTTACAAAGACTATTCACCCACCCATCTAAGATGAGCAATAAATTATACCTGGCAAATAATAAAGATTTGTACTCAGTTCCTATTCTGATGCTTCATCATGGCAAGGAGTTAACCCTTGGTACTCACAGGCTTTACCAGATGGGGTGAAATATTGGGCAAGCCCTATAAAGCTGGAAAGCTTTGAGGATGGGCGATCCAACTGCAAACAACCAAAATTTGAAAAGGCTTATCACCAGACAGGCAATGAATTAGTGGGGCAGAGGCCAGGATTGGGGGCCTCATCAATTCGTGGAGCTATCTCCAAGCTAGAAAGTCTCTTTGACATGCTTGGGTGGAAAGTGTACTCACACTGGTAAAATTATGGATTTTTTGAGGTTTTGAAGAATATGGATAAAGTATATTTTAATTGCCTCTTGAGAGGTCAAGCTGATGAAAGGGACTGGGAGGGAAGGGAAGACTATGAACTGCTAATTGGGGTATACTAACTTATTTACTTACAAGATTGGCTTTACTCAGTTGCAAAACAGCTGTTTTGATTGCTTGTGGCAACCTAGACAATAGGCAGTGAAGGTCTGTATCAGATGAAGGTATCAGAATTATTTTAGTCTACATGCTGCTCAGATGGCCTCCCTCCAAGATGAGATGATATGTTCCCAAATTTGGGGTGAACTATTCTTAGTATTCTTAGAGGAGCATGACCCCAAGATTCCAATTCTCTGGGCTCAAATCCAGTAGGAGCTCAGATCTCCGCTACCATTTCTTGGTGAGAAAGGGGAGAAAAGCTTAAAAAAAAAATAATCTCCTTAGTGGGGAGGAGTAGGACAGGAGCTCTTATGTCCTTTTGGCTCCAGAGAGAAAACATGAAAGGATCCAAGATATGAATGTGGTCACATTATTATTAGGATTTGTTTTAAACCAGCTAGCTAAGGGGATTATTTTTAAACCTTAGTCTGAGAGAGAAAAACACCATCAGACTATTTGTCTTTGCCATGGATTCTTAGAGAGAGAAGAATCAGGCTGTTTAAAAAAAAATCTCACCTGCCTATTGGCCTTTAAAATCCTTCAAAAAGTATTTATCTTTGCTTTCTTTTCTAGTCTCAGTGGAGGCTAGAGAGATGTGTCAATTTCAGGCTATTTTCATCTAATCTGAGATACTCTTAAAAAATAGCTATTTGCCATTCAGTACACGGGAACAAATGTGTGATACTTTCACAATATCTACCTATAGATTTTTTTTTAAGTATTGATACATTTTTCTGATTTATTTTCTCTTCTTAAGAAAAATCTTTGCTATAAGGAATGATTCAGGATGTAGGGGGAGGGATACATGAGGATCTTTAGGTGATATAAAAACAAAAGGTAGCAATAAATTTATCATTATTTTTAGCTAGCATTTATATAGCAATTTAAGGTTTACAAAGTGCTTTACAAATATCTCATGTTATTCTTACATCCCTCAGAAGGCAAGTATTATCTCTATGCTACAGATAATAAAACTGAAAGAGGCAGAAGTTGAAAGACTTGCCCAGGGTCACACAGCCACTAAGTGTCCAAGGCTAGATTTGGACACAGGTCTTACTGACTCCAGGCCTAGATTTTATTTAAAAAAAAATGGGCATTTGCAAAGTGATCCTTTTCTGTTTCATATTATATGTTAGCTCTAGGTCTTCCAAGCCCAAACCAGAAGATAATGGTTTCATCACATTTTAAAATTCCGCTGTTGTTGGAAACTAATTATTTTCAGTTACTGAGAGTTAGCAATATTGTAGTAATTGTAACGGATATAGTTTATTTTTATTTTTTTATTTTTTGGGCAATTGGGGTTAATTGACTTGCCCAGGGTCACACAGCTAGTAAGTGTCAAGTGTTTGGTCTGAGGACGAATTTGAACTCGGGTCCTCCTGACTTCAGGGCCGGTGCTCTGTCCACTGCACCACCTAGCTACCCCTAATATAGTTTATTTTTAAATGAAAAGACAATGGACAATTACAATCATCTTCTGATTATCTGGATGTGAATTATTCACTTTGAACTTATTAGCACCTTGTGTAGTTGCTTCTCCTTCCTGCTAGCCTGCTAGTCCTATCTAACTACAGATCACAGAGTACAGTGAATTCAACAAGCATTTATTAAGCACCTACCACGTGCTAGGATTGTGCTGCTTCCTCTAGCCTCAGCAGAGCCTGAGCTGGCTTATTTTATGTGTAGCCTACCTCTCAGTCAGTTAGTTACTTAATGAGCACTGTGTTAAGTACTGAATGAAGGGCGATTTCCCACCATCTATCACCTTTCTAACTTGAAAAGGAAAAATCCAGTCACAGAGGAGAGAGTGATAGACCAAACATTTTTTTTTTTTTACTATCTTCTGCTTAATAAGGTAAAACAGAAAGTCTGTTGAATTGGAAATCAGAAGTCATGGGTTCAAATTCTGTCTCTGCTATATGTTACCTATGAGAACTTGGGTGCATTCCTTTATCTCTGAGCCTCTGTTTCCTCATCTGTAAAATGAGGTGGTCGGACTTGATGATTTCTAAGATTCCTTCCAACTCAAAATCTATGATTCCATGCTCTTTGGGGTGTAGGGCATGGCCCCTACTCCCCTGAGACTTGCTTATAAACAAAAGGTCAGTCAGGCACCGTCTCTAGCCAAAACAAAGCAAAAATTCTGCTTTCCTGGCATTCTTTTGAGCACAGGTAGAGAATGTTTTGGGTCATAACATGCAGTACTGGGCTCTTTGCCATTTGTCCTTCACACACCATTGGTGGAGTTCAATGTAAACAGTCCTGTTCTTTTTTGTAAGTACCCAGAGAGCTCCTGGTAGCTGGATGCAGAAAAAAGGAATTGATGTGATTAGTCATTGTGAATATTGATGCACCATAAATAACTCTTGCAGAGAGGTCCACAGTCTTATAGACCTAATTGTAATTCACACATCCTTAGTATTTTCAATTGCATTTCTTTGCTTCTTGCTTCAAACAAGCTAGAAAGTAAACTGTCAGCCATACTCAGACTTCCTCCTTTCTTCTCCACGGTGGGGACCCTGGATCTGAAGGGTGATGAATAGCAGGGGAAATGAGAGTAAGAGAAGTGAACCTTTATCATCTTTTTGGCATTCTCAATATAATCATCATAACTGACATTTATACTATGCTTTAAAGTATACAAAATAACAGACACACACACACATATGATCACTTCTGATCATCAAATGATCCTGTGAGGTTGTAAGGTATTATTCACCCCACTTTACAGATGGGAAAACTGAAGCTCAGTGAGGTAAATTGATTTGCCTCTGATAACAAAGCTGGGAAATTTCTTTTTTTTAAGTTTTTCTTTTTTCTTTTGATCTTAACAAATAGCAAATAAAAGATTTTCCACATACAAAGTAGAACAGAAAAAGAGGATTATACATGAAATTTTAAATCTTTAATATGTACAGTCAATCAATAAGCATTTATTAAGCACCTAGTATATGCCAGGCACTGCAGATAATACAAAGAAAGGCAAAAGAAAGTCCCTGCCCTCAAGTAGTTCACAATCTAATGAGGAAGACAACATACAAATTCTTATCTGAAAACAATCTAGATGCAGGCTAAAAAGGAAATAGGCAACCCAAGGAAGGTACCAGAATTAAGAGGGACTGGGAAAGGCTTCCTATCAAAGATGGGATTTTAGTTGAGACTATTTTTTTTCTTTTAAGTATGTAACACATTCAAAGTTTAACTTTTAAAGCTGCTTGGATAATCAGTGTTTCTTTCTGGCCTTCCTGCTACTTTCTTCTGTGTATTTTAAAAATGACTCAGGGATCTTTGTTTCCTTTCTTTTTTGGGGTATGGGGCAACTCTATGACTAGCCACTTCTTCCCTCTTTACCACCTCCTTTGGGAAACAAACAAATAAACAGGAAAAACCTTTATAAAAATATGCTCTCTTGATTTCAATTCTAGTAAGCAGATAATAACCTGCAAAGCTCTTCCCTGTTCAGACTTTTGTGTTTTCACAAGAATTGTGAAAGTTGTGTTTCAGAGAATTGTGTTTAGTTTGTGGTGCCACAGTTGAGGAACAACATTGAATAGCTGGAGAGTGTCCAGAGAAGGACAACTAGAATGCTAAAAGGCCATTGGAGGATATGTTGAAGGAACTAGCAATGGGAAAGAGCAAGTACTAGGCATTGTTCTTGTTCTGCCCAGTCCCAAGGAGTAAAACTAGCAGCAATGGGTGGGAGTTGCAAAGACACCAAATAAAACTTGGCATAAGGAAAAACTTCCCAACCATTAAAGCAAACCAAAAGTGAAATGAAGTACCTTGAAAATTAGTGGATTACTATTGATAAGAGGTCTTCAAGAAAAGGCTGGATTAACCACTTATCAGGTATGTTGTGGAAAGGATTTTCTTTCAGGTATAGCTTGGACTAGAAGGTCTCTGAGGTAGGATGGTAGAGTAAAAAGGCAGTATTTGCCTGAGCCCTCTCAAATTCTTCTCCAAACAATGTTAAAATAATGCCTCAAGGAAAAATAGGTACACTAACGAACTATTGGTGGAGTTGTGAACTGGTCCAACCATTCTGGAATATAATTTGGGACTATGCCCAAAGGGCCATAAATCTGTGCATATCCTTTGACCTAATAATATTACTATTAGATCTGTATCCCAAAGAGAGAGAGAGGGAAAGAGAAAGCTTCAGATTTGTTCTGGTAAATATTTAACAACCATCTTTCTCTCTCTCTCTCTCTTTCTCTGTCTCTCTCTGTCTCTCTTATATAATATCTGCATACATACACATATATACCTATATATAGGTATATATGTATATTTGCATGACAAACTTTCACATTTATTCTGCATTATTAACATTTTCTCCATCACTTTCTTAAGTTTAGACAAGTAACAAGGAAGTAAATCAAGCCATGATTTGTAGTATGTGCCGATTTCCACATAATAATCTTGTCTCTTCGGAAGATGGTTTGAGCTGGCTCCAGCACACACCTGATATTCTGCTTTTTCTCCAGTGCCCAGTTGCAACAAACAGTGAACTACAACTTTTTCCAGTCATATATGGAGGAAGGAAAGGCATGACAGGTAAGAACCATGCTTCCATTCTGCCCGATGTAGCCCCCAAAACAGCAGAAGCTCTTTCCAGGACACTTATCCCACCCTCCCCCTAACCTCTAAAAAGTAGAAAGTGCTGATTCAACTCAGTCAGAAAACTAAAGATCAGAGGGACCTGGGTAGAGAATGAGCATGCTGGCTATACTGTGACTGAAGGAAAGGAGAATGTAATTCAGCTGGGGTCAGTTTGATTCTCTCAGAAACTACTAGGGGCAAGGACCAAGTCTAGCGAAAAATAAATTTCCCAACTTGAGAGGAGGCTAAAACAGAAGAGTTAGAAAGTAAGAGACAAGGCAATATAAAGGGAAAAGGCCAAAACTGTCAAAGATCAAGAGATAGAAAATTATAAATCAACAGAGAAGATACCAAAATTAGAAAGGAAGATGACTACCTAAACATCCAGAAGTTTACAAATCTCTTAATAAGTGTTTCAAGACAAAAGAAATAAAGCCAACAATTGATGAAATAGAACTCTGTGGATTCCCCAAGGGAGTATGGACTCATGGCAGAATATTCCTGAATATGTCATGAGAGATGTCAGAATTTTTAAAGAAGCAAGGTGGGAGCAAATGAATGAATTTACATAATCCTCAGTAGGAATAATTAATAAAGCAGAAAAACTTGAATCCATCATGGCAAGTCTCTCCACAGATACAAAAGAGGGACAAACAGATTGAGACTACAGACATATAAAAGAGAAAGACGATCCAGAAGAAGAGAAGCAAAAGTTGACAATGTTAAAAGAAAGTGTGATCTCTGTGCAAACAGAACATTGATCTTGAAGACAGAACATGTAGAGACAAAGTAAGGAGTATAGGACCCTCAAAATAATATGTCAAGTAAAAAACCAAAAACACTTGAATACCACAATGTAAAAAATAACATAAAAAAACTGCCTAGAACTTTTGAATATAGAAAACAAAACACTGATCAAAAGAATGCACAGATCACCTCAAAAAAAAATCTTATGCTTCAGATGCCAAGACACATAATGATTAAATTAAATAATTCTAATGATAAAAAAACCAAAACCTATAAATACCAGAAAGAAGACCAGCAGTTAATTGGCAATTTGGTTAATTGAGGCACAGCCTCTGCCTGAACAAAGGGAATGAAGGAAAAGTTCAAGTACAAAGCCAGAGGCATTTATTGGGTGTGTATAACACATGCCCATGTGCAGAACAGCAGAACTTAGTCTGTAGCTCTAAATATTGGGGGTTGAGGAAGGAGCCAAGATGGCAGAGAAAAGGCAGCAACTCACCTGAGATATTCCCAGACTCCTCCAAACTCCTTTAAATAATGCCATCAAACAATTCCTGGAGCAGTAGAACCCACAAAAGGACAAAGAAAAATAATTTTCCAGCCAAAGACAACTTAGAAAGCGTAGGAAAGGTCTGTTGCACCTGGATGAGAGTGGAGCACAGTCCCGCACAGGTTGTGCCAGCACAGCCTAGCCACAGCAAACCAGGAGCAGGCCTTGGGAGCCACTGAATTAGCAGCAGCAGCTGCTGCTTCTGGAGCTCTCAGCCCAGGTTGAACAACTGGTCAGAAGGAGATTGCAGGGGTCTCTTTGCTAGCACTGAGGCAGGACTCTGTTGCTTTGCCCATTCTTGGATCTGGGTCGCAGTCCTGGGTGGCAGTTCCAGGGCGAGGAAGAGCAGTAGCACACTCAGCCTCAGTGGAAGGGGGACCCTCCTCACAGTTCCAGGGCTGAAAAAAATGCTTGTGGATGCTCACATACCAGAACACAGGCCAGGAGAGTAATAAACACACCTCTCCTTAGGTTATACCACTTTGGAAGAACTGAAAACTTACAGGTCCCTAGAAGTATCTCTGAAAACAGATGTACAAACCACTCAAAGCTTGCAACAGTTTGCCCTCCACCCTGGAAGCAGAGCCTTACTTTAACAATGGGTTAAAAGTCAAGAAATAGGCAAGCAAACAACTGAAAAAAAAATCTCTATAGAATGTTATTATGGTGACAAGGAAGATCAAAACACATGTGCAGAAAAAGATAACAAAGTCAAAGCTGCTACACCCAAAGCCTCCAGGACAAACATGAACTGATCTCAGGCCACGGAAGAGCTCAAAAAGAATTTTGAAAATCAAGTAAGAGAGATAGAGGAAAAATTGGGAAGAGAAATGAGAGTGATGCAAGAAAATAATAAAAAATGAATCAATAGCTTAGTAAAGGAGACACAAAAAAATACTGAAGAGAATTACACTTTAAAAAGCAGAATTGGCCAAATGGAAAAAAGAGGCACCAAAATTCACTGAAGAAAAAAACTCCTTAAAAAGCAGAATTGATCAAATGGAAAAGGAGGTTAAAAAAAAAAAGCTCATTGAAGAAAATAATTCCTTAAAACTTAGAATTCGGCAAATGGAAGCTAATGACTTTATGAGAAATCAAGAAACAATAAAACAAAACCAAAAGAATGAAAAAATAGAAGAAAATGTGAAATACCTCACTAGAAAAACAACTTACCTGGAAATCAATATAGGAGAGATAATTTAAAAATTATCAGACTACATAGAAGCCATGATCAAAAAAAAAAAAAGAGGCTAGACATCATCTTTTAAGAAATTATCAAGGAAAACTGCCTTGATTCTAGAACCAGAGGGTAAAATAGAAATTGAAAGAGCCCACTGATCACCTCCTGAAAGAGATAACAAAATGAAAACTCCCAGGAATATTGTAGTCAAATTTCAGAGCTCCCAGGTCAAGGAGAAAATATTGCAAGCAGCCAGAAAGAAACAATTCAAGTACTGTGGAAACAATAAGGATAACACAAGATTTAGCAGCTCCTACATTAAGGCATTGGAGGGCTTGGAATACAATATTCAAGAGGACAAAGAAGCTAGGATTACAACAAAGAATTACCTATCCAGAAAAACTGAGCGTAGTCTTCAGAGGAAAAAATAGATATTCAATGAAATAGAGGACTTTCAAGCATTCCTGATGAAAAGACCACAACTGAATAGAAAATTTGACTTTCAAATAGAAAATTCAAGAGAAGCATAAAAAGTTAAACAGAAAAGGAAAATCATAAGGGACTTAATAAAATTAAATTGTTGACATTCCTGCATGAGAAGATGATACTTGTAACTCAAGAACTTTCTTATTATTGGGGCAGTTAGAAGAAGGATATATAGACAGAGGGCACAGGTGTGAGTTGAATATGAAGGGATGATATCTAAAAAAATAAAATTAAGGGATGAGAGAGGAATGTATTGGGAGAAAGAGAAAGGGAGAGGTAGAATGGGATAAATTATCTCACATAAAAGAGGCAAGAAAAAGCCTTTGCAGTGGTGGAGAAGAGATGAGGAGAAATGAATGAATCTTACTCTCTTCAGAATTGACTCAAAGAAGGAAGAGCATACACACCTAATAGGGTATAGAACTCTATCTTACCCTACAGGAACGTAGGAGGGGGTGGTGGTAGAAGGGAGGGCAGATTGGAGGAGGCGGTAGTCAGAAGCAAAACACTTTTGAGGAGGGACAGGATGAAAGGAAAGAGAGAATAGAATAAATGGAGGGGGGGAATAGGATGGAGAGAAATACAGTTAGCAATAGAACTGTGAAAACAAAGTTGAAGCAATTCTTTCTGATAAAGGCCTCATTTCTCAAACATACAGATAACTGAGTCAAATTTATAAAAGTAAGAGCCATTCCCCAATTGATAAATGATCAAAAGATACGAACAGTTTTTAAATGAAGTAATCAAAGCTATCTATAGCCATATAAAAAATACTCTAATTCACTAATGATTGGAGAAACACAAATTAAAACAATTCTGAGATACTACTTCATACCTATTAGGTTGGTTAATAGAACAGAAAAGGAAAATGTTGGAGGGGATGTGGGAAAAATGAGAAAGAAATGCACTGTTGTTGGAGTTGTGAATTGATTCAACCATTCTGTAGAGCAATTTGAAACTATGCCCAAAGGGTTATAAAACCATGCATATCCTTTGACCTAGCAATACCACTGCTAGGTCTGTATATCAAAAGAGATAAAAACAAAAAGGAAAAGGACCTATATGTACAAAAATATTTATAGCAGCTCTTTCCTGGTGGCAAAGAATTGGAAATTGAGGGGATGCCATCAATTGGGGAATGGCTGAACAAATTGTGGAATGTGATTATGATGGAATATTATTGTGCTATAAGAAATGATGAGCAGTATGCTCTCAAAAAACCTGGAAAGACTTACATGAGCTGATGCAAAGTGAAATGTACTGCATACAAAGTAACAGTAATACTGTAAGATGATCAGCTATTAATGACTTAGCTATTCTCAGCAATACAATAATCTAAGCCAACTCTGAAGGACTTATGATGAAAAATGTTATCCATTCCCAAAGAAAGAACTGATGTTGTCTGAATACAGATTGAAGCATACCTTTTTTATTTTCTTTATTTTTCTTGAGGTTTTTTTTTTTTTTGGTCTATGTTTTCTTTCACAAAATGACTGATGGAAATGTTTTGTGTAACTACACGTGTATAACCTATATCAAATTGCTTGTCTTCTCAATGGTGGCGGGGGGGGGAAGGAAGGGAAAGAATTTGGAACTTAAAAATTTTTAAAAGAAATGTTAAAAATGGTTTTTACATGTAACTGGGAGGAAATACTAAATACATTCCAGAAAAAAAAAGATTGGGGGTTTAGAGAGCTGTTTTAGTGGTTTTACAACAAAGGGAGGCAGGAGAATAGGAGGAATCACACAAAATAAATACAAGGTGGTTAAGGAGAGCACTAGCAGTTGGTGGAATTAGAGAAGGCTTCATACAGAAGGTGGCACTTGAACTGAGTCTAAAAGTTAAGTGATTTTTATGGCAGAGGTGAGGAAGGAGTGCACTCTAAGCATGAAAGATGGTCAATGCCAAAGCACTGAGAAGAGATGGAGAGCTATGTGTGAGAAACAAAGGGAAGATAGATTTGTACTGTAGAGTTTGGGAAGGGGAATAATGTATAATTAGACTGATTCTTTGTTCCTGTGACACCCACTAACTATTGTCCCCCACCCAAGGATCTGACCTGGTTCTCCTTTCTTTTCACTCTATTCTGTCTCATTTGGTGATTTCATTAATTCCCATCAGTTTAACTACCATTTTAATGAAGATGATTCCCAGATCTAAATATCCAGCCGTAGTTTCTCTTCTGAGTTATTGTCATTTATCACCAGTCACGTCTTAGACAATTTATATCCCATAGGCATCCTAAAATCAATGTGTCCAAAACAGAACTCATTACCCTCTGCCAACTCTTCCCTTCCCTATTACTATAGGGCAGCTGTCCAATCAATTAGCTTACAACCTTAGTGCATCAACTTCTTTAAGTTTGAGCCCACTTTCCCTGGGATTGAGGTGGTATAGCCTACATTAGGATTTTTAAAAATTGTATACTCAGCTTCTTAACTCCCTCTTTTTTTTATTTTGTTTTCAAAGATTTAAGTTTTCCCTCTGAGAACTACTTTAGCTGCATCTCAGAAATTTTGGTATGTTGTCTCATCGTTATCATTTTTGTTTGCATAATTATAATAATTTTTATGATTTGTTCTCTAAAACTTACTCATTATTCAGAAGGTAATTATATGTCTGTATCTTTTATGTTCCTTGTATCAAATACTATTTTTATTGTGTTTTGATTTGTAAAGGATGTGTTTAGAAATTCTGCTTTTTACATTAATTTATCATTTCTCTGGCATATGCATGATCCATTTTTATAAAGGTGCCAAGAGTTTCTGAGAAATGTGCTTCATTCAATGTTACCATTCAGAATTCATTTATCTGTTTCTTCCCTTCTTTTGACCCTTCTCTCTCCTTGCCCAGCTAAATGTTTAGTTCAAAAATTTTCTCACCTGCTCCTAACCTTTCAATTTAACTAACATTTTTTAAAGTCATCTTTACCCCAAAATTTTCCTTTGCTTTGTCCTCCTTATTTATCTTTCCTTGTTGTCTATTTTTACATTCTATCTTCCAATTCATGGCCTATGTTATTATAGCCTATTATTTGTTTCTTCTTTATTCTCTTTGTGTCCCTCATGAGGGCAGAGTATCTGGAATGCTAACTTTGAACTCCCTCCCCTATCCCATTTCTATGTTATTGCATTTATTGCTCATACTCCATGCCTCTTTTTTGTTTCTATGCCTCACCATCAGAAATATCAGTTTATGAAGGAAGCAATGTCAAATGGCAATGTCATGTAGTAGAAATTATTCACCACCTCTAAAAACCAGTTTATTCTATTTCTGGTTCTTTGTCCTTTTTTCCAGAATGGGTACTGGCTGCCCTTAGCTGCCCATAAGTCGCCTCTTCTGGAGCAGGGTATAGTACTGGGATATGTAATCCACCTTAGAGGTGATCTCTTTATGTAAATTCCCCCCAGATGAAATCCATTATGAGGTCCCTGTCTTTGTACCATATGTGTGTGTATGTATGTATGTTTGTATATATATACATACATTCATATATATACACATATACAATGTGTATACATACAATGTATATGTATATGTGTGTGTATATACATATATGTGTGTATGTATATATATATATGTATATACACACACTTCTCCCCATGTAAATATCTTTTAGTTGCACTCTTTCATTTCTCAGGAGAGGGAGTTAGTGACGTAAGAAATAGAAAATATCAATAAAAAAAGAAAGATGACAAAAGAGTCTATTAGCTGCAGAACTAGAAGAACTGATTTAAAATATATGCAATATTATATATTTATATTATTTATATTTCAATTTTTTTATTTCTACTTACTGTTAACATATTTTTAGCTACCAGGTAGCATTGATAGGTGTCCACCAGATTTAGCGAAAGAGATCTGGGTCCTAGGGAGTTCTATATTCACTTTGTTGGCTTCCTAATGCTCCACTGAGCATAAGTGCTGAGTAAGTTTCCGTACTTTCTATGGTTCTTAGTAGGTAAATGACCTCAGCTCTCCCTCCCTCTGCTGGACAATGCCAACTCATTGTCAAGTATTGTGGTAATTTGTCAATTTCCCCAATAAGAAACCAGCCCTTGAGTCTCCATCCAATGGTCAACTTCACCTCCTTCTTGGATTCACACTGTTTCTATGAACCCTAGTCACATAACTCTAGCATAATGGAATTGCCTCTCCCCAGAAGCAAACAAATATGCTTAGATGCAACTTATGGTTTTTACCCTTAGCACAGCATTGATGAATAAGTAAAACAGTACGAAATAATAAGGGAATAATATATAATAAACATCTGCCAAGTGACTTCATATCTAGTGTTCTTCTAGGCCCTAAAAGTTCCTCTGAAACATAAGACTGATTTGAACTCAGGATTTCTTTACATACAGTTTGAGTCTTCCCTTGCAAGGGCAGGAAGAATATAAAATAAGTTACACAGAAATTTAGACATATATATCAAGGTGGTCATTAGATGGAGATGCAGTAACTCTGACCTTGAGATCTTAGCTCATCTGGCATGGAACTTAGGAACTGGTATGCCTTGAGATGGTTAAGGATTTGAGCTTTCTCTGGTCTCATCTGTCTGGTCACTGGCCCTGACCTCTGACCATCTCTGTCTTTGGCAATCCCTTCATAGAACAGAGTAAGCAGATTCAGTAACTAGCTTGACTGACTCTAGCATTGTTAGCATGGTGACCCTCTCTCTACCGCTGATTCACTCAGCTATATAGCTGTGTTTTATCATTTCTTCTCTCATGCCTCAGCCCCAAAGCTCCCACCACTTCAAGATGGGGTAAGATTGGGGGTGGAGATGAGAAAGGATACTACGGGGCAAGGGATGTTATATCCTGCATTTATTTATCTATGTTGTTTTACCCAATAGAATATAAACTTCTTGAGGGTAGTGACTATTCGTTATTACTTTTTGTATCCTCAGCACACCAGCACAACACATAGTAGGAGCTTAGTAAGTATTTGTTTGCTTTGGATCATTAAGCAGCTTGGGGTGCATGTTTATTTTTGAGTGAATTTAAGTTCAATATGGTAGAATTGTTATTTTGACATTCTAACTTTGTGTTGCTTCAAGTAAGTGGGAATGTTTACTTGGGAAAAGAGAAAACTTAGGCAAGATGGTTTTCAGTAACATAAGAAATTCTTGTGTGAAGGAAGGATTATTTGAAGGTCTCTTATATGAAAGAAAGATTAGAATTGATCTGTTTGGCCCTAAAAGGAAGAAATAGGAATACTGAGTCAAAGTTACAGGTAGGCAGATTTTGGTCCAAAAAAGGAAAAGCTTCTAAATAATTCAAGCCACCCAGGAATGAAATGGACAGCCAGATAAAATAGTGAATTCCCTCTCAGTGGAGATATTTAAGGAGGGCCTGAAGGATCACTATCAGGGATGTTGATAGTACTACATTAGGAAAGGGATTAAACTAGATAAGAGATTCTACAGCTCTAAGATTCTGACCCTAAGGAGTTTTACTTTCATAAAACTCAAGTTAGTGGCCTAGTGTCACAAAACTCTTCATCTTACTGCTATATGATAGAATACAACAGTGACAGCCATAGGAATTCATGTGAATGTTCAGACACCATCAATTTTCCGTCTCCTAATGCTTTGTTTCCACCTTGTGGCCACATATATATTTTAACTATCTCAACACATGCGTGCTCACATCTGGTATAAATGATTTCTTTGAGGAACACCAAAGGAATGCCATCTTACCGTATCATTAAAGTATAACATTCAACCAATGTCTTTACTCTCCATCAAGGGAGAGGTAACAGGTATCCGGGAATGGCATTGTAGTACAAAGAAACACCACAAGGTGGTGGACTTGAGAAAGACTTAGTTTCCACAAATGGCTTCATAAGAAGTTTCTCTTAAATGGAGTTTTGTAAAATGACTCAGAGAGGAAGAAAAGAAAATCTATTAAGAGGAAAAGGGGGGTGGGGTGGGGTGGAGCAGAGAATCTACTTTTCAGTTTTTCTGGATTTAGGGTCAAGTCTTGATTATTTTATTGTATTCTTCTACTCCATTTTCTGCTCCTGCTCGTATCTGCACACAAACATTCTTTCCAGATAAGCCTATCTGTTCCCTTTTTGGCTAGTGTTCTTCATGACTTGCTTGCCATCTACTTAAAATGTGAAGGAACAATGTGTTTCTCTTTGGGATTTTGAGTTTTATTGTATCCCTTAACCTGCCAAAGAAAAATGGATTTGTGCTGAGAGATCACTAAAAAGCCTCTCCAGCTTCCTGTATGCTGCTCTGGGAACAGGAAGATTTTGTTAGATCAGTTTTCTTTGCTCTTTATGTAAGGGCCATATAAAATATCATGGAGAGGAAGCAGAGCTTTCAACTTAATGCTTACGCATTTCTGTTCCTCTGAAACCAGTATTTCTGGTACTTAGCACCTCTTTTTTTTTTATTTTCCAAGGCTTTGAAGGCAGCTTCTCATGTTTTCTACTCTATTTGGGCTCATTTTTCCATTTTCATTTTATTACAGTGTGTGGTAATTACCTCGACACTATACATTCATTGGAAATTGTAAATTGACCTTTTTTTAAAAAAACATTGTTTACTATACACTGGGCCACACTGTACTGAATCCTGCATCTTTACCACACTTGTTCTTCATTGATACTTGGCAACCAAGGTTAAGCAGAAATAATAAGCACATAATGAATGCCAGGCTTCTTTGGGCAAAGGGTATGGCCAGTCCTGATTTTCATATTTGAACTTATAAGTGGAAAATTACCATTTTAATGAGCCATGAAACCGTGAAGATAAAAATGTTTGAAATTGCCCAGTTGCTCCAAGCACCGAAACTGTGTGTGAAAAGGAAGAGACCCTCTTAAGATTCATGTGGATAGCCTGGCCTTTAGATGGAACATAGGAAAACACCAAATTATATTGGTTATGTTTTCTTTATCTCTTTATTTTAATTTCAAACACATCCTTGATGGACTAAGACTTAGAAGTAATACAAAGTAGAATCTAAAGAATGAGAATTACACATATTGACTAGAAAGGAAGGAAGGAAAGAAAGAAAAAGGAAAGGAAGGAATGAAAAAGGGAAAGAAAGAAGAAAAAAGGGAGGGAGGACAAAAGTAATAGAACTTCAAGACAGGCCTGGAAGGGGATACTGAACAAAAGCATTTTTTACTTGTTTGTTAATTCATTTGGTGCTTTCTTGTTAATTTCTAAGGACTTCGCATAATATTTTATTTCTTACTTTATGTTATTCACGTTTTTATGGACTGCTAAGTTTATAATTTTTTTAAAAATACATTTTGATCAGAAAGGCAGTGATGGAAAAATTCCAGACACAGTATTTAGGCTATGAAGGTTGTGGTAGAGACAGATGTTTCACTTTTCAGAGGGTATGGAATATTGTCACTATGAGAATGAGAATGATGATGTTACTGAAAAAAAATGGTACTTTTACTTTTTATTATTATTCTAGTAGTGGGGACAGATTTGTCATCATTTATGTCTCCACTTTCAAAGGGTCAATAAACCAACGATTATGGACACACATTTTTCAGATAATGTTCAGTGCTAAGGATTCAAAATAGAACAAAGTTAACTGAGTCATATAGAAATCAAACCCACAACTTTATCTTTATAAGCAATTAGTCAAATTGGTTAAAGTCCATAGATAAGCTGGCAGAAGGTACAGAAGTTGTGGCAAGGGGCAAGGTCATTGGCATTGATAAGAAGATGACTGAAGAGTAAAGCAAAGAATGGCTGGGGCTATCCTAGATGTAATGGGTCAAGTGAGGCACTCACCAAACAGGATAGCAGGTTCCCAGGGAGAGTTCCAGAGTTGAAAGGATTAACTTTCCAGAGCATGGTCTCTGATGCTTGTGGCAAGGTTGATGGTGAGAATATGGCCAAGGAGTAATAACCTTTCTTTTAAAAAATATTTTGCATTTAATAAACACTAAATAACAGGGACATTTTAAATACAAAGTAGAAAAGAACAATAGGTTGTACCTGAAACTTAAAAAAAATCTATGAGTAATAACATCTTCAGGCTATTCATACTTTTTGTTGCAGAAAGAGTTTGGTTCCCATCTCTCTCTCCACCAACACCCCTCCCCCGCAGCCTCCCACCTTCTGCCCAATCAGTTGTTATAGTAGCAAAGGTAATGAAGTGTCGATGTGTTAACAAAGTATTAATTCCAAGTGATCCCTTGATGTTCCCTTTGAGTGAATCTTCATTGGACAAACAAACATTGGACATACCTTTGCAGGGCTTTAAATGTCTAACCCCTTGGGATAGAGAAGGAATGCAAGGTCAGGTGTACTTTGTGGTGGAGACTGCTGAGGAGAGAAAGGCATTTATCTTTTTTCCCCTACACCAGTGACATCTATGAGCAACTTGCCAAGGGAAAGACACCCATCCGTAAGTTTAAGAGTTGATTGATTCAAGAGACTTCAGGTGCAGCTGAGGGAACAGAGAAACAGACACTAACTCCAGGTAGACAAAGATATAGAAAGGCAGTTCTTAAAGGAGAAGCTACTTCAAGGAATTGGATCCCTGTTAGCAGAAAATAGAGTTGGCAATGGAATCCATAAAGGGCAACAATCAAAAGGTAAGCTGAAGAGAGGAGCACACACTGTAAACCCAACTGAGCAACCCACCCAACAGAGACAGTGTGCCCAAGGGGAGCTTCATGAGGATCCTATGAAAAAATTACTTCCAGGCCCAACAGTACCACAGATTGTAAGTTGCCTTTGCCCCACACATATCCTACACAAGTATCACCACCACTGCACTTTAAATCTGAGCCATTCCTATGGATGCTGTATTTGTGGATGAGTATGTACAGTTTTATTAGGGAGAGGGGAATATTTTGTAGTTATTGTTTTTACTATGCCATCTTAATATTAATAAGTGCCTTTTCTAAAAGCTAAATAAGTCACAGCTGATTATTAATGGGAAGGACACTACTAGGGGTTCATGGACTATAGTGTTATAAGGGTGGCCACAAAGGCTACTTCCTGAATCTTGAAGTGGCTGACTCAGCCTGTAAATACAAGTGAATACTGGGGGAGTAGCCCAAAGGAGGTATTATACTGTGTTCTAGCCAGACTGACCTACTTACTCTTCAGCCAGCACAACACTCCACCTCCTGTATCCACACTTCTGCATAGGTTATTCCCAGACCTGCCTCTTGCACTTTCTCTTCATAATTATGTATTAGAATCCCTATCCTCCTTCAAAGCTTAACTTTTAGCTCTACCTCCTGCACGAAGGAAGCCTTTCCTGATTTTCCCAGCTGTTATTACCTCCCTTCTCCATCCAAATTGTTTTATATTTACTTCAAATATAGTTTGTGGTTACTTACATGTGCACATGTTGCTTTTGCCAATAGAATGTGAGCTGCTTGATGGAGGGGACTATTTTATATTCCTAGTACCTAATATAGTGCCTAGAATTATACTTAGTACAATAAAAACTTGATTTGGACAAGACATGATCACTAAGGTCCCTTCTATCTCTAATAGCCTAAGAAAGAACACCTGGCTTTGAAATCAGAGGACCTGAGTTTAAATCCCAACTCTGCCACTTGATAACTATTTTTCTCTTTATCTCTTTTTCTCTGTGTCTCTCTCTTTTTTTGGGGGGGGGGGTTAGACCATGGGGTTAAGTGACTTGCCCAGGGTCACACAGCTAGTAAGTGTCAAGTGTCTGAGGTCGGATTTGAACTCAGATCCTCCTGAATCCAGGGCTGGTGTTCTATCCACTGTGTGATCTAGCTGCCCCACTGTGTCTCTTTTCAATTCAGCTATCAGTTCCAATTAATCTTTAAGAATTAGGAATCTTGAGAGAATTGAGGCACTAAGGTGCCAAAGTGGGTAGACTACTGAGCCTGGAGTCAAGAAGATTTGACCTCAAATCTGGCCTCAGATACTAGCTGTGTAACCCTGGGCAAGTCACTTGACCTGTGTTAGCCTCAGTTCCTTCATCTGTAAAATGGGGGTAATAATAGCACCTACCTCTCAAGTTTGTTGTGAAGACCAAATGAGATAATGATTGTAAACTCCTTAGCACAATGTCCAGCAGAGAGTAAGTGCTATGTAAATGTTAGCTATTATTGTCATTGTTGCTTAAGAAGACTAGAATAGTAAAGAAAAATAAGGCTTTGAGATGTTGTTGAACATTTATCCCCTAAATTACCTGCTGTTTGTTGAAGATCACAGAGTAAATCTTCCAAACCTGACATGACAAAATGTCCCAAAAACTGAAAGGGAGTAAGTATTCGTTCCACAGGAGTAAGATACATAGGGTATCCCAAAAGTCTTGGTGCAGTTTTAAGCTTTGGGAGGTTAAAACTGCACCAAGACTTGTGGGACACTTCGTATAGTAAATGAATGGTTGCTATCCCTCCCATGCATCTGAAGGAAGAAGACAGCCAGCCAGGACTTCACATTACAGTCCCTGCTGCCCTTCCAAAAACACAGAGAACAAAAAGATCCCTGTGTTTGAACACGAGCTTGTTTTCTGTTGCCTCAGCCTGACTACAGCTCCAGTTTCAAGTTTCTGTCTCTCCTCAGGAAACTTCAAGACAAATTCACCTCAGTAAAGTTTAATGAATTTTTAAAAATTAAAATAAAATTTTAAATTAATAAAAAAAATCCACATCATTTGCTAAGGGCTTATCCTGTGCCAAACACAGTGCTAAATATTGGAAAGACAAAAGCAAAGTCAGCCCCTACCCTCAAAGAGCTTATGTTGTAACAGGGGGGAGACAACACACCTAAGAGATTGATAGCTAGGGAGGAGCGCCTGTGGTCTGGAAATGGTGGAATGGATATGGCCCTTCCCAGGGCAATGGCATAGGTGATTTGGTCGTGGTTCCAATACTGGAGGTAGGGGTATGTACACAAGGACAAGGCATGAGAAAATGACCGGAAAGTACAGAGTGGAGTGAAACCTGGTTGAGTTATGCATGAAATAGCAGGCCAGATGAGCCAGCTACCAATGGGTAAAAGCAAGCCTTCTACCCACTCTATCCCTGCCCCCTTAGAGTTCTGGAGATGAAAGCGTTAAACCTTCCACGACATTGTCTCTTGTCTGGGTAGTATAGTGAGTGGTGAGAATGTGAGGGGAGAGAGAGAGAGAGAGACAGACAGAGACACAGAGACAGACAGAAACAGAGACGGAGAGACAGAGAGAGAGAAAGTGTTGTACATACACACATGCACTGTGTGTATACATTTTGTATGGCCTCATGTCAGTAGGGGTAGAGGTCTTTTTTTTTTTTTCAGAGGTCAGCTCTCTGAAGTTTCAAGTGCTAAAGCACCTCTATGCTGAGCTATTCCAAATTGCATGTGTTTAAAAGTACAGATACAGATAAGTAGAAAAGACATACATGATTGGAGTCTATAGTTTACAATCCAAAAGTTCTTATGAAAGTTAGTTGAAGTTCTCCCTACCCCTCCCCATATTTGTAATTTCATTGTGTGGGAGACTCTAGGATTGGGAAATCATTTCTCTGATGCAGGTTGACAATTAGTCTATAATTTAAAGAGTTGCTGAGGTCACTAAGAGGTTAAGTAATTTGCTCATGGTCACACAGTCAGTATGTATCAGAAGCAGAACCTGAACCCGGGTCTTCCCAACTCCAAAGCCAGCCCTCATTCCACTAGGCTACATTGCTTTGGAAATTGCTTTTAGGAAAAATTATGAAACTAAATTTCATTGTATATACTCTCCTCACCCCCAACCCCCACCCATAATCACATAATAGTCACCATTGTCTATTAGACAAAGTCATGTGGTGGGTAGGCCTTGTAAATTATGAATACAGTAAATATTTTATGCATGTGACGTTTTTCTTTTCAATGGCATTCCTATTGTCTAACTCTTCTGGGAGGTCAAAGTCACCCAGCTAGTAAGTGACAGAACTGGGACCCAGACTCAGGTCTGTTGATTCCAGTTCAATGTCTTTTCTGCTATTACATGCCGCCTCCCTGTTCTCTACCTCCTTTCTGAGGAGAGAGCAGGGGTCAAAAATATAGTCATATTACAGTAAGAGTCACATTAAAAAAATAGTTCAAATTCAATCAGAGTGTATTAAGAATCTACTGTGTGCCAAGCTCAGTGCTAGTCACTTAAAATAAAACAAAAATGAAAAACCAGGTGCTATCAAGAGAAACTTTACATTTTTTTTTCAGGCTTACTCATATGCCCCCTCAGGTTCTTGTAAAAGAAGGCCCTTCAGTGTTTGACAGAGGAGGCAACCATATTTGGTCAGCACAATTTCATACCAAGGTGAGAAAATATTATTTCACTGATCATGTCCTCAAATACAGGAACCATTTGACGTATTTTCAAGTTAATCCACATGCAAAGGAGGAAAAAGTATTTCCCTTCCACCTAGAGTGTTCTAAAACATTAATTCCAATATTAATGCAAGCAGGGAGGTGGGGCAGTTGAATCGTGGGGGTAGGAAGGCAACAGCTAATGTCAAAGACCCTAATGAGGAGATCAGCCTGTCTCCCACCTCAGCCAACTGTGGGCAACAGTTGAAAACAAGGAAACCCAGAAACCCTGAAATGGTCATCTTTAAACTAGCCCTTCATAGTTTAACTGTATTGTAGGGGTGTGCTAGTAACTTTTTAACAATTATTTCGCAGTGGAGGGGGGAGATATATGTGCATATATATATAATTTATGTATTAAATATAACTATATATTTGTATATCAAATAGATATTTATTATTAAATAATAATACACACATACATACACACATGCATATTATATACATGTACACACATGTATATGACATACTTTTAAGTTTAGTCCACATAATGAACATTTTTTTTTCAGTCAAGCCAGTTTAAGCTGTCTCCAACACATCCTGTTGGTGACTGTATTAACTGAAGGAAGCACCAGGTGAGACCTCTTTGTGTTAGAGCAGCAGAAGAATGCAGCAGAATGAGGCAAGCTTTTCCTATGTTTCTGTTTGTGTTGTCTTGTGTTTTGTTTGTCCCTGTGAACGTTTTATCCATCAGGCAGCTTAGGAACAGATTATACCAAAGGACCGAGCAATAACAAGCCTGTGTCAGTAACAGCTACATCCTTGAAAATGTGTTTTGAGCCCTTTCCTATTCTCTTTGCTGTGCAAAACTCTGGCTTCTTATGTTGTAGGATTGGTTTTAATTATTCTTTGACCTCTCTTCTATGCCTCCTCTCAAAGTGTATTGTGGAACTTTAACAAGCTGGACTGCCTCCTGAGTACAAACAGAATGGGGAAGCTTCTGGTAATGAGGTCACAAGAACAAATAGTTGAGGAAACTAAAAATGTTTAGCCTGAATAGGCTGGCAGAGGGCATTGGCTCACCATCTTCCTCTATTTACCAGCTCCTGTCCTTATGCAAGAGCACTTTGACATCTATATGATATTCCTTTGCCCTTTCTAACCTCTCAATTCCTCCCTCTCCTTAAATTCCATGTTCTATATGTTCACTCCACCTTAACCACACAAAGCCATAGTCACACCCTGTTTCTCACCATCACCCGCAAGTGTTCACTTCTTGAAGAAGAAACCGACATTCTCCTGACCATAACCTCCTGTCATTCCATCTCTCCCTATGCCTCACCCATCCTAAACCTATAATTTAACCCCATCTATATCTCCAATTCTTTTGCCCCTCAGTACTTTCTCATTATCTTTGCTTTTCTTTATTTCCTTCCCTTTCTAATTCTGACCCAATAGTTAACCAATCCGACATGGGGCTATCCTCTACTCTCCAATCTCTCACTCCTTTGTCTTATTGCCACTTATCTCCTGCCAAACCTCAGTCCTGAATTGCTTCCACTAACCTCCCCCTCTGCTCCTACCCACAAACTGCTAAATGCAGCTGAAGAAAATCATATAATCATGCTGACTGGGCAAATTATATGATCCTGTTACCCAACATCATCTGGGCTCTCACTGCACTAAGGCAATCCTTTTATTTGTCCTTAATTGATCTCTTATCTTACTCCCCACAGAAGTTATTTGAATGTTTGGACATTCTGTTCTCTCCTCAAGCCTCCTGCACTTTCCCTCCCATCTCTCTCTTATCTGAGGATCTTGTCTCTTAACTAAGAAAACTGAGACCATTTGACAGGAGCTCACTCTTCTCCATCTCCTAATACCTTGACATCTCTTCCTTCCGATGGTGTCCGACAAAGAGGTGGCCCTTCTCCATGCCAAAGCTAGCACCTCAGCATATAAATTTGATCTCAATCTCTCCCATCTTCTACAGAAGATTACATCCTTGATCATTCTCACTCACTTCAATTTTCAACCTTTCCCTTCCATATTGCCTTCAGATACATCCAAGTCTTCCCCATCATTGCTCATGCTACATCTCCCCTCCTTTTCCCTGCAATCTCTTAGAAAAAGTTCCTATAGTCTGCCTCATCTTTCTCTCACTCAATCATTTGCAATGTGGATTATGATATCATCAATTGAAATTCCTCACTCCAAATTTATCAATTGCCTAATCTAATGGTCTTTTCTCAGTCTGCAACTTTTTTTAAACCTATCTTCAGCACATTACACTAAACTGACCAACTTTCTCCTGGATATTCTCTTCTCTCTATTTTTTTGTGACACTACTTTCTCTTGATTCTCCTTCTACCTGTTGAGCTGTACCTTCTCAGTCTTCTTTGGTGGTTCATTATCCATCATGCCTCCTAACTGTAAATCCCATACTCTCCTCTCCCTTTCTCTCCTCATGACCTCATCAATTCCCATGACTTCAATTATAATCTTCATGTAAATAATTCACAAACTCTATATCCATCCTCAGTTTCATGCCTTTCCTTCAGTGCTCAATCATGAACTACCTCTCCCGAGCATCTCAAACTGAATGTCCCATAGGCATCTCAAACTTAATGTGTCCAAAACTGAATTTATTATCTTCCCTCTCTGCCTTCACCCTGGAAAAAAATTTTTTTCTCGAAAACTTTGCTGTTTCTTTCAAAGACACCACAATCCTTCTAGTGGCCCAGGTTCATAATCTTAGTGTTATCATTGATTCCTCACTTTCACTCACCCCAAATAGTCCATCAGTTGCCAAATCTTGCTGTTCTACCTTTTTGACATCTCTCACAGTGAACCCTTCTCTCTAATCATATGGCTGCCATCTTAGCTCGAGTTTATCACCTCTCCATCACCTAGAACAGCCTCCTAGTTGGTCTCCCTGCTTGAAGTCTCCTACTACTCCAGTCCATCCTCTACATTGCTGCAAAACTGATTTTTTCTTAAATGTATATCTGACAATGTCACTGTGCTACTCAATAAACACTAATGGTTTCCAATTGCCTCACAAATCAGATATAAACTCTTCCATTTAGCTTTTAATCACCTTTACAACCTGGGCTCAATCTATCTTCAGAGCTTCTTTGTATACTATTCCCCCTCCTACACTCTAAAAATCAGGCAAATTGACCTTCTTTCTTTCTCACACAAGACACTCTTATTTCCCATGTCCCATAGATACCTTTGCACTAGATATCCTTTCATCTCCTGTCCCTCCTCACTTCCACCTCAGTGAATACTTTTCTTCCTTCAAGATGTAATTCAAACACTACCTTCTACATAAAGCCTTTCCTGCTACCCCCAAATGCCCTTCTTTCAAACTAGACTGTATTTAAGTACTTTGTATTTATTCTCTATGTGAGGGTGGATATGTTTGTGAGTTCGCATACACTTGTTTTCTTCCCAGTTAGAATGTAAGCTTCTTGAAAGTCAGAATTGTTTTGTTCTTTGTATTTATATATCCACAGTGCCTAGCACACAGTAGGCATTTAATAAATGCTTGTTTATTGAGTAATTGATTAGAAAACATAGTTTCTATTGAAAGAGGTATTGTATGAAAGAATGACTAGAAACAAAGCATAGTGATAAATGGTTTGGTATCCACTGGAATCACATCTCCAGTTACATGCTCCAAGCAATTGTCCTTGTCCTTGTCCTCATCAACATTATTATCGACAACTTGAATGATAGTACGCTTATCAATTTTGACAGTGCTAAGGCCCTGGAAGAGAGAGAGTTAATACATGTGATGACAGAATCAAGATCATTAAAGATCTTGGCAAGAAAGAATTAGAGACCAAATCTATTAAAATGAAATATTAATCAAAGAGATAAATATAAACTCCAACACTCAGATTAAAAAAATCAGTTGTAAGTATACAAGTACAAAGTATGGGATGGCTAGACTGAGAAAGTTATAGTGAACACAATTAATGAAATCCTAGTGTGATTTCACAGTATAACATGGAAGCCCAAAGCTCTAACCAGATCTTAAACTGCATTTTAAAAAAAATATAATTTGTGGAACCAAGGAAATGACAGTATCATTATGCTCTGCCATTATCAAAACATGTCTTGAATATGTCCACTTCTGGGTACCATATTCTTAGAAGGATATATTCAAGCCAGATTACATTCTAAGAGAAAGTCTATCAGAAAAATGAGGACCAGAATAATAAATAGATCATGCTATCAGAGGATCATTTGAAGAAATTGGGGACATATAGATTGGAGAAGAAAAGATTCCAATAAGATTTATGTGTGGCAGAGAGGTATGATACCAGTCTTCAAGTATTTGAAAAGCTAGTAATCACAACCAACATTTATTAAATGCCTACTATTACGTGCCAAGAACTGTGCTAAATGCTGGAGAATAACAAAAAAAAAAGGCAAAAATGGTTCCTGCCCTCAAGTAGCTTACATTATAATGGAAAAGACAACATGCAAATAAATAGGTACAAATAAATTAAAATAGAGTAGATTAGAAGGTAAATTTTAACCTTAAAGGGAAAATTTCTAGGAGATGGGACTGAGTAATAAGAGGGAGGGAGGCAAAGAAATTTTCCTACAAAAAGGTGGCATTGGGGCTGAGTCTTGAAGGAAACCAGGGATTTAAGGTGGGAGAGGTGAGAAAAGTGACATTCCGGGCATGGGGGTTAGCCAATGCATTCTTGAAGCTAGGAACGGAGATGGTTCCACACGCAAAGATCATCAACTAAGCCACTAGAGCTGGCTTCATACAGTGCGTGGAGGGGAATAAAATGTAAGAAATATGGCAACAAAGAAAAGAACTAAGTTGTGAAGGGCTTTAAATGTTAAACCAGGCATTTTCTAGTTGATCTTGGAGGTAATAGGGAGCACAAGTGTTTGAGTAAGAAAGTATTATGTTTAGAGCTATGCTTTGAGAAAATCACTTTGGCAGTTGAGTGGAGATTGGATTGGGGTGGAGGGAAGCTTAAAGGTAGGGAATATCAATTAGAATGCTATTGCAATAGGCCAGGCAAGAGGTGATGAGGTGAACCCCTGACCCAGGGTGGTGGCCACGTTAACAGAGAGAAAGGAACATACAAAAGATGTGAAGTAGAAATAGCAAAATTTGGCAACTGACTGGATATGGGGAGCAAGTGAGAGTGAGGAATCATTGATGATTCTAGAAATTGCAAACTTGCACAACTAGGAGAATGGTGTTGCCATAGACAGTAATTGGAAAGTAGATGTTTTAAACTCATTCTGCTTTTCATGCAACACATTTATCAATTCTTAGGAGTTTGCCATGTGTAGAGCATTTTCTAGGCACTAGAGGAAATACTAAGTTTAGATAAGACTTGCTCTTATGAAGTTGACAATCTATTAAAGAGATAACACACAAACACAGATAACATAATATTTTATATTATAGTTTGATACACTTGAGTGTTACAGAGGGTAGAAATTATAGAGATGGAGAGTGTAGCTCAACATAAAGAAAATCTTCTTTACAACTGGAAAGATCCAAAAGTGAGATAGGCTGCCTTGGGAGCTAGTGATCTGTATCAGATGCAATGCAAGGAATTCTTGTTTAGATATTGGCTGGACATGGTTAACTTTAATATACCTTCCAATTCTGAGATTCTGTGGCTTATTTTCTGTAGCTCCTGGGGAAAGATTCAAAGAGGGAGATTTTTGGCTCAATATAATGAAGAATTCTCTATTGTAACCCAGATGTCACCAAGAACCCAAGTTGACTGTAAAGGATACCTCATTTCTCTGACTCATAACTCCAAAGCTACATTCATAAAAACCTAGAAAAATTATTTACTGATACTATCCAATATGCTGACCCCCCAACCCCTCATGTGATTGCAGTTCACAAAATCAGAAGGAAATTTTTTCTTGAAAGATCCTAGCATCACAGATTTAGAGGCCATCTGGTCCAACCTCCTCATTTTACAGATAAGGAAAGAGCCAGAGATGAAATGATTTGCCCAGAATTACACAGATAGTAATAGAAGAAGGATTTCAAAGCAGATCCTCTATGAATATATTCTTTCTCTGACTATAAACAATATTCTTCCTAGTGTAGCATGCTGTCCCTTAAAGATTAAGGGAAACAAAATAAAACCCAAGGAGAAACTTTAGAAAACACATTCCAATGAGCGACCATCTCCCAAGGATCTCTAAGATTTTAGGTCCAAGTACAGTTCTTCTTGCTGTTACCAGTAGATGTGTGTAGTAGATGTAGTAGGTATGACTCCCCCTTAGCTTGAGGTCATTTCCAACAGGTGCTATCAGGGCTTGCTCTCAATCATGTCGAAGGATGGTACTGTAAACTCACTAACACTTAGAAGATTAGTGACTGCTCCATAAAGGGAGAAGAAAATGGAGGAGCTCAGAGAGCACAAAACACAAAATTCACCTCTTTTAGGATTCTGCTACTGTTGTTCTTGGACATTCTTTATATAGGTAACTAAGAATTCTCCTGTTAACTAGACTGGGAGAAGATTGCAAACATGTAAATTCTATTTTTAGATAAAATGCTCCTTTGAGATCTTGGGGCCACTCCCAAAATATAAATGAACCATAGGAAAATCTGTCGTAGCTTAATGATCTCTCTTAGTTTCCTCAAGGAAACTACTCTTATTAATTCAATAATAATAATAATAATAATAATAATTACATGTATAAACCACAAATATTGCTTACCCCATGGTGTGCAAAGTAAAGCACTGTGCTAGGGAAAGTACAAAATTTAAATAAGACATAATCCTTGCCCTCATGGAGCTTACAGTCTCATAGGGGGATAGAATATAAATATAATTATAATACATGGCATAAATTAGAGGCATGGAACAAAGCAGTATATGAGAAGGAAGATTGGGGAAGGAGATTAACATTAATGGGGAAATGGGTGAAGAGAGAGGAAGATTGTTTATCTAGAGCTAGAAGAGATTTTAAAGACCATTTGGTCCAACACCCTCAGGAAACTGAGGCTGAGGGAGATTAAGTGAATTGCCCCATGTAACACAGGTAGTTGGAGGCATAGCTGGAATTTGAACCTAGGTATTGTCTCTACAGCCAGTGCTCTTCATATTGTACCACAATAGGGAAAGTTTTCTGGGCTTTAAAGGATGGGTAGGAAGGTGATAGATTGAAGAGGAAGGAGAACATCAAGGTATAATTGGTAAATTGGGATTCGGATTTATAGTTGTATCTAAAAATGCAGTGTTGAATTAGACGGGGTAGGGTTATGCTGCTGCTTCAGTCTACTTCTCTGTTGGCTGGCTGGTCATTTAAATACTGAACTACAAATGCTAGGGATCTTTCTCTATGGCCTGTTACACAGACACAGAGCTCTAGATCAGTGTGAGCCAAGGCACAGAGCAGAAATGTTGGAGAATTATGGGTGTGTTTTCAGGACATACCAGAATAGTAGCCCATTGGGCCCAAACATAAAAGTGCATGCAGCAGGGTAGTATGATGCAAGACTGGAAAAGTAGGGTGATGTCTGATTTTGTAGGGTCTTGAATGCCAAGTAAAGTCATGAAGTTTGTTTTTTTAACTTCTTAATTTTTTTCTCAGCTGTGCATGGAACCTTTGCAAAAGTTGACCATATATTGACACATTCAAAACCTCACAAACAAATGCAGAAAAGCAGAAATATTGAATCCATCCTTTACTGATTACAATGCAATATAAATTATATTCAGTAATAAGCCTTTGAAAAGATAATTAAATATTAATTGGAGACTCTGTAACTTAATCCTGAAGAATTGGTGGGTCTAAATACAAAACACAGAAATAATAGAAAATTTTATCAGAGAAAATGATAGCAATGATACTAACATTTATAAGATACAGTTCAAGCATACCTTAGGGGGAAATTTACATCTTTAAATGTTTTTATCAGCAAAGTGAGAATTCACAGCAAATGGAAAGGAAAAAAGAAAATTATTTTTGTCCAGTTATATGCCCACCAAACTAATAACTTAGATAAAATAGATGAATACTTACAAAAATATAAAATGCTCAGATTCGCAGAAGAAATAGATTATTTAAATAGCCCTATATCAGAAAAATTAATTGAATAAGCCATAATTGAACTCCCAAAGAAATATACTCTAGGACCAGATGAATTTACTAGTGAATTCTATTAAACATTCATGGAACAATTGATTGTAATATTCCATAAACTATTTGCAAAAATAAGAAAATAAGGGGACCTTTTCAAACTCTTTCCATAATACAAATATGATCTTGATACCTAAGTCAAGAAAGGATGAAACAGAGAGAACTATAGACCGTATCCCTAAATAATATTAATGGGAAAAAATTAAAATATTAATGAATAGGTTATAAGAGCACATTAAAAAGATCATATCCTATGACTAGCTTGGATTTATATCAGTAATTTAAGGTTGGCTCAATATAACGAGGACTATAAACATAATAGACCATGTTAATAACACGACCATAAAAACTCCATGACTATTATCAATAAATGCTGAAAAGGCTTTTGACCAAATCCAAGACCTATTTCTGTTTAAACATACACACAGCAATGAGGTATTTTACATTTTCATCTATTTTTTCATTCTTTTGTTTCTGTTTGACTGATTCTTACTGTCTCATAAAGACATTAGCTTCCATTTGTCCAATTCTAATTTTTAACAAACTGTTTTCTTCTATTAGATTTTGTACCTCCTTCTCCATTTGGCCAGTTGTATATTTTAGGGACTTGTTTTCTTCAGTGTACTTTTTTTCCAGTTGGCCAATTGCATATTTTAAGGACTTGCTTTCTACAATTAATTTTTATCCTTCTTTTTCCAGGCTATCGACTCTCTCTTGCATACCTCTCATTTTTTCTTCTACCTCTCTCATTTGACTTTTACAATCCTTCTTGAGCTATTCTAAGAAGGTTTTTTTGGCTTCAGACCAGTTCATATTCCCTTTGAGGTTCCAGATATGGGTTTGTTGACAACGTTGTCCTCTTCAGAATTTCTGTCTTGATCTTCACTGTTCTCATAATATGAATCTATGGTATGTTTCTTTTTGCTCATGGTGTTTGCTTATTCCCTGGCCTTTAAAGAGATTGAGTTCTCCTGCTGGGGAGCAGAGGGCACTGACTCAAGCTTCTTGTGTCAGGAGCCTAGGGCCTGGTCGCTGGCTTTGTGTGCTGGGGCCTCTGATGTTGGCAGTTGGAGGCTGTAGTGTTCTGGCAGCTTACCTGGTGTTGGGCTGGAATCAGCAAGGCTGGATCTTTCAGGCAACTCTAGGTTACCTGCTTTTCTTTTCCTTTTGCTTTCTTCAGCTCCTTTCAGATGAATGTTGCAGGGTGTTTATCTGCCTGGGGCCCTTTGTAGTGCTGCTTCTCTTATTTTTGCTGAGGCACTGGGAGACCCGGTTGCTGTAGAATGCCGAGGCACCTGGTGGTTTTCTGAGCTGGTTTCCACCGGTTCCCCCATCCTCACTGGACGTTGGGGGTCCAGGTGTTGGTGTTTGTCTGCTCCACCATCTGGGTTTCAGGATCTCCTCCTGTTGTGCTGAGGTAGGGCTTTCCACTAACTTGCTAGGATGCCTCCCATTCTGTACTGCTGACCTTCGCCCAGGGCAAGAGGGGCCTTTCTCTCAAGCTACCTGGGCTATAGGACTGCTGTACCCCATCTTTCTTCTGGTTCAGCTGTTCCAGGGTTTTTCCTTGGGCGATATTTTCTGGGTTTTCAGAGGTTAATAGGGGAGGGTAAGAGCAACTTACCTCTTACTCTGCCATGTTGGCTCCCAGAAGTGAACTCCCAACACACACACACACACACACACACACACACACACACACACACACACGCACACACACAAGAAAGCATAGGAATAAATTGACTTTTCCTTAACATGGTGAGTAGTATCTATCTCAGGACAAGAATGAACATTATATGTAATAGAGAAAGGTTGGAGGCTTTTCTAGTAAGATCAAGGGTAAAACAAGAAAGCCCAGTATAGCTACTAATATTTTAAAAAGTCCTAGAAATGCTCAATATCCCAATAACATAAGAAAAAGAAACTGAGGGAACAACTATAAGCAAAAAGAAAACAAAGTCACTGCTTTTTTGCAGATGTTGGCCTATCTTGAGAACTTTAAAGAACCCATTAAAAGAATCAAAACAATTAAAATTCAGCCAAGTTGCAGGATATAAAATAAATTCACATAAGTCATCAGCATTTCTATATATTACCAACAGAACCCAGAAGGAATAGAAAGAGAAATTTCATGAAAAATAACCACCAAATGTATAAAATACTTGGTAGGCTACCACCAGGACATATGGCAATTATATGAATGCAACTGCACATCTTTGTAGAAGTAAAGACAGGTCTAAATAAGAGGAGAAATATTAATCGCTCAGGGGTAGGTCATGACAATATAATAGAAACTATAATGGTATCTAAATTAATTTACTTATTCAGTGCTATTCTAAACTACTAAATGAATATTTTATAGATATAGAAAAAAACAAAACTCATCTAGAAGAACAAAAGGTCAAGAATCTCAAGAGAAATTGTGGGGGGAAAATGGGAAGGAAAAGAGCCTGGCAGTACAGATCCCAAACTATACAACAAATCAATAATCATGAAAATGATTCAGTATCAACTGGGGAATGGGTGTTACTCTTATAAATTTCAATCAGTTCCTTTTTATTTCTTAGAAAGGAGACCTTTATTAGAGAAACTTTGGGTAAAGATTCTTTTTCTTCCAGTTAACTGTTTCCCTTCTAGTTTTAGCTTATTTTATTTTGTTTGTGCAAAAATCTTTTAATTTTATGTAGTAAAAATTGTGTTATCTGTGATTCTATCCCTTATTTGATCATGAACTCTTCCCCTATCCATAGATTCAAAAGGTAATTCTTCCTTGCTCTTC
The DNA here is from genome assembly GCF_900497805.2 of Vombatus ursinus. Classification (NCBI taxonomy): domain Eukaryota; kingdom Metazoa; phylum Chordata; class Mammalia; order Diprotodontia; family Vombatidae; genus Vombatus; species Vombatus ursinus. Next base: position 822,376 of record NW_020954740.1, read on the forward strand.
TGTGTTTATTTGTCCTTTTAATTTGAAATTAATTTAATTTGTTCTTTTATATGCAAGCCAGGTATCAATTTGGAATTTATTTTGGTAAATGTTAGGTTTTGGTCTGAACCTAATTTCTGCCAGATTCTTTTCCAGTTTTATCAACTGCTTTTGTTGAAAGATCATTTGAATTTTACTTTGCTGGCAATAGGAAGCCACACTGCAGGGTAGGGATCCAGGCAGGCTCCCCAGAGATGAGGTAGGAACTATAAACATTGCTGTCCCCATTTTATTGATGAGAACACTGAGGTTTGGAGATTGTGGCTTGTCCTCACATGACTAGTAAGAGGCAGGGCTGGCCTCAAACCCATGTGTTCTGAATCTTAGGTCTAGTGCTCCTTCCTAAGGACCTGGAAATGGTTGCATGTCATCAACGCGGCCATGAGGGCAAAAGCTGACGAAGGCTGATTCCAACTAGGTCTAGGTCTGCTTAAAGGTAATTTTAAAAAAATCAACAGAAAACCACATTTATGAGCTCCCTTGTTATGCCTCTAGGTGAATTTCTAGGCACCAATGTACTAGGGATGTAAAATCTATATCGCTTGTATTAGTTTTTGTCCTCACAGTGGGTTCAGTTATACATGGGATATCATCAGTACGTTGTTGTTCAGTCATTTTTCAATCACATCTGACTCTTTGTGACTCCATTTATAGGGCTTTCTTGGCAAAGATACTGAGTGGTTTTGCTATTTCCTTCTCCAGTTCATTTTACAGATGAGGAAACTGAGGCAAACAGGCTTGACTTGTCCAGGATCACATAGCTCAAAAGTGTCTGAGGCCAGATCTCATCTTCCTGACTCTGGGCCTGGTGCTCTATCTACCTCGCTGCCCCGAGACCTCAGCACATGAATATGAATATTCAAATGAGTAAAAGTTATCTTGAACAAACCAGTCTGACTTGTAAGGGAAAAAAGCAGAAAATAAACCATCTAATTACATTCCAAAAAATAATAATTACAGTTTTTCCTCTAATAAGGAGAGTCCCAAATAGAGAGTCTCTTCAGTGTGTCCCTGCAAATGCATAGGGAACACAAATATATCCTGCACAATGTATCACCCCATCTGGCTTACCCCCCTAAATTGTGCTCTCACTCTAGGTTTGGACCTGCTATGCATTTGCCAGAATCCACTGAAGAGATTTTCTATCTGGGATTTTTCTTAGAGGAAAAAAAAGAGCATTTTTATTCTCAAGATGTAGTCTGTGGGACCAACCTTCTAACATTACAGCTCACAAACCCCAACCAGTGTGCTTCTCCTTAACAATCAGGTGATAGACGATATTAGCTCCTAACAAAGGCATTTACTAAAACAAGCTACAAAAACATTCCCTAGTGCATACTCCTACAAACACATAAAGGAAGAGTGAGCTCACACCTAAAATACAATGTTAGTGAGGCATAGCAGGATAAACTTGTGGCCAAGGCAATTCATACCTTCTGGTCTTGTAGAGCACAAAAGTCCTCATAGTCTTCATGGATCCCTCTTTCTCTTCAGTGTTTCCTGGGCAATTTACTCAGATGAGTTCCTAGAGACACAAAGATTAAAAAAAAAAAAAGAAATGGTCCCTACTCTTAAAGTGCTTAGTTCTAATGAGGAGGACAGTGCATGGGGACCTGGGCAGGTAATTTTGTTTTGGGGAGATGGACAGGTGGAGGAAGATAGTCATTGTGTGCAATACTGAAGTATGGTCTGGTGTCTAGGAATGGCTAGTAGATATAGTGAATTAAATAAGCTAGTTTGCACACACTCAATCCCTAATTGCACTACCCTAGGGTAAGACTCTTAAGGAGGTAGTTCCAAAAGTAGATTAATTTCCCCAGGTACCTGAGTATAAAAGTCCATGTCTCAGGTCCAGGATTAAGGGGTTGAGAGTGGAAAAATTTTAAGAAGCCCTGGTTGAGTATATGCTTCTGCTCCCTGCTGGTTGGTCTTGTAGCTTCCCTTCAAACTCTGTGGATGATGGGGCTGGGGAGAGGGAAGAGGAAGAGAAAAAAGTTACTTTCTTCCCCTGCTTGGTCTGATCCACAGATAGCATCCCCCTTGAAATCCACCGCTCCAGGTTTAGCTTAGCCTGCAGAGGCTGGGTATTTGTTCACCCAGATTATGTTGCCCCCCCCCCCCCCCCCCGCCCTTGACTCAGAGAGGTGCTCACACCCTATAACAGCAACAGCATCTCTACAGTCTGTTCAACATCTTATTAACACTTTGTGACCATATTTGAAGCCTTCTGTTACTAATCCACCAAGATGGAGAGGAGAGGAGGAGGGAAGTCCTTTATAAATTTATAAGAAAGGTATAAACAAAATGCTACGAGAAGGCAAGAGGTGGAGGTCACATCTGGCATGGGGAATCCAAGGATTTATCTGTTGAATAGGTGGCATATGCAGAGAGAAGCAAGGGAGCAAAGATGGGGTGGTGAAACGGAAAACAGAACCTATTTGCAAGATATGGTGACTAAAGTGTGAAGGTTCATGTAGTAATATGATAGAATACAGTAAAAGGGTGGTTGTTGTTTTTTCAAATCTCTTTTAAAGGGGCCCTCAAAACAAATGATTATTCTTATTAGAAATAAGTAATGAATAAAGTATCAATACCAGTCAGCTTTTAGCTTTCAGGTTGAAGTTCCTTAAAGAGGTCGTTTTGTTTAATAATTTCTAGCCCTATGACACAGCACAAGAAACTATCTTCAAAGCCAGTCACTCAGAAGGCAAACATTTGTTACTAGGAGATAGAAGAGCCTTATGCCATTTTAAGCAATATCATTTAAACATACCCCCTTCTATCTTACCAACTGGCAGCACAAAATAAGTGATTTTTAATCACAATATTCTAAAAATTGGTGGAGCTAGCCTATAAAAAGCACCAATCTAGTTAATTTTCCAGGGGGAAAAAATGAAACTTAAATCCACATGGTGTGTTTATTTGATCTGAGTTTTTTTTCTCTGAAAACGACAGAGTACTAACTCAATAAACATTGTAGTCAAATAACACACTGTACTGAAAATTATATACCTATGTGAGCTGGAGGAACAAAACAGATGCCTAGTGGGAAGAGAAGTTAACAACAGGTCTCTTGGTTTCTCTGTAGGAAGACCTCAGAAGGAATACTTGAGACCAACCGAGAGGTGATGCTATCAGCTTAGGGGGGCTAGAAATCATACTTAGCAACAATTCTGTGGAACTGGTCACTGTTTTATCTGCTTTTATTAATATTCAGATTTGGTAGAAGAGGAGCAAGTTTAATATGACATTAAATCACCTTCCCTCCTTCCCATAAATTAGGAGCTGTTAACTCAAGTCATTAATAAGTCTTTATTAAATGCCTACTATGTGCCAAGCATAAGGCTAAGTGCTACAAATACAAAGTAAAAAAAGACCCTGCTCTCAAGGAGCTTACATTCTAAAGGGAGAAATGACATGCAAACCACCATGTAACTCTTCTGCCCTTTGTGGCTAACCATCTCAAAAAGCCTTCTACAATAGGTGCTTCCACTTTCTCTCCTCTTACTCTCCTCTTAACCCTTTACCATCTGGCTTCTGATCTTATCATTCCACTGAACAAAGTTACCAATGATCTCTTATTTGCCAAATCCAATGGCCTTTTCTCAATCCTCATTCTCCCTTGACCTCTCTGGAGCCTTTGACACTGATGAACATCTTCTCCTGTCTTCTCTCTAAGTTTTCAGGATACCACTCTCTCCTGATTTTCCTCCTACTTGCCTGACCATTCCTTTTTTGCTGGATCCTCTTCTAGATCATTCCTTCTAACCATAGATGTCCCTTAGAGTTCTCTCCTAGACCCATTTCTCCTTCTATACTACTTCACTTGGTGATCTCATCAGCATACATGGATTTAATTACCATCTCTATGCTGAAGATTCTCAAATATATCTAACCTGCCCCAAATTCTCTGCTTACCTCCAATCTCATATCTCCAACTGCCTTTCAGACATCTCAAACTGGATATCCAGTAGATGTTTTAAACTTACTATGTCCAAAACAGAACTCAATATCTTTCCCCCGAACTCTCCCTACCTCTTACCTTCCCTATTATTGTAAAGGACAACACCATCCTCCTAGTTCCTCAGGCTCTCAACCTAGAAGCCATCCTTATTCTTCTCTCTCTCTCTCTCTCTCTCTCTCTCTCTCTCTCTCTCTCTCTCTTTCACACACACACACACACACACCCACACCCACACCCACATACATCCAATCTGCTGCCAAGGCCTGTCAATTGCTCCTTTGCAACTTCTCTTGAATAAGGTCTCTTCTCTTTTCTGACATTGCTACCACTTTAGAACAGGTCCTTTTCACCTCATGCCTAGATTATTGCTGCAGACTGCTGGTGAGTCTGCCTGCCTCAAGTCTTTCCCCACTCCAATCCATTCTCCATTCAGCCATTAAAGTGACTTTCCTAAATTGAAGTTCTGATCATGTCAGTCGGTAAATTTCATGTCATTCAGTAAATCCAGTGGCTCCTTATTGCCTCCAGGATCAAATACAAATACTCTGTTTGGCATTCAAAGCCCTTCATTTCCTAGCCCCTGTGAGACCCTCTTGAGCCTCTCATTACCTAAAGAAGGCCAAAAACCTGGACTAGCCAATCAAGAGGACAGTTTGAGCCCTTCTAGACTGATATTACAATAATCTTTTGCGATGCTCTCTAAGTTAACCCTAAATCCTCCTGCTGTATCAACAACCACAAGACTGGATTAAGCTTGCATGGACATCCTGAGTCAGGAGCTCTTTCTTGCTTCATGGCTTTATAATCTGTGCAGCCTAACACCAAAGGGAGCTCAGTTCTGACTGCAGCTCCACATGCATGCCCACCCCCTTTGAGAGAAATAAACATGCATACAACCGGATTCTATTTGTCTTTCAGAACTCCGGAGGTTGACCCGGAGGTCCTACCTTTTCTGTCTTCTCATATCTTACTCTCCCAACTCATACTTTTTGATCCAGTGACACTGACCTGTTGGCTGTCCGAGAACAAGACACTCCATCTCTTGGCTCTGGGCATATTCTCTGGTGGTCTTCCAGATCTGGATACTCTGCCTTCTCAGCTCCAACTACTGACTCCCCAGGCTTCTTTTAAGACTCAACTAATCCCACCTCCTACAAGTAAAAATGTAAACCAGGCAGTTTGTAGAAAACAATTCCTATTTAAACTCATTTTAAGCCACCAATATCTGAAGTAAGCAATGAACCCTTTTAGGCTTACCCCCTCCCCCACCTGCATGGACCCATTCCAAGGACTTAAAGGTGAATTCAAATAGCTCTATTTGAAACACAAAGGGCTAGAGAAAATCAAATACTGAAGCTCTAGACAAAGAAAATTGTTCTAGCTTTTAGACTAGGGGAGAAAAAAAACCTAGGCCCCCCAAACCCACAACATCTTGCAAAAATAAGCCACCAAAAATTATATTCTTATGGACAGAACTACCACATGCAGGGAAAAGCTCTATCTGTAGGACAGGGCCTTTGGTGTAAGGAGAGGCCTATCACTGTGTGCCTCAAAGAGAGGCAAAATAGACATCTCTAGCCTCTTCTCCTCCCACTCTTCTCCAAGTGGGATTTTAATTCCTGCCAGGAGAGGAAGCAGGAAGTTTGGGCAAAGGCCACATGGCACTCTTAAAAGAGAGGGAGTGCTGGGCTGGAAGTACATGTCTCTACCCCCCTAAATATTGTTTGCCTAGGGGATATAATCGGGTTAGAAGTAACTTCTGAATACTTTGTCATTTCTGGGGGCAAGTGGTCCCCAAGCTCATTATCCAAAGCTTGACCACTTTCCTACCAAATACCAATTCTACAATGAACACACATAGCAAATAGCAAAGAAAACCATTTATCTAATCCATAGCAAAACAGACATCAGAGAAGGTATACATAGGAGATTATGCACCAGACAATACAGCCTGAAGGAGCTTATAGAGGAAACTCAGTTCAACTGAGAGAGTCTTGGATCTCACCCAAGGGGAAACTCCCCACAGTCTCTAGTGTATCAAGCTAGGAATGGGAACATGATGGAGGCTTACAGCTCCTCCTATATGTTCCCAGAGTTTTTTTCTTTCAGTACCTGAAGGGAAATTATTCTCTTCCATCTTTTCTCACCAAGCTGGAAGCCAGAAGCATCAGAAGTGATGGGACTGGTGGTTGAAGAGTCAGTAAGGGGGACTGGTGAAGGCTGGAGCTCTCTCTTCTCTTATAAATTCCATCTACCCCTCTTGAGGTGCCAGACATTCATCTCCACCAATAAGGAGAGAGCCACACCACGTGGCTTTAGGACAGAGGTTCAGGAAGTTTTCCCCAATAAGATATACAGGCAATGGGGTATAGAAATCTATCCTGCCCTACAGGAAAATAAAAGGGGAAGGAGATAAAACAAGGGGGGTGGTGATAGAAGGGAGGGCAGATTAGGGGAAGGGTATTCAGAATGCACTCCATCTTGGGGTGGAGGGAGGGGCAAGATGGGGAGAAAATTTGGAACTCAAAATCTTGTGGAATTGAATGTTGAAAACTAAAAATAAATAAATTATAAGAAGTTTTCCCCACCCTCTCTTAATTCTAGTGCTTTTCACCTGTCAATTATTTCCTTTTTATCCCATACATAAATTGCTTTCTATATATTTGCTTGCATGTTATCTCCTTTGCTGGACTGTAAGCTTCTTGAAGGTAAGGGCTGTCTTGCCTCTTTTTATACTCAGCACTTAGCATAGTGTCTGGCACTTAGTAGGAACTGACAAATGTTTATTGATTGATATACAAACAAGATAGATGCAGGATAAATTGGAGATAATTTCAGAGGGAAGGCACTGACATTAAGGGACATTGTGAAAGGCTTCCTATAAAAGATGGGATTTTAGCTGAGACTTGAAGGAAGCCAAGAAAGCCAGATGATCTGGTACTCCCAAGATGCAACAGTTAGAAATGAACATGGAACAACTGATTGGTTTAAGATTGGAAAAGGAGTATAACAAGGCCATATATTGTCATCTTATTTATTTAACTTATATGCAGAGTATATCATGCAAAATGCCTGGCTAGATAGATCAAAAACCAGAATTAAGGTTGCCAGGAGAAATATCCATAATACCACTCTGCTGGAAGAAAGCAAAGAGGAATTAAGAAGCCTCTTACAAAGGGTAAAAGCTGGGTTGAAGCCTGACATAAAAAAAATTAAGATCTTGGCAACTGGTCCCATCACTGCCTGACAAATAGAAGAAGAAGAAATGGAAGCAGTGTCAGATTTTATATTCTGGGGCCCAAAAATCCTTGCAGACGATGACTGTAGCCATAAAATTAAAAGATGCTTGCTCCTTGGAAGGAAAGCTATTGGCAAATCTAGACAGCATATTAAAAAGCAGAGACATCATCTTGCCAACAAAGGTCCATGTAGTCAAAGCCATGGTTTTTCCAGTAGCAGTGAGAGTTGACTGTAAAGGAAAGCCAAGAGCCACAGAATTGACTCTTTTGAATTAAAGTACTGGAGAAGACTTTTGAGAGTCCCTTGGACAGCAAGGAGGTCAAATCAGTCAATACTTAAAAAAATTAATTCAGGCTATTCAGTGGAAGGTCAAATACTGAAATTGAAACTTAAATACTTTGGTCACATAATGAGAAGATAGGACTCATTGGAAAAGACCCTAATGTTGGGGAGAATTGAAGGCAAAAGGAAAAGGAGACAGCAGAGGGTGAGATGGATAGATAGTATCATGAAAACAAGGAACATGAACCCGACAGACTTTGAGAGTTAGTGGAGGCTAGAAGGGTCTGGCGTGCGATGATCCATGGGGTCATGAAGAGTCGGACACACTGAAAAGACTGAACAACAAAGGAAAACCAAGAGGCAGAGATAAAGGGGGAAAGGATTGTTGGTCTTTTTTCCATTGGCTGCATAGCCTGAACTATCATCATCTTTAATATAGACTAACTTAACACCTGACAGGGCTTTTTCAGCATTTGTGTCTAAGGGAGAAGCTGAATCTTTGACTCACACCATGTATAATCAATAGAAAAAAGGCTGCTCCCAACCAAGTGGAAGACCAGCTAAATGTCCGTGTTGGCTCCAATTCTCTAGTCTGCTGGAAGCAGATCTCCAGAGTCTTCCATATAGATGGTGCCATCTTAGGTGGCATCCCCATTACACTAACCCTTCAGTATTTGTAGATTCTCAGGTGCAGATCAGTATTTAGCAAAATTAGAAAATGAGTAAAATTGTCTAGTGTCATCTTTTTCTGCTCCTTCACACCCTTTGTTACATGCCATTTGACCCTAGGTTGATACCTTCCCCCAACTTATTGACTTTTGCTATTTCAACAAAGGCTTTTTAGATATTCTTTATCAATCACATTTTCTTGTCTGACTAGTTCAAGTCTTCAGGGACTATGGTTTTCACAGGATAAGCTGTGATATTGCAATTGTTTGGGTTTTGTTTTGTTTTTCATTATTTTAATTAATTATTCTTGCAAATTAGGTAATGAGATTGTTTCTACATATAGGTTGAAGGAACCAGAAATGTTTGGCCAAGAGAAGAGAAGCCTCAGGGGGGACATGATAGCTGTCTTCAAGTTTTTGAAAGGTTGTTATATGAAATAGAGATAAAATTTTTCTGTGTGCTTTCAGGTCAGAACTAGAAGCTGTGGATAGAAGTTGCAAAGAAGCAAATTAAGGCTCAAAATCAGGAAATCCTTCTTAACAATTACAGCTGTACCAAAGCAGAATAGGGTGGGGAGTATCTATTCTTTCTTGTTCTTATGTGAAGGAGGACTGGAGATGGAACTGCCTGGTGAGGTGTTGAAAGGTTAGAGAAATAGATGTCCAGTGACATAGTCCACAGAAGAGCTGCTGAGCCTGGTGAGACAACAGTACAACATGTCCATCAGCTATGCCACATTCAGAAATGGGCTTGATAGGGTGAAGGCTTTGCAGCAATCACTTTAAGTCTGAGCTCATTCTTTCCAGGGACCAAGATGATAGAGAAAGGGGAGAGTATGCCTCTGGTGTTCAGGAAGGTGTTTTGTAATTCTATTTTTGCTGGATCTTCTCAGTAAACACCCCTTTGTGAGAAGCATATTAATGTTATTTGGTTAAATTAACATTGAAGGACTAATCAGTGAGTCAATGATATAAGAGAAATACTAACTCTACTTTGCAATGGATATTGGGGAGAACTATTGGAATGGGAGCTTAGGTGGATAGCTGCAGTGAAGAATCCCACCACTCCCTCAGTCTTAGAAACCTGAAAGAGATACGTAGCTAGCCAGTTCCCTGGCGGCCCAACTTGTCAGAGGGAGTGGGGAGTAGGAGTTGAGACAGGGAACCTGAATTTTACATAGGCTACACTGTCTCTGTTTTCAAGGGGCATTTGCATTTTGCCTGAAAACAGTCCTTCTGTCTTTAGTCATAGGGCAATTGGTGGCAAAGTGGATAGAATGCCAGGCCCGAAGTCAGGAAGATCTATCTTCCTGAGTTCAAATCTGGCCTCAGACACTTACTAGCTGTGTGACCCTAAGCAAGTCACTTAACCCTGTTTGCCTCAGTTTCCTCATATGTAAAATGAGTTGGAGAAGGAAATGGCAAGCTACTTCAGTATCTCTGCCAAGAAGACCCCAACAGGGTCACAAAGAGTCAGACAAACTGAACGATAACTTGAGCAACAAATCTTTAGCCATGATGTTTTATTTTCTGAGTTCCAGACCAACATGTGGGATGTATTTCAATTTGTCAGTGTCCTTTCCAAAGTGGGCTTAAAATGGGACAAAATATTACAGATGTGGTCCTGCTAAGGGAGAGTATAGTGAAAACTATCTATTATTGCCCACTTTTTGGAACTATGCTGCTATTAATGCAGTTAAAGATTTCATTAAGGTGTTTCGATGTCTGTCTCACTATTGGCTCATATTTACCTCATGGTTCAGTAAGACTGCCAGATCTTTTCCACACAAATGGGCTAGCCACACCTCTTTCCTCTTATACTTATACAGTCAGTTCTTTTTTTACTTAAATGTAGGACTTCACTTATATGACTATTAAATTTTGTCTTATTAGATTCAGTCAATCACTTCAGCCTTTCAGGATCTTTTTCGATTGTGACTCTTTCATTCAGCGTGTTAGCTATCCTACCCAGTTTCATGTTATTTGCAATTAGATAGGCATAGCATCTTAACTTTTATTCAAATAATTGATTAAAAGAAATATTGAACAACATAAGCACAAACATAGATCTGCAGGACCCTCTGAGACCTGACTGCAGGGGAATATCAACCCCATTAATCAACCCTCTTTGAGTCAGTTCATTCAATCAGTTTTTAATCCACCCAACTGTAAATAGCTGGATCTGTAACACATTTCATCTCTGACGGAGCTGAAGGAGCCCTAAGAGTTCCCACAGGAGAAATTGAGTCAGTAGAGCATTGAAGGAGATCAGTAGCTTTGCTTTTACTACGTCGCCCTGAATGGATGCTTGTTTACTCTGAAACTTAGAGCTCTCAAAACTATTCTTAAAGGATTGTGCCACTCTTTTGTACCTATGGTCAGCTACCTCCCATAGCTTTCATATCTTATGTATGTCTTTTTTTTTAACGATGCTTAAAGTTTATTAGTTTTCTGTTGAGTATAAAGTAAATGAAGATACTGAGGCTGTTGGAAAATCCATAGGTGACTTAGATATTTTGGAAAAAAGTATAGTTTCCTGTATTATTTTTTGTTGTTTTGCTTTTGTTTTCCTTTAATCAGACACAGACACAGACACATACACACACACACACACAATACAATATAATTACTTCTACACTTAATCAGTCTGACTCATCTAAGGGAACAGGGGAGAATAATCATGGGTGACTTGGCTTGGGAGAAGGGAATGGTAAGCTACAGAGCCCATTTGTACAGGAGATCACAGGAAGAAAAACCACAGGAATGGAAAATGCAAGTGTTCTTTGGGTTTCTTCGTACATTTTAAAAAATGTATGTTTGTCAGTGAGTTCCCTGTGCATCCATATTACCTCTTCAGACAACTACCTATTTTTCACTCATTAGAATAATTTGCACCTAGCTTTCTCCTCTAACACAGATTCTAAACTGAAGTGATTATTTCCTCTCAATGTTGCCATCACCTTTATTTCAGAAACCAGTTCCTCTTTATCAATCAGAATCTAATCCAAAATGTAAATCCATCTTGTTGATTTCTCTATATTTTTGGATAATGAAATATTCATTAAGACAAAAACAGCATTAATCACCTGTTCTTATAGCAGAGAGCTCTAGCAAATGTCTGAATGATTCAAGTTCCCCATACTTCAGTACTAGGCAATTTGCTTAAAGGACTCATCATCCAAATTTTTTTATTTTGGTTGTATTCTGCTATTACCTAGGTAATGAGCAAATTCATCCCCAGGTCAATGGAGCTGGAATCTAATAAGCCAAGGAGTATGAGAAAGGGGAGGTCAATACCTCTCTTAGAGGCTTTGCTCCCCCAAGATTGAATTCAGTCCAAACTACATGCTTGAGTCCAAAAAAAGGGACCCTTTGGTCAAAAGGTCATGGTACAGTATTATACTCCCAACATCACTTTAGTTTTTGCTTCATTGATTCTCACTAAAATAGTCCTTCGCTATATTTACATTCATGGATTTCTGTATGTGAATATATGTTCATAACATACGATTCTACTCCACCTCCTCTTTTAACTAACGTATTTCCTTTGATTAAAGTATACCTTTCTATAATTATATTCCAATCTTGAGTCAAATCCTATCAAGTTTATGATACCTATGAGATCTAATTTACCTCCTTATGTTAAAATGCCTAATTCACCTTGTTTATTACCCATACTCTGCACATTTGCATGTAAAATCTGTGACTATACATTTTATTATTTCCTCTCTTATATTGTCTCTGAAAATCACTGGTCCTCTCTGCTGATATTTTGAGTGTTATTTTGTTTGTTTTTTGGAGGCAATCAGGGTTAAGTGACTTGCCCAGGGTCACACAGCTAATAAGTATCTGAGGCTGGATTTGAACTCAGGTCCTTCTGACTCTAAGGATGGTACTCTACCCACTGCACCACCTAGCTGCCCCTATTTTGTCTATGTTATGCCTGCTATTCTTTGTGGAATTGTGCTTAATGGATATGCATAGTTTTATCTTTCTTTTCAATTTGAAATCCTTCTTGATCAAATTTCAATTTCCAGGCTAATGTGTTTATTTATATTGATATATCTGGTTTTGATTATTAGAATAATCTATATACCTGTTGATAGCATCCTTGATGAAGGATTAGAAGATGACAAGCTGGCATTTGTAAGTGATATCCTTTAGTGGACCACATCGTCATCATTATGCAATTGACTGGACTATGTAGAGATGATAAGGTCCACCTGTTGTACTATTGAAATAAAGTGTTTGATTAATGTAATAGGGCCATCCCATGAAGGGTACTCAGATTTGCGCTTCCTGGTCCAAGTCAACCATGTGGTTGGTAGCTTTGGGGGTCTCCCTTCTGTGCCTCAGGGCTAAAGGGTTTGCACTTTGAGATGATGAAGAGACGCCTTACTGGTTTTGATACCAAAAGGGCTGATGACTCTGGACGTTTAAAAGGGAGCAAGCCCACCCTCAGCTCTCTCTTCCTTTTTGCTTTGGAATTATGTCAGGACTGTTTCAAGCCAGTGTCCTGTCCTCCACTCCAGCCTCTGTGAAGCCACGAGCACACTGCATCTAAAGGACATGTCCTATTTAGCTAAGCATCAGCCTAGGTCTGGGCTTCCTCTTTCGTGTGTGTGTGTGTTCTTTCCTGATCTTAGGCAAATGAGTATATGAACATGAGAGGTGAACATAAGCAGACTTGAAGGGAACTTGTAAGTTTGAGAGGTCCAGAGGTCCCAGGTCCTAATGTGTTAGAGTTAAATGGCAGAAAGAGGACAAATACTTAGCAATTATTCCTGCACTTTTAGAGAGGGTGACCATCACCAAAAAGGAGATTGACCCAAGCCTGGCTATTTTATCAACAGACATGACTGGCAGTTGTTTGTGTAGCAAAGCATCAAGGTGAAATATAAAATGCTTAATCATCAATACTGCAAGTTGCTTCAAGTTCTGATAAGGTTTAAGTTATCAGCCTTTTAGCAGAGCATGATAGGCATTATGAGTTGAGTTATGAAATCCTGCTTTAAGTTTATTTTTTATCAAATGTATTTTTGAGTGCTGTATTTAGCATTCCTTTTTTCATATGTAGGAAATAAATACCTACCCTATATTTGATTCATATTGTACCTTTCTCCTCTCCCCTTCTGGAAAAACTCTAGACATGAGTAATAGCCTAAGCTATAATCAAATTTACTAGGTCCAAAGTTTAACAAAAGATAAGGGAACCTAACTCCTTTCATTAGAGACCAGGCTCCCCAAGGACTGAACCCAGGCCAAACCAAATGCCAGGACCCAGAGAAGAAGGACTCTTTAACTCCTTCTGAAGCCCATGCCTTCAATTGCCAGCTGTGATAGAAATACTGTCTTTTCTTCCAACTTCTTTCTAGCTTTGAAGACAGTATGGCATAGTAGAAATAGTTCTGAACTAGGAATTAAGTGAACTAGGTTCATCTCTTGATTTGCACTGTGTGACCCTGGGAAGTCCCCTAAACTTTCTCAGCATCAGTTTCCTCATCTATAAAATGCTTGTACTAGTAATGCTTGTACTAACCCATACCCCTAGTTTTGGTGTTTGTTTTTAAACTGGATTTTCTTATTCCTTCAGCATGGGCAGCATTTGGTGAGTAATTTCCTTTGCCAGTATACGTGGACACCGTTGCCACAATTTATGGTTTTAGAGAGTTGTTTGGGGGCACTGAGAGGTTAAGCTAACCCTAAAACCAGCTTTCTATAGGTGGCTTAGTGGATGGAGCACTGGGTCTGGAGTTGATAAGACCTGAGTTCAAATCCAGCCTCAACATTTACTAGCTATGTGACCCTGGGCAAGTCACTTCACCTCTGTCTGCTTTAAATCACTGGAAAAGAAAATGACAAACCACTCTAGTATCTTTGTGAAGAAAACACCATATGGGGAAGAATTGGACACAAGTGAACAAGAGGCCTTCATAATCCATAATAATAGGGCTTTGACAATTCTTCCTGGAAGCATCATTTCCTAAGAATCACAGAATTTCAACATTAGAAGGAACCACAGAGATGATCTTGTTCAGGTTGCACAGGAATCCCCCCCTACAGCATCCTTGTCGAGTGGCTCACCTCCTGTTTACACTCTTATAATGCAATTTGGAAGTCCCTTTCTTCTGTGAGACCCTGAATTATGCAAAGTTTCTTGGATAGTTAAATGGCTGCCTGTGGTAATGCCATATTCACAGGGCCTATCCACAGTCTCCACATAAATGGACACACTTCTATACTTTGGGTTTTAGCAAGTTAAAAGTTTAAGAACCAATAACAATAGGCAAGACAGCCAATATCACTTGTTTCGGTTTTGGCCATAAATAATCTTGGTTGGGGCAGCTTGGTGGCACAGTGGATAAAGCATGGGCCCTGGAGTCAGTGGGACCTGAGTTCAAATATAGCCTCAGACACTTACTAGCTGTGTGACCCTGGGCAAGTCACTTAATCCTGTTTGCCTCAGTTTCTTCATCTATAAAATGAGATGGAGAAAGAAATGGCAAACTGCTTCAACATCTTTGCCAAGAAAACTCTAAATGGGGTCACGAAGTCACAAAGACGCGACTGAAAAACAATTGAACAACAACTATCTTGGTTACAGACTTCTGTAGTTACCTGACATATCTTTGCTAGGAGCTACTCTCTCGGTCTCATGGTTATTTTTCATAAATATTATAGCTTTTCACGTATCTTATCTGGCTCCATCTCAACTACTGAGGCTATCATTTAATACCCTCCATGATACAGTGGCATAGTACATAGAGTACCAGACCTGGAGTCAGGAAGATCTGAGTTCAAATGTGACCTCAAACACTTACTAGCTGTGTGACCCTGTTTGCTTCAGTTTCCTCATCTATAAAATGAGCTAGAGAAGGAAATAGCAAGCCACTCTAGTATCTTTGCAAGAAAACCCAAAAGAAGTCATGAAGTTGGACTCAACTGAACAACAAATAACAACATGATCTGGTTCCATTTTACCTCTCTTACCTTAAGGCCTACTACTCTCCAAAGTGAACTCCCTAGAAACATGAGCAACCTCAGACCCTGAGAGCTCAGGAAGTTTACTGGAGAGCGGAGCCTCTAAAGCAGATGCTGAACGAGTATTGTTGGCTAATGGAGACCAATAGGCAAGCATGTGGAATGCCCACTCTCATCTAGAACAAGGTTAAAACTTTAGGAACCTATAACAATAAGCAAAAATGCCATTATTACTTGTTGTGTAGTTGGACTACACAAACGAAGAAGCAAAACCCAGGAAGTTCAGATTGAAAAAAACAGATTAAGTCTAAGCTCGATGGCTAGCAGGACACAATCCTGTTCAGCATTCTGCAGATCCCCTGATAAAAATGAAAAACTCGTTCTAGCCAAAACCTTGGTTTCAAAGGTTATCCCCCACATGTAGCATGGGAGTATCCTTTTGAGACAAAAAAGACATTGCTAGCTTTTCCTCTGCCCATCCTTCTCCAATGGAGACTTTCATTTCTGCCAATAATCCCTCCATAGATCCTTAGAACCAGAACATTGTTAAAGCTTAGTGATCATTTGAAGCTTGACTCCCTCTGGAACCTTGGACAAGGACATGCCATTCCTCTCCAGTTCTAGATTTAATGATACCTAGAGGCAGTTAGGTGATTTAGTATATAGCCTGGAGTCAGGAAGACCTGAGTTCAAATCTAACCTCAGACACTTATTAGTTGTGTGACCCTGAGCAAATCACTAAAGTTCTGTCTGTTTCAGTTTCATGATCTATAAAACGGGATAATGGCACCTGTCTTCCAGGATTGTTGTGAGGTTAAAACAAGTAATTGCTATTCTTAGCTCTTTGTAAACCTTAAGATACTATGCAAATAATAGTTATGAGTATGATTATGATTACTATTATCCTATGATCTCGTCTAACCCATTTAGAGATGAGGAAAATAAGGTCAAGAGCAGTGAAATCATTTGCTCGAGGTCGTGCAGCTAGTTGCTCAGAATTTTAGAGCTAAAAGAATACACATCATCCATTCTAACCACCTTGTGTTACATATGAGGAAACTGAGAAAAAATGAATTAAAAAGAACTGAATGGTTTAGGTGCAGTCTAGTGTGATGGCAAAAGAAAAAGGTAGACTAAATGACCTCCGTATTAAATTAAACAAACATAATTTTGTTTCAAATGTGTTCAGATTGAGTCAAACCACCATCACCATCATCACCACCACCTTGATTATCTCCCCTCAGACCCTGATGGGAGTCAGCCTAAGACCCTGAACCCAAGGGCTCTGGATAGCATTATCCCCCAGGCCACCTGTTTCCTGCCCTGCACCCAGAGTCACCATTGAGGGAAGAAATCATTGTGGAGAATGGGTCCTCATCACCACCAGCAACAGCTGCTACCTGACTGCAACTAATGTGTGGATAAGTGCAGGCCTGCTTCAGACCAAGCCCTCACAGCCATTGTCAAGAGGCAACTTCTATGAACAAGGGAACAGCCACCCCCGCCCACTGACAACCAATTGCAACTCACAAGGCAGGAAAACCAGCCTAGCTGATGCAGCAAAGAAGCCTGAGGGAAAAACAGGAGGAAGCATATGCCAATCAAGTCAAACCACCTTGACCTCCACATCCCCTGGACTCTGGTCGGGGCAACCCTGTACCCTGAACTCAACTTTGGATTAGTTATGCTTCCAGCCAGTATCAAATGGCTCAACATCAAAAATGGATGTGATTTTATCTATGGAAATGACACTAAAGAAGAGATATCACGGTAGAAATATGTTTAATGTGATTGCACGTGAATAGCCTATGCCATCTTGGGGAGGGGAGAAGGGAGGAAGGGGGAAAAATTTGAAACTCAAAATTTTATAAAAGTGAATGTTGAAAACTATAAATAAATAAATGAATGAGTTTTTTTTTTAAAAAAGAGAAATATTACCATTTGATTTGCCACTATACCCTAAGGACCATGAAACCTTTCCATCTGATTTGCAGCTGAAACCTTCCTTGTGTGTTGTCTCCCCCTTTAGAATGGGAGCTCCCTGGGATCTAGAAATTGTCTTTTCTGTTTGCAAATGCAGCAGTTAGTCAAATGCTTTGTATACGGTAAGAGCTTAATAAATGCTTTTTTATTCATTCAGGAAGTAGGTGCTAAGGGAAATCCAAAGGTAAATAAAAAAGGGTACTTGCCTTCCAGCTTATACTTTACCTAGCCTTTTGATTTTTTCATTCAATTGGAATGTGAATGAAGAACCACAAATAAAAGTCTCTGTGCCCCCCCATTACCCCAGTAGTACCTCCATATTACAACCCACAGGTCAGGTTTAGGGTCAAGAGAGAATATGTCTCCTTTTCCTTTATGTTTTTGGTCCTCACTCAAAATACTAAATAAGTTTAATATCTTCTAACTTTCTATTTTGGAGTAATAGTTTAATATTAATTTTTTTCTTTTTCATTTAAATTTTATGATTAACAGCTTTACACGTTGGAAATCTATTTGTTTACTGGTAGAATTTAAAAGTTTGAACAACTTCTTGACTCTCCTAATTGAATCTTTTTTTTTGGCATTTGATATCATGCCTTTCCTTAAGACTGACTCCATCTTCAGGGCATGGATGTAAGCCTGGGTTCTCAAAGGGTGCACTAGCAAATCATGAACCTTGGCAGGTTTTATCAGGTTGGAAAGGTTTCAACTACATGCCCAAGGAAAATCTATGTGCCTGTTGTTTGACAACCAGACTGGCTACTTGATGATTAAAGGGTGATGACATTTAGGGCCACAACAATTCTGGAAGACCAGTTACCAAGCCTAGAGAGGTTGGAATTTCTTTAACTCAACATTCCATCACCTGGCTTGGTGCCTCTGTCCTTGTGGTCCCCCATGACTGGAATGTAATCTCTCTTCCCCTCCAATTCTTAGAACCCTTTGTTTCTTTTAAAATGCTGCTCAAATGTAATTTTGTACATGAAACCTTTCCTGATCTCATCATATGTTGGGGCCCATCTGGGAGGTCCGAGGAATTCCATAGATTTTCACTCTAAAATCCCACTTGCTTCTGTGTAGTGGGTGGGGGTGTTGTCCAACTGTAATATCAGTTGAGCACAATGTTCCAAGTCTCATCTGCTTAGTAATGTTTCTGCTAGTGAATCTCACACTGACTTTTTCTTTGTCGGCTTCCCTGATGCTGTTTTGACCATGTATGTACCAATTCTCCAGAGGTGACTATAGGGATACCAAAATCCTACTCTACTGCCTGGAAATTAATATACTTGAAAACAATAATGAGTTACACAAGTAACTACTAAGAATTTGAGCAGCATAACACAGAGGCTAGAAAGCTGCCTTCTCAATTAGGAAGACCTGGATTTAAGTACTGTCTCTGATACATATTGGTTAAGTGACTCTAGATAAGTCACTTACCCTCTCAAGACCTTCTCACCTTTTTAAGTCAGAGGTTCTTACCCTTCTTTGTGTCATGGAGCCCTTTGGCAGTCTGGCAAAGGTGAATATTTCCAAATGTGCAAAAGAAAATACCTAGGATTACAAAGGAAACCAATCATTTTGAAATAGTTATCAAAATTTTTTAAAATTATGTTTGAACATTTAAACAAATGTAACCCAAGTCTCAAAGCCCACTGGTGTGGGAGTCTCTCACTGGTGGAGATTTATGTCCCATGCCTTCATAAGAGAAAGGGTGGATTTGAAGAGATAGAGACAGAGACATAGAGAGAGAGGAGGGGGAAGACAGTCAGATAAAGAGATACACATGGGGGGGGGAAGAGAAAGAGAGAGAGAGAGAGAGAGAGAGAGAGAGAGAGAGAGAGAGAGAGAGAGAGAGTATGTCCTAGATGTCATGAAGGGGAACTTTCCCAAAACCTCTAGTGTAGCAAGCTAGGGATAGAAGCATGTTAGAGACTCCAGCTCCTTTCATGTTGGTTTCTTCCCAGAATCTTTTCCTTCATTAATCTGAAGTGCTATTGATATCATCCATCTTCTCTCTAGAAGCTGGAAGCCAAAAGCACCCCAAAGCCCCAAAGAGACCTGAAAAACCTTGAGATACTGATCCTCTCCTCTCTCCCACTGTTCTAAGTTCCACCTTCCCCTCACACAGGTTTAGGGCATTGATCTCCACCAATGAGGCGAGCATTCCATATCAATGGGTTTTGGGACCCTGGTTACACACACAAAAAAAGTTAAGAACCTCTATTCTAAGACCCCTAAGTGGCAAAACAGATGATGCTCTGCATTGGTACAGGGAGTTTCTCCATGGGAACTCTCTACACCAGGGAAATCACAGAATCATAGGTCTATACATGAAAGGTTAAAAAAAGAAATTATAGGCATTGCTGACATTTTCCTTCCTTTATCACCCTCCTCCAAAAAATTGATCTTGACTTATTACGATGCATACCTAGAATGAGAATTATTTCAGCTCTCTAAATTAAATTAGACAAGAGGGCTTTGCAAAGCCATGCGGTGATTCATTTGAAATGTTCTTCACTCCTACAGAGCAAAAAAAAAAAATGAAGAGTGCTCAAAGCTCTTTGGAGTAGTTACTTCTGAGATAGTCACTGACTTTCAAGCAAAGTTCTACTTTCTGAACAGCTATTCAATAAACACTAAGGACCTACTGTGTGAAAAACACTGAACAAGAAGATCCCAGCCAAGCAAGATGTGGCAGAGATTGTGCCTAGGTGATGACGTGGGGGGATGGGTGAGGGAGGGGTTCCTTCTTCTGGGGGAGGGAGGGTAATTCATTGTCTCATTTGGTATACTGAGACTTTGAGAATACTGAGTACTGACAATGTCCATGTTTTGTTACCTTTGGGTGAGATTGTCAGAATTATACAAGCAACACATGAGAGATGCCCAGGGAGGGATACGTGATGGTAACAAAAAGGAAGAAAGTATGAGCCAATCATTAGTGTTTGTCACAGGTATTAAGCCTGAGAAGATAATGAGCAATAAGAGGAAAAGTTCCCAACCAGCCCAGGAATTTTGAGAGAAGTCCCCAACAAATCAAACCTCTGTTCTTTGAAATGGTCAGATAAGAATCCTGACATCTGGTTGATGTTTGGAGGAGCTGAGTTCTCTGCAAAAGAGTCATTAGTGTGGGATTAGATAAGGGGATGCAAGATAGTGGATCCTGAAGCCAACAGTACAACATTCTGTGAAACTTTCAAGCAGCGGTGGTTCTTTATAATATGTATACAATCATTAGAATGGACCTATTTTAGGGAACACAGGCAAAGAAGGAAGTTGAGGGTAGTAATTTTGTAGCCTTCTCTGTAATTTGGTGCCATACTCTCTGCAAAGAAAGAAAACTGTTCTGATACTAGCAGAGAGTAGAGAATGAGGGAAGGATGGAAAGGGAAAACAGCAATTTTTTTTTGCCATTGCCTTAGAACTATGGATATGTTAGAGAAGGAGAAAAACTTTGAATTTCTTTCTTTTTCTGTGAGGAGATACTTGTTTTTATTTATACATCAGTGCTTCCATGGTTCTATGATCTCAGTAATGTGGGTACTTCCTCTACAGATGGGTTCATTTATTTATTTGGCAAGCTTTTATTATTATTATTTTATTTTATTTTTTTGGTGAGGCAGTTGGGGTTAAGTGACCTGCTCAGAGTCACACAGCTAGTAAGTATCAAGTGATCAAGTGTCTGAGGCTGGATTTGAACTCAGGTCCTCCCGACTCCAGAACCAGTGCTCCATCCACTGCACCACCTCGCTGCCCTGGCAAGCTTTTATTAAGCATCAACATTGTGTAAGGGACGTTAGGTGGCACAGCGTATAGAGTACTGGGCCTGGAGTCAGGAAAACATCTTCCTGAGTTCAAATCTGACCTCAGACACTAACTAGCTGTGTTACCTGAGTAAGTCATTTAACCCTGTTTGCCTCAGTTTCCTCATCTGTAAAATGAGTTGGAGGAAATGGCAAACCTCTCCAGTATCTTTGCCAAGAAAACCCTTACTGGAGTCACAAAGAATTGGATACAACTGAACAATTTTGTATAAGACACTATGCCAGAGGTTTTGGATGCAAAAATAAAAACAGCCTCCCTTCAAGGAGCTTATATTCTATTAGAGAGAAATAGTTTATACACAGATAAGTAAAAATAAACTATGTATAAAATCATTCGGAAGATGAGGGAGCTAGCAACTGAAGCACGTCCAATATGCCAATCATTGTGCTAAGTGTGGAGATAGGTCAAGATAGGCCTCATTAGAAAGGGGGAGCACTTGAGCTTAGCTTTGAAAGAAACTAAAGATTCTAAGTGATGGAGGTCAAAAGATCCTGAATTTCAGGCATGGGAGCAGCTTTTTCTAAGACTTAGAAACGGAAGATAGAATATCATTTAGGGGGAACAGTAAGTAGGTTACTTTGGTTGGAGTGTAGAATGTGCAAAGGGGAGTAATGTGAAATTAGTGTGGGAATGGAGGTTAAAATTGGACTGCAAAGGGCTTCAAATGTGAAACAGAGGAATTTTCCGTTTTACCTAGAGGTGATAGGTAACCACTGGAGTGTTGAGGGTGGGGTGACGTGGAATGTTAAATTTGTAGTTATGCAAAGGATGAATTGAGAGAGAAGAGACCAGAAGTAAGGAGATTGATTAGATCTACAGAGATGGGTGGGTAGTGGGGTTGCATTGGTGAAGAAAGCTAATTACTCCTTCTTACTGGCACCCACTTCATGGAGTTGCTCCTCCTTCCTAGATTTTCTATCTTGACTTTCTCAGTTCTACCCCTCTGTTATTGTTGTAGTTCAGCCAAGTCTGACTCTCTATGACCCCATTTGGGACTTTTTTTGGCAGAGATTCTGGGGTGATTTGCTGTTTCCTTCTTCAGCCCATTTTACAGATGAGGAAACTGAGGCAAACAGGGTTAAATGATTTTCCCAGAGTCACCCAGCTAGTAAGTGTCTGAGGTTAGATTTGAGCTCAAGAAGATGAGTTTTCCTGACTACAGGAGCAGCACTCTATCCACTACACCACCTAGCTGCCCCTTCTGTCCCTGAAGAAGCATGATTTTCTTTTAAACTTACTTGGGAAGACAGTGGAAAGGATAAACGTGTGAGGATACAGTTCTCGAATTAGTCACAGCTTTCCCTACAACTGAAGATATTAAATTGATTGCTTATGAATATCTAGATCCCTGTTTTTCTTTCCCTTCTCTAGAAAGTGATAAAAAATAAATTGGCAGTTCTCTTTCATTCACTTCCACCTCAGTCAGAATCACCCTGTTCTGTTCCTGTTTAAATGTTTGTGTGCTTTCCCTTCCCTTCCCCAACCCACAGCCTCCACCATAGCTCCCATGCCCCTAGGATCTCCCTGGTTTATGTCCCTCCTGTCCCTTAGGTGAAGTCATGGCTAAACCAGGCACAGTCTTACTTCAGTCACTTACAGAGTCAGGACAGTTTCCCAGGTGTTCCAATAGGGTGATGCTGAGGACTTCTGCTGGTCAGTGGACATTGTTAGCAGTGGACATTCTTGCCACAATCCTGTTACACAGACTTTTGGGATAGTTCAGGTGAAAGGTAATAAGGCTAAACTAGGATAGCATCCAGAGACAGAGGGGTAGCATATGAGATATTTCGGAGGTACAATCAACAATTGATTGACAGCTTATTGGATAGGAAGAATGAGGGAGATGTAAAATTCAAGATGCAAAATGTTCAAGATGAACATGAGGAGAGGGTGCAGATTATAGTCCCTCCATACCTTCACTTTGGTGATTCTAATCCGTGTCTTTCCTATTCATAAAGGACCAACCTGGCATGCTGGTTGCCTATCCGCTTCTTTTAATAAATTTTGTAGATACGAATGCTATACTTGGGCTTTCGATTTGTTATCCTTCATCCTTCTACTGGGGAATGACTAACCAAATTATGGTAAATGGATGTAATGGAATATTATTGTGCCATGAGAAATCATGAAATGGATGGTTTCAGAAAAACCTGGGAAGACATATGAACTGATGCATCATGAAGGGAGCAGAACAATTTATACAATAAAAACAACATTATAAAGACAACTTTGAAGGACTTAAGAACTCTGACAAATCCAACAAACTCAATTCCAGATTGAGTAATTGTTGTTTCTCCTTCATTCTGGAAGAAGACCAATGATATCAGCAGGGTAATGTCTTGATTTGCAAGTGAATTGGATTTAAAGGAGGAAGAGCAGTACAGAGTCCATCAGCCTCACTCTCCTCCAGAGTAGAAGACTGATGACGAAGCTCGCTACCTACCTCAGGACAGAGTTGATGCACTCAAGCTACAAAATGAGACATACATATTCAGATACAGTAAATGTGGAAATTTGTTTTACTCTACTATATATAATATGTATACATATATGTATGCATGTGTGTGTTTGCATGTGTGTATATATTTTAATATGTATAAATTTTTTAAAAAATTTAAAATTTTAATTTTAAAATTAAATTTAAATTAAAATAAATAAATAGAAATAATTGAACATTAAATTATTTAAAAAATTTTTTTAAAAATAAGGACTTTTTCCTTTACAAGTCTGTCCTGCCTTACACATCTGTCCTGCAGCAAAAGCTGCTCCTATGCCTGGAATGTAGGCCCTTTTTACCTCAACCACTTGGAATTTTCAATTTCATTCAGCTCAAGTGCTCCCTCCTAAATGGGGCCTATCCTGCCAGAGCTGCTAGAGCTCTCCTCTCCCAAATCATGAAAGTCCCTTACAAGGACTTTTTTTTCCCTGGTGTGGGAGAGTAGAAGGGCAAGGTTGGATAGAGTAGGGAAGGCAGGAAGGAAGGCAGGAAGGAAAGAAGGAAGGAAAGAAGGAAGGAAAGAAGGAGAGAAGGGAGGGAGAGAGAGAAGAAAGGAATCGCATCTTTTTTTTTTTATGGAGAGAAAAGAAGGCCAAACAAGCAGAACAACTTTGAAAGCTATTGGTTGAGCTTATATATTTTGAAAAGCAAGTTTCACATAATAGACACCTGCAACTTAATGTATAATCTTATTTTTTGTTTGTTTTATTATGGATTATGGATCCCTATTCTATTTGGTATTTGTGAAGTACAGAATAATAATGTTTTTAAAAAATTGTTATCCCTCACTCTTGCTGTATGACCAGCCAATGTCCTTTTCTGGACATACATATCCTCAATAAAATATTTCATACCACTTCTCACACATGTCATTACTGGTAATGTGCTGCAACCTACTTATTTACTTGGATGATTTAGCCTCCACATTCAAAACCAAATGTTTAGCTAGATTCATGTCCAAGTAAACTTATAGCAGCTAACCAGAAGGCTCCATTACTGAAGGTCTAGTTTAAGTAATAATGAGAATCTACCCTGTGCCCATTCATTCATTCTTCCTTTATCACGTATAACCTTCACAAACAATCCAGGAAGCTCCAACCAGTGTAGAAGAGGACTTGGACTTTAGAGTAAACAACTCTTCAGGATATTGCCACAGTACTATGACAAAAATCTCAAAGGACATTAAATTATTGCAATTTAGTATGATAATATTACACCTTATAACCCAGGTCAAACTATGTATCGCTCTAGGGTGTCACTGTGTTGGAAAGGGCAGAGGACAAAGATGTTGATATAGTGAAATGAAGGCTCTAGGACCAGGTAAATAAATCAAAAGGTGCAGAGGCTGAAAGTCCAAAGCTATTGGCATCAAGACAAGTTGAAGTAATAGCTGCCAAGGGTAGGATGTGCAGTGGCAAGTTAGAACCTTCAGTGCCCTGAAGCAATAGCTCTAAGGGGTGAGTAAGTCAGAGAATGGGGCAGCTAAGGGACACAGTGGATAGAGTGCTGGGCCCAGAGTCAGGAAGACTCATCTTCCTTACTTCAAATTGGCCTCAGATACTTACTAGCTGTGTGACCCTGGGCAAGGTGCTTGATCCTGTTTGCCTGGGTTTCCTCATCTGTAAAATGAGCTGGAGAAGGAAATGGTAAATCACTCCAGCATCTTTGCCAAGAAAAACCCCAAATAGGCTCATGAAGAGTTGAACACAACTGAACAACAAACCAGAGAATGCTCTGAAGCAGTCACCTACCTATATGCTGCCCTGGAACGTTATTCCCTGGCAAACAAGGCATGCAGATGTTTCCACCCATCCCTCTGTTTAAACACAACAAAGGAGATCATAAGATTTAGCTGTGGAAGGGACCTTAGACATAGAATAGACTATCTAGTCTAACACCCTTACTTTATAGAAAAGCAAAGTGAGGCCTGCCAAAAAGCTACTGATTTGAGGCCGTGAACTTTAAATCTAGTCCTAAGTTAGATGCCGGGTCCCCAGGAAGATTACTGAAAACATCCAGACATTTCCTGTCTCTCTCTATCCAGATCATAAGACAGCAGGGGTTTGTGTGGAGTTGTTCACCCAATCCTCTTTCTCACACACACACATGATGCAGCAGTTTGGGGTTTTTTTTTGTTACATAACCTCGTGGAATGAATGAGCAATGGAATACTTGGCCTGGCTAGTCCCTTCCATTGCCAAGTGCTGTACGTGCTATAATTTACATGTTATAAACTGTCATCAGTGTTTGGATTTTGAAAATTGCTTAAGATAGATTGCTCCTTTCTTTTTTTTTAATTTATTTTTTATACTGAACTTAAGAAATGAAACAAGCAATTCCATAACAAAGTGGAATAGGAAAAAACAAAACAAAACAGGAAGGCACCTGAAACTGCAGGTCTATTATGTACAATTTGCTATTACCCTCAAATATACAACAAAGTTATCACGTAACTTTCATTTTTTTTCCCCTCTCACCTCCCCCCACCAAGATGGCTACTATTAGACACAAATATGTGTATATGTATAGGTATAGGTATAGGTGCATGTATATGTATATGTATACGTATGTGTATATGTACATGTACATGTATATATGTATATATGTCAGTTCTTTCTCCGGATGCAAACAGCAACTTCCTTCATAGAATCTTTGCAGATAATTTGGATTTTTATAATAGAATGACTTGGTCACTCAAAACTGTTCTTAAAACAATACTGCTGTTACTGTATTCATACAGAGGTTCCCAAACTTATTTGGCCTTCAAAAAAATTACTCAGCACCCCCTTGGAAATCTACTTCCTTTAACCCTTTAAGGGTTTTCTTTTGGAAATTTGCATCATTTCAAATTACTACCACCCCCCCTGGATCGTTCCAGCACCCCCCGGTGGGCGGTATTGCCCACTTTGGGAACCAATGGATACAACATTCTCTTGGTTCTGCTTATTTCGCTCTTCGTTATTTCATGCAAGTCTTTCTATGCTTTTCTAAAATTATCTAGTTCATTATTTCTTGTAGCAGAGTAATATTCCAGCGTGAATATATACCACAATTTGTTTAGCCATTCCCCGATTGATGGGCATCTCTGCAATTTCCAGGTCTTTGCTATCAGAAAGAGAGCTGCTATAAATATTTTAGTACATATAGGTTTTTTTCCTTTTTCCCCTAATCATCTTGGGAAACAGACATAACAGCAATATTGCTAGGTCAAAGGGCATATATAGGAGGTTTAATAATTTTGGGGCCATAATTCCAGATCACTCTCTAAAATGGTTGGATCAGCTCACAGATCCACCAACAGTGAGTTAAGGCTCTAATTTTTCCACACCACCTCCAACATTTGTCACTTTTCCCTTCTATCATTTTAGCCAATCTAATGGGTATAAAATCATATCTCAAGGTTGTTTTAATCTGCATTTCTCTAATCAATAATGATTTAGAGCATTTTTCATGTGACTATAAATTCTTCTGATTTCTTCATTAGAAAACTGCCTGTCCATATCTGTTGACTATTTATCAATTAGGGAATGACTTGTATTCTTATAGATTTCTCTGTTCAAAGAGGAGTGGGGCACAGAGTAAAAGACCTCTCAGGACTAAAAATTACTTAGCTCCTGATTAAAATAGCTACCTTTAATTTGTATTTTGTTCCCCAATCCCTACAATTGTAAATATGTCCCCCCAAAACACAATTGGATCAGATAGTTTTCTATTGATGGTACCAGATCTATCTTAATTTCAGCTAAAATAATATTTTCTAGACTCTATGCCACATCCACCAAAAACAGGCAACAGGCAGTTTCAGAATTATCTGACTGTTGAAGATTCTCATTATCATTGTTAACCAGCCACAAGTGACCAGAAAAAGAAAATGCTGGCAGTAATTTGTCCTTTTGGGTTATCGTTTACGTACATACCTGCAAATATATGTATGAACGTGCCTGGAATTGCTAGATGTTAAATGTATAGCGGATTTGTGTAGCCTTTATATGCTCTGGTGACCCTTAGCCTAATTCCTATTCTCGTTGAAGAATTGGGTACCCCAGAGCAAGGCTGGCTACATCTGTATCAGGGCTTGAAAAATATCCTGAGGGCTTATGGGATTCTTCCCTTGAGTTTTGAGCTAAAGCCCCATTCTGCTATGCTCTCCCTAATTAGAAAGGTTAGCCATAACCAGTGATTAGCACTTCAGTAACATTTAACCATTGAACATCAATCGAAGGTATATTTATTGAGAAGATACAAGAACAGAAGTATAAACATTTCTCTTTGAAACCAGAGGCACATTCTCCCCTCCACCCTCAGTCCCTAGAAAGAGTCGGCTCAAACTTAAAGCAATTATTACAAAGCATGCCCCTTCCTCCAACCAAATTCACTTCTGAATTTAGCATGGCTGTTGGGCAAATTACTTTTTTTTTTTGGAGTGATTTTGAGAAATGAAAAAGGAAACAAAATCTGAGGAGTTTTTGAGCAAGATGTCCCAACTCCATGATGAGAAAAAAGACAAATTATTTCTTTGCTTATAGGACCCTGAATCTTGTCTAGAGGGGCAATTTACTTTTGAGTAGAGTTCTAGCAGACTGGACTTGTCTACCTGCAGGCTCTGGCATTGAATCCAACGTCCAGGCTCCAGATAGCTCTTCCAACCCTTTGAAGCTCACACAGTTTCAGCCTAGCCTGCCTCATCTCCAATACTCCTTCATCTAAAGAAAGAAAAAATAGGTATAGTGGAGATGGAAGTGACAGCATGGTTGTGTGCTCAGGGATCCACATAGACCCAGGTGGAGAGTACAAGCTACTACCACTATTGTCACCTGTCTCAAAGGCCAAGTTGCCTTTGTAGGAGTCTTTGGTTTGCCCTCCCACCTCCAGCTCAATAGCTCAATCAAAAGACATAAAGTAAGTAGACCAGAAACAGTCAGGGAACTATGTGGGTGTGGAGAACAGGGCCCCTTCATTCCCTATTTCCAGATGCAGGATCACCAAATTCATATGCTCCCAGGACCCATTGACCAGTACACATAGTATATAAAAAAATCCATTTCGGGTATAGGAAGACAAGTATAAATTGTAAGCTTGTTAAGGATTTGGGAGGGTAGGGGTAAAAATGGGGCAAACCTGTTTTTCCCTTAAAGTCTTCATCATCCATTTGACTTATCAGAGAGGTTTCACAGAAGCCCAAGCAACAAGTCCTTTTTTCAGTCAGCTGGCTGGAGGATGCTTGATCATAGAATTTACTCATACCCTCTCTGCCCTGCCCCCTCATTGAGGGTGCCTTGCTTCATTAAGTTGAGTTAGGGAGACTGAATTCCATTCACCTTTACCCAATCTCAGGGTTCCAGCAGCAAGTGTCAGCATATCCTGCTGAGTCTCTCAGAGGCTGAGGATAAACATTCCCATAGCCCTTTTCCCTTTGTTCTTTCAATTTCCATAACGTCTCCTGCCAATCAGGTCCTGGCCAAGAAAGTAGCTCTGAACCGTTTGATAAGCCTCCAAGAAATTCTGCTGGGGGAGGGGTAAAATTGGCAACTTCATTTCCTGCTGCCAGAGCAAAAGTCTCCCTCTCCCCCTCAATCATAATACTTTAGCCTTCTATGTCTATTGAATATGTAGATTCCAGATCTCTCACCTCCTGGATTCTGTTAGAACACCAAACCTTTACACATACTGAAGTAGGAAGCTATGACACATTGCAGGTTATATTCTGGTTGTGCATCAGTTCCCATCATCTTAAGATGAGGACAAAAAGTAAGCACTGAGTGTGAATTCAGTCAGGCCCCTCAGAACCTGATTGCCAGGCAGTATCTTTTTAATATTTCAATTTATTATTTATTTATTTTAAACATTCTTTTCTTCTTAAGTTTTGAGTTCCAAATTCCCTCCTTCCCTCTTACCCCCTCCCATGCCCAGGCAAGCAATATAATATCAATTATACATGTGAAATCATGCAAACCATATTTCCATATTAACCATATTTCAAAAAAAAGCAAGAAAAAATAAAGTGATAAAATTATACTTCAATTTGCAGAGTTCATCAGTTGTCTGTTTTTTCATCATGAGTCTTTTGGAATTGTCCTGGATCATTGTATTGATCAGAGTAGCCAATTGATCATCATCACAACATTGCTTTTACTGTGCACAGTGATCTCCTGGTTTTTTTCACTTTACTTTACATCAGTTATATAGGTCTTGCCATGTTTTTCTGAAACCACCCCCCTTATTTCTTATAGCACAATAGTACTCTATCACAACTATAGGTCACAACCTGTTCAGTCATTCCCCAATTGATAAGCATCCTCTCAATTTCCAATTCTTTGCCATCACAAAAAGAGCTGATGTAAGTATTTTTGTATATATACGTCCTTTTCCTTTTTTTTATCTCTTTGGGGTACAGACCTAGTAGAGCTATTGCTGGGTGAAAGGGTATGCACAGTTTTATAGCCCTGTGGGTATAGTTCCAAATTGTTCTTCAGAATGGTTGGACCAGTTCACTATTCCACCAGCAATTTATTAATGTACATATTTTTCCCTCATCTCCTCCAACATTAGTTATTTCTGATAGGTGTGAAATGGTACTTCACTTATAAGGTGAAGTTCTTTTAATTTGCATTTCTCTAATCAATAGTGATTTAGAGCATTTTCTTCATATAACAATAGATAGATTTGATTTCTTCTAAAAACTGCCTATTTATATCCTTTGACCATTTATCAATTGGAGAATGGCTCTTCTTTTTATAAATTCAATTCCATTCTATACTCAATATATATTTGACAAATGAGGCCTTTATTTATAGAAACTTATGGTAAATTTTTTTATCTTACTTCATTGTTTATGGTACCTTTTAGCATAATGTAGTTTCCCTAATTATCTCTTTTAATTAAGTCGATTTTTGCTTTGTCTGAGATAATGATTGTTAGCCCTGACTTTTTTTCTTTCAGTTGAAGTATAATAGATTCTGCCCCATCTCCTGATTTTAACTCTGTATGTGTGTCTTTTTGGTTCGAGCATGAATCTTGTAAACACCATATTGTTGGACTCTAGTTTCTAAACCATTCTAGTATTCACTTTCATTTTATGGGTGAACTCTTCACTTTCACAGGTATAATTGCTAACTACGTATTTCCATCCATCCCATTTTCTTCTGTCTGTTTCTTTCTTTTATTCCTCCTCAAAAATCTATTTTGCTTCTAACCACTGCCTCTTTAATTTGCCATCTCTTTTATCATTCCCCTTCCACCTTCTCTTATCTCCTTTTCCTCTTGTTTCCCTGTTGTGGAAGATACATTTCTATACACACTGAGTGTGTATGTATATTCTTCCCTCTTTGAACCAATTCCAATGAGAGTGAGGTTCAAGCATTGCCTACCACCTCATCCCGGTTTCCCCCTTTACTATGAAAGCTATTTCTTGTGTGCCTCTCTTATGTGAGAAAATTTTCCCCATCCTACCTCTCCCTTTCTCCTTCTCCCAGTACATCCCTCTTTTTCATCCCTTTATTTTTTTTGAGATCATTCCAGCATAATCAACTGACACCCATGTTCTCTCTATGTAAGCTCATTTTAACTGCCCTACTAATTATAAAGTTCTTAGAAGTTACATGTATCATCTTCCCATATAGGAATGTAAACAGTTTAACTTCATTGAGTCTCTTATGATTATTCCTTTATGTTGATTATTATGTTGACTATTCCTTTTTATGCTTATCTTATTTAGCTCTGGTCTTTTCATCAGAAATGCTTAAAAGTCCTCAATTTCATCAAATATCCATTTTTTTCTGAAGGATTATAGTCAGTTTTGCTGGGTAGGTTAATTCTTAGTTGTAATTCTAGCTCCTTTGCCTTCTGGAATATCATATTCCAAGCCCTCTACTCCTTAACTTGGAAGCCATTAAATCTTATGTGATCCCAACTGTAGCTCCATGATATCTGAATTGTTTCTTTCTTCCTGTTTAAAGTATTTTCTCTTTGACTTGGCTATAATTTGGCTATAATATTCCTGAGAATTTTCATTTTGGTGTCTCAGGAGGTGATTAATGAATTTTTTTCTATTTTTATTATACTGTGTGGATCTAAGATATCAGGGCAGTTTTTCTTGATAATTTCTTGAAATATGATGTATAGGGCTCTTGGCTCTTTCTTTGGTCATGGTTTTCAGGTAGTCCAATAATGCTTAAATTATGTCTCCTCAATCTATTTTCCTGTCAGTTTTTTTTAATGAGATTTTTCACATTTTCTTCTATTTTTTCATCCTTTTGACTTTGTTTTATTGTTTGTTGTTTTTTTTTTATTTCACGGAGTCATTAGCTGCCACTTGACCAATTCTAGTTTTTAAGGAATTGTTTTCTTCATTGAACTTTTGTACCTCCTTTTCCACTTGGTCAATCTTTGTTTTTTAAGGTGTTATTTTCTTCAGTATTTTTTGTGCTTCTTTTACTCAGCCATTAATTCTTTTTTCATTATTTTCTTGCACCACTCTTCTTTCTTTTCCCAATTTTTTCTTTACCACTCATCTCTGTGAGGGACTGTCTGATGTTGGCAGCTACTGGGTTGAGTGCTGTGGCAAGGGTAGGATAGGATCTGGGTATTTTGGAAGTTGAGGCAGGGGCTGTGGTAGGCAGAGTCGTGTGTACTGGGATGGGCTGGATACGGAGAAGCCCTGAGGCATTGGATCTGTCCCGCTAACTTTTGGAAGTGATTCAAGGTGGTTATCTTATCAAGCCCTAGTTCAGGAATTTGATTGCTAATAAAGACAGCCTCCATACGAAGGCCTAGGTATATGAGTGGGTAATTTTGTTGGACTTTGTCAGGGGCCACCACCAAACCATAATGAGCAAATGCAGAGACGGTTTCTTTTACTAATCTTGCTAGTGTCTCATCACTGCTGGTGGCTAATAAAATATCGTCCATATAGTGAAGTATTGTGGCTTTAGGCCATTTGTCCCTGATAGGGTCCAGCACTCTTCCCACATAAGCCTGACATAAGGTGGGACTGCAGCACATTCCTTGGGGCAGGACCTTCCACTGATATCTTAAATCTGGTCCTGCATTATTGGTGGTGGGTATGGTAAAGGCAAATCTCTTTCTATCTTCTGGGGCTAATGGGATAGAGAAAAAACAATCTTGGATGTCTATGACTGTCACAGGCCATCCAGAAGGCACTAAATTAGGGGAGGGAAGGCCAGGCTGTAGGGTTCCCATGGGCTCTAGGGTGGTGTTAACCGCCCTGAGATCTATTAACATTCGAAATTTCCCTGATTTCTTTTTTATTGCAAACACTGGGCTGTTCCAGGGGCTGGACGTTGGCTCAATGTGCCCCACCTGTAACTGGTGCTGCACTATATCACGTAAAGCCTGGGCTTTCTCTGCAGGGAGGGGCCATTGGGGTACCCAGACTGGGTTATTAGATCTCCATGTTAGAGGAGTGGGTCTGATACAATAAAATTTCTCTTGTTGCCCAACGGCCCCAATTAAAAATCCTGCGGGGGTGGTATATAAACAGATGCACCACAAGCCTTCAAAATATCTCTTCCCCATAAATTGTATCTCAAACCAGCAACCACCGGGGTCGATTTGGAAAATTCCCGTGCTGTAAAGGGGAAGTCCGAACCACGTCGGAGATTTTCCTGATGCAGCCCCGAGGGTGCATTCTGAGGGGGTGGAGCTTCCATCTGGTAAGCTTGTTGAGGGGCCCTCCTTGCCCCGCCTCCCGACTGGCTTGCAGCATTCTTTAGCATAATGGCCAGATTTGTTACAATTGTAACAAATTGCCTTAGGGCAGGCTCCACCAGGTTTCTGGCTGCATTGTGCCTTGAACTGACCAGCTTTTCCGTATAGATAGTACAATTTAGTCTCTTTTGTTTTCAGCACTTCTGATAGTCCTCTCCAAGCGGCTGCCTGTAGGCAGGCCACGAAATCCGGGAAGGGTTTATCAGGACCTTTTTTAATCTTGGTCAGGGAGGGCTTTTGTTTCCCCAAAGCCTGAATCTTACTAAAAGCCCGTAGGGCACATTGGGAAACAGCTGCAAACGCTGTATTTAGTGCCTTTTTAACTCCTTAAACTTCTTCCATTCTAAAGGGGCCCAGGTCCTCCCTCTGTCGGTTAAGTGTGGGGGAGGGGGCCGTCTCTCCACGTGGTTTTCCTTGCTACAGTTTCCTGCTCTCTCCCGGCTACTGCTCTCCCGCTCCTGCCCTCCTGCCCTCCTGCCTGGCCTTGCTTTCTTTTCTCTTGCTTATTTTCAAATTCGCTGTTTCCAGTGACCTCTGTCTCACTCCCTGAGTCTGTCTCACTCCTAGACTCTTCCTCACTACTAATTTCTGCTTCTTTCACTCTTTTATACACTTCTTTCCCTTGCACCTCCCGATCCAGGACCTTACCAAACAATTGTCCCATCCTCCTTCCTTAGCCCTATCGGCTAAGGGTCTCGTCTCTCTTCCCGCAACCAGACCAGCTGGTCCACGGGGCCTCTGGCCTATTTCCTCGGCCCCACGTTGGGCGCCACTTGTACTGGCCGCACGCCGACCTTCTGCCAGCCGTGTGCCAGTACCCACTCCTTCTATAAGGAGTACACTACCAGAGTCTTACCCACACCCGGGTCTTCGGTCCTCAGCCGGATCACCACACAGAGACGAGCCATCGGGAGGCACCAACACCAGAGCTTTATTCAGAGGCCAACACAGCAAACCATCATAGCAAGCCCAAGCAGCAAGGCCAGAGCAACAGGGCAGGAGCCAGGGGAGAGCGCACGTGTGATCTGACCATGCTTGTTCCTAAAAACCTACTTAGCCCCTCCTCCCCAGCCCGCTTACTAGCCAATGATTGTAGGGTCAGATACCGGAAGGGGCTGTCTGAGTTTAGCACACCAAGGGGGAGGGAGTGACGTAGGAGGCTAGGATTGGATACAGGAAGAAGGCATCTGGGATTGACGCATAGACAAGAGTACGTGACCTAGGAAGTCAGGCTCAGACACTGGGAAGAGGGGTCTGGGTCAGTGCTGCACAAAGGGACCCAGGAAGTCAGGAAGGTCACAAGAGGCATCTGGGGATGACGTTGCATATAGGGAGGGGACTAAGCAGAGGGAACCCAGTCCTCTGCCGTCCCACTCCCACGTGGCACCGCCCCTTGCCTCAGGAGCTCAAGCTCGGCTACTTCCTTGCACCCAGCTTATCTCACAAAGCACTGCCCAATTGCCTCAGGCAACTTAGGTTGTATATCTGGGTTAGAAACTGCCTGGAGTGGGGCAGAGTCAAGACAGGGGATTAGGGGCAGAACCTAGCTGAACTCTCCCAACATTTCCCTTCAAACAACTTTAAAATAACACCTCAAATCAAATTTTGGAGTGACAGAGCCAACAAAAGGCGAGGATAAAACATTTTTCCAGCCTAAGAAAACTTAAGAGGTTGGCAGAAGAAGATGCTGGGATAAAGGCCTGTCTAGAGTCCACACATATTGATGGCAACAGGGGCTGCAGTAGCAGCAGCAGCAGCAGCAGCTTCTCCGTATCCAGCCCATCCCAGTACACACGACTCTGCCTACCACAGCCCCTGCCTCAACTTCCAAAATACCCAGATCCTACCCTACCCTTGCCACAGCACTCAACCTGGTAGCTGCCAACATCAGACAGTCCCTCACACATCTCTTTCTATAAATCTTCCAGGAATACTTGTTGGGTTTGGGTCCAATTAGCAATTTTTCTTTGAGGCTTTTTTTTTTGCTATTTTCATATTTTTGTCTTCTGAATTTGTCTTGACCTTCCCTGCCACCTAGTAGCTTTTTATGGGCAAATTCTTTGTTGTTGTTTGGTTATTTTTCAAGCCTATTTCCTGACTTTGAATTTTATGTTAAAGTTTGGCTCTGCTCACCTGGGGGTGGGGAGGCACTGACCCAACCTTTAGGTTTTTTGGTGCTGCAGTTTTCAGAGCTATTTCTGGGAGTCTGCAAGTTTTGGGGGCTTCCAAGGTGGTTGATCCTGGGTATGGTCACTGTTCTCCTAGTCTATGCTCTTGTCTTTACTCAGGAAGGGCTCCTGGTCCCATGCAGCTACAAGTGCTCATGCTCCTCTATGCTGTGCAACTGTGACAAGGGCACCTGATCTCTTGTCACCTACCACCAGCACTTCTCTCTGCACTGGAACTGTGACCCTAAAGTATGTATGGGCAATAGAGTTACCAATCAGTATCAGCTATTTCCTGTGCCAGCAATGCATCTTCTGTAATCTCCTTCTAATCAGCTTTCTGACCCTCTTACCCTCTCTGGGCTGAGAGTTCCCAAAGCTGCTGCTGCTGCTGCTGCTACTGCAGCCCCTGTTGCCATCAATATGTGTGGACTCTAGACAGGCCTTTATCCCAGCATCTTCTTCTGCCAACCTCTTAAGTTTTCTTAGGCTGGAAAAATGTTTTATCCTCGCCTTTTGTTGGCTCTGTCACTCCAAAATTTGATTTGAGGTGTTATTTTAAAGTTGTTTGAAGGGAAATGTTGGGAGAGTTCAGCTAGGTTCTGCCCCTAATCCCCTGTCTTGACTCTGCCCCACTCCAGGCAGTTTCTAACCCAGATATACAACCTAAGTTCTATGACTTTGTCTTGGGTCACTTTTCTTCTATCTCACTTGAAGATTATCATTATCACATTACCTCCTATGGGTTCAATTATTAACTCTGTACAAACAATTCTTTTTTTTTTTTTTTAGTTAGGCAATGGGGTCAAGTGACTTGCCCAGGATCACATAGCTAGTAAGTGTTGTGTGAGGCTGGATTCGAACTCAGGTCTTCCTGAATCCAGGGCTAGTGTTCTATCCACCTCACCACCTAGCTGCCCTGTACAAACAATTCTTAAATTTATATATCAAGACTAATTCTTGCTCCTCAACTCTAGCCACACATGGTCAAAGTGCCTGCTAGATACCTCCATATGAATGTACCATAAGTATATCAAAGTCAACACCATCAAAACAGAATTCATCATTTCCCTCTCCACCAAATCTATATCTCCTCCAAATTTCCCTATATTTTTTGAAGGCAGCACCATCCTTCCAATCATCTAGGTTCACAATTTTGGGGTCATTCTTGACTCTTTATTTGCCCTCATCTCCAATACTTAGTTTTCAAATCTTGCCAAGTCACCCCCACCATATTTGACATCTGTCTCCTTCCTTCACTCACCCTGACACCACCCAAATGCAGGATCTCATTACCTCTTCCTTGCATTGTTACAGTAGCCTCTAAATTGGTCTTCCTGCTTCCCCTCTCCTCCCCATTCTTCACACAGCTGCATATAAACATTCCTAAAGCGTAGGTATAGCTATGTCACTTAAACAATATTTGGTGGCTTCATATTGTCTCTAGCGAAAATACAAACTCCACAGCTTGGCATTTATAGCTCTCCATACTCTGGACCCACCTAACCTTTGCAGAGTGCCTTTATACTCATCCTACTCATACACTTTACTGTTCAGACACTAGCTATTACACAAACTCAACATTCCATTTTATACCTCCCTGTGTTTGTACAGGTTGTTTCATCCATGGAGGACATGCCCTCCTTGCTACTATCTTTTAAAACCCCTAATTTCCTTCAAGATTCAGTTTAGGCCTCATCTCCTAATAGAAGCCTCTTTAGAAAAACAAAAACAACCTACCCTGTTGCTCCGGCCATTCCCTCCTGAAGTTATTCTGTGTTTACTTATCCATGGATATTTTATTCCACCCCCACCTCCTTTATCTTTGTACTGCCTTGTTGAATTAACTTGAAAGGGAGGGATGGGAAGGGAAAAAGTATTTATATAGCAACTAATATGTGCCAGGTACTTTGCTAAGCACTTTTTACATATATCTTATTTGATCCTCACAACAACTGAGGTTGTATTATTTCCCCATTTTATAATTGCGGAAACTGAGGTTGATAGATGTTAAGTGACTTACCTAGGGTCATACAGCTAATAAGTATCTGAGACTGGATTTAAATTTAGGTCGTCCTGACTTCAGGCCCAGCACTCTGTCCACTGCCACCAGCTGCCTCTAAAGATCAAGATAAGATTTTTTGACACCTGGACCCAAGTATGTTTGTAAACAGCCTATGGGAAAGGAGAGGTTGTAAATGCTTGAGAGATTCGCTGGAGCAGGGTCTTAGAGGAGGCAGGAAGGAATGGATTTAGAGGCCAGGTAGAGAGATTAACCTTAGTAATGAACAATATGGATCTCTCCTCTTTTATGATCAGGAGAAAGAACAGGGAAAGTGTGTAACAAATAAGTATAATCAAGCAAAACAAATCCATACATTTTTGTTATTCTGAACAAAATGAATATCAACAAACATGAACATTTCATTCAATAAACATTTCAAAAGAACAGAAAAAGAGTGTTGCATATGAAACTGAAAATCTCTATTATGTGCAGCTTTTGGGTGTTTTTTAAAGTACATAATAAAGTCAACAGATTAGTTCCAAATTTGTCCTGCTCATTGTTTTTTCCCCTCTGAACATCCTTCTGTTTTCTTCTATTCATTAAAAAAAAACTTTCATTGACAGTCTTTTCTTTTCCTATTTTTTTGAATCCCTATCACTATTAACTCCCTCCAGTGTTTCTGGTGTTTCTTGGGGCTTAATAAAACTTCAGATAATTTACATTATCTATGTACTAGCTATGCCAAGCATGACAGGAATTGTGAGGGCGCATAGAAAATGTTATATGGAACAAAACTGGTAAAACTAGGATAAGAAGTAAAAGAAGGGAAGAAATAGATTGGGGGGAAATGTATGCATCAAATATCTCTGAGAAGGGTCTGATATTCAAGAAACATAAGGAATTAACATAAATATGTAAGACCAAGAGCTATTCCCAGATGTGTAATTGATCAAAGAATCTGAATAGTTCTAAAAAGAAGTATAAACTATTAACTGCCATATGAAAGAATGTTCCACATCTATTCTAAGAGAAAAGCCAAATCAAAATAATTCTGAGGTTTCATCTCATACCCAACAAATTGATGAAAATGACTTAAGGTAGGAGAGGCAGAAAATCAAAAAGACAGGCCCACTAATATACTGCTAGGGGATCTTTGAATTGGGTTAGTCATTCTGGAAAGCATTTTGGAATCTTGCTTTACAAAAATACAAAAATTTCTATGCCCTTTGATCTAGAGATCCCACTGCTAAGCATAATCAGGTACCTACACTACTATATTATTTTAGGTAGTTAGGTCAATGAACAGAATGCTGGGCCTGGACTCAGCATAGACCTGATTTCAAATCCTGCCTCAGACACTCACTCTGTCTGACCTTGGGCAAGTCACTTAACCTCTCCTTCCTTCAATTTTCTCAACTTTAAAATGGGGATAATAATAGCACTTACTTCCCAGAGTTATGAGTATCAAATGTGATAATATTTGTAAAGTACTTGGCAAATAGTAGGCATTATATAAATACTAACTATTTTATTATTGTTATTGTTGTTATATATCCCAAGGAGGTCAAAATCAGAAAGTTTCCATATGTACCCAACTATATTTCTAGCAACACTTTTTTATGATATCAAAGAAATGGAAACAGAAGTAGGTGCCAATTGATTGGCAAAAGGCTAAACAAATGGTGGTTCATGAAGGTAATGGAATATTATTATACTGTAAGAAATGATAAAAAAATTTAAAAAAAAGAAATGATAAGAATGAAGAATTCAGGGAAATATGGGAAGACTTAATGAACTAACACAGAGAAAGAGGAGGCTAGTGGATAGAGCGCAGGACCTGGAGTCAGGAAGACTCGTCTTCTTGAGTTCAAATCCAGCTTCAGATAATTCCTAGCTATGTAACCTTGGGCAAGTCACTTAACCCTGTTTTTGTCAGTTACCTCACCTGTAAAATGAGCTGTAGAAGGAAATGGTAAACTATTCTTTGCCAAAAAAAAACAAAACCCAAATGGGGTCACCAAGGGTCAGATACAACTAAAAAATGGCTAAACAACAACAAAGTAAGTAGTTCAGGAAAACAGTATAATGAATGTTGTATTTTTTACAACAATGTAAATGGAAAGAACAACAAAAGGCTGAATTTTATTATAATGACTCTGAAGAGATAAAAAATTGTGCCTCCCTCCCTTCTTTTGCATAGGCAGAGGACTATGAATAAGAAATCTTGCATATAGTATCAGATTCAGTTGATGTGTCATTTTAGTTCTGGTGAATTGCTTTTATTTTTTCTTTTACATTTTCATACAAGGAATGGTTTTCTGGACATGTTCAGAAATGAAGATGAATATCAATAAAATGTATTTTGTTTAAAAATGGAATAATTACTTATTGATCCTCAGCTTCAGAAAGATTTAGTTAGAGGTATAGAGCATGATGTGTAGGGAGGTAGGGGAATGTTTGTATCCTGAAGTAGACAGAAGTCAAAGGAACTTATTTCTCCAATCTAGTTAGGATCCAAGGATGGAGGAGCAAGGCAAAAAAAAAAAAAAAAAAAAAAAAAGTCTGAGCAGTTCTTTTGTGTTCCAGACAGACAGAACTAGAGGAAAGTTAAAGGCATAGTTTATAAAAGAAGTAGCCTGGTTGGTCTCACCCTAAGAGGGCTGTGCCACCAAAGTATTGGTGTAATGGCAACCACAATGCCAGGAAACATTATCAGGGTGGGACTTTAGCAGGTGACAGCCAAAAAGCCCAACAGCAGTAGCACAGAGGAAAAGCAATGGATAGTAGTTTGGGGTGGCAAGATCATCAGAAGATGATGGCACTGTAGCAGAGGTCAACAATGGAATGAAGCAGCATAAAAAGGGAGTCCCAGGCCATGCCAAAGAGTATCAAGAGGCAGAGCTAAGAAGTAACAAAGATCAGACAGATGATTTCTGGGAGACAGATCTATGAGAACTTAAAAACGAGAGATTTTCTCAAATCTAGTCAAGAAAGAATAGAAGGAAGGAAGGAAGGAAGGAAAGAAGGAAGGAAGGAAGGAAGGAAAAGAAGGAAGGAAGGAAGGAAGGTAGAAAGAAAGAAAAAGAAAGAGAGGCAGCTAGGTGGTGCAGTGGGTAGAGTACTGGCCCTGGAGTCAGGAGAATCTGAGTTCAAATCTGGCCTCAGACACAAAACACTCACTAGCAGTGTGACTCTGGGCAAGTCACTTAACCCCAATTGCCACACACACACACACACACACACACACACACACACACACACACACACGCAAGAAAGGGAAAGAAACCAAGTATACCATTATCCTTAAACCACTTTCCTTTAATCAGGTCTAACCTCTTTAACCTTGTTTACATCATTTATTTATCAAAACTTTCCATCATTAATAGTTCAAAAGCAAAACTCAGCCTAGACAAGGCCTAAATATAAAATATCTGGATTACTGGTGCAGAGTAAATGAGACTTTACTAGTATGGTATCTGAAACTTTTTTGAATGTTGGAATGCAAAGTTATCAATACGACTAATTGACTATGAGTGTTAGGCCTCAGCTTTCTCCTGTGTGAAAGGAGGGACTAGGATGAAATAATCTCTTTGACTCCTTTCAATTCTCGCATTCCAGAAACAAAATTGGCTAAAGGCAGTTACTGTTTATTGACTTCTTAGTAGGAGACAGTTTGGAAAAACTAACTCTTTTTTTTAATAGTGGTACTTTTTATGCTGTAATTTAATAAGGAAAGGAAAAATAAAAGTAAAGAAATGTTTAAATTTCACCTTCCCCACTTGGAGCACTGGTTAAAAAAAGCTGTCATAAAAGAATAAGAATTTAGAAAAAGATGAGCTATGTTAAAAGTGATAACTGGATAACTTATATCAGATTATTTGCCATCTTGGAGAAGGGGGAGGGGAGGGAGGGAGAAAAATTTGGAACTCAAAATGTTATTAAAAAATGAATGTTGAAAACTATCTTTATATATAATTGGAAAAAATAAAATGCTATTTACCCAAAAAAAGTGATAACTGAAAGAATTAACAAGGAAAGAATAAAACAAATAGAGTTTGCGTTTGTGTAAAACACCAAAAATGAAGCCATCGGTACCAGGGAAGAAAACCATTACTTTCCCTTCCCAGTACAGGGTCCTCTTCGAGAATGAAGAACAAAACAACAACTCCAGTGTAGTTTGTACCTGGTTTAAATGGACAATTGAACTTCTAACACAGTACTTTACACACAGTTATGCAGGTGAATCATTTATTCATTGATTCTA
Source organism: Vombatus ursinus (assembly GCF_900497805.2). Classification (NCBI taxonomy): domain Eukaryota; kingdom Metazoa; phylum Chordata; class Mammalia; order Diprotodontia; family Vombatidae; genus Vombatus; species Vombatus ursinus. The sequence continues at coordinate 864,015 of NW_020954740.1, forward strand.
TAAGGGGATGGGGCTAAGAGGTAGAGAGAGAAAAGGGAGGGAAAGAACAGGGGAGGGAAGAGAGAGAGAGAGAGAGACAGAGAGAGAGAGAGAGAGAGAGAGAGACAGAGAGAGAGACAGAGAGAAAGAGAAGAGAAAAGAGGAGAGGAGAAGAGAGGAGAGAGAAAACAAACAAGCCTAGGGAATGCTTAAAAATTGCTTCCCTTTCCTACTACCCAAAATGAAAATATGAAACTGATTTTATCTCTTAAAAAAAATTGCTATCCACTGGAGCCAGTGAGACATGACCTATCAAAAACCAAATTTCTACATTCCTTAAGGTGTAAAATTTTCATTACATTTTACATTTTTTACATTTACAAATTTTTTTTATAAAATTTTACAAATTTTTTACAAATTTTTTTATATTTTACAAATTTACAAAATTTACAAATTTTACATTTACATTCATTACATTACATTTCATTACATTCATTACATACAGTGAAAAACATTCATTCCATTCCATTCCATTCATTTAATTTTCAAAATCATTAAAACATATGCATTTGTTTTGCTTAAAATCTGTCCCATGTTAGGGTCTGTGCATTGCACCCTAGCAGCTATCTAACTTATAGACTTTTAACATTAAAAGGGACCTCAGCAGTCTAATCATTCCTGTAAAGTGGTCATCTCACCTCCCCTAAAGTCCTCAGGAACTTACTACCATATCATTTTTAGACAGTTTTAATTATTAGGATATTTGTCCTTGTGCCAAGCCAAAATCTCTCTCACTTACCCAGCAGCAGACTCATCAGGACCTCTTGCCCTGCAAGAGTGCTGCTCTTCACCAGGCAGATAATGGTGCCCCCAATCCAAGGGATCCCATGCCCTGTGATCCCAATGAGTTTGACCATAGAGTGGGCACTGCCCCAGGAGGCAGCTCGATTGGCACAGACGTCCAGCCTCTTGGACATACACGTGTCAATAGCCAGCAAGGAGTTGAATGCAATTCCCTTGAAGGATGGGTTTAGCTGCATGCAGTCCTCTTCAGGCAGCTGCTGGGACTGCCTCCACCCTTTGGACCCCTCATTTGGTGGCAGGGCCTGCACAGATAGGCCTGTCGTCTTTCTGCTTGAGCTCTTATTCTCCTGAGCCCCCTTTAAAGGCTGGTTCAGTGACAAGAACTCAGCCCTGTTCTGGGTTCTGGGTGCCACACTTAAGGAAAGGCATTGGGAACTTGGTCTTTTTCCAGAGGAAGACACCAGGACAATGAGAGACCTGGAGACATGCCATATAAGTATCTTTGGATTGAACAATTAAGAGATTGATGTTAACTTTGGAAAGAGCAGTTTCAGTTGAGGGGAAAAGTTTGTGAAGCAATTGCGAAGTGAGGAAATGGGGATGATGGGTGTGAGTTTTTTCCTCCTAGAAATTTGATTGCAAAAGAAAGAAAAAATATAAGGTAATAGTTTGAAAAGAAAGTGATGGATGTGTAAGGATGTGAAAACAAGAACAACAATAGGTAATAGAGAAGGAGTAAGGAAGGCAGGAAATAAAGAGAGAGTAAAGAAAGAAAGGAGGAATGATCAAAAGGGTACAAGCAGAAAGACTGGCTTTGACAAGAAGGTCCAAATCTTCCTCAGACTGGAGCAAAGCAACAGACAATAAGTAATGGTGTGCAGGATTTCTGAGGTCTAAGGGAAAAGAAGGAGCTTACGCAGAATGCAAGAAGATCCTCTTGAGTAGGGATTGTTCATTCTTTGAACTTATACCACTAGTGTCCTTGAACCTAGCACGGTGACTGATCCATAGTAGGCACTTAAAAAAAAAAGTGACTGACGGATTCTCTGTGAAGCATAGAGGTGAGGTCCTCTGCTGAAGGGAAGGAGATTGGGAGTGACAGTAATGATTTGAAATAGAAGATTTGGAACATCTGCTTTGAAGACGTGTCATATGATAAAGAAGCAATGAGAGAAGAATATAGGATTATCATGTAGCACTGGCACCTTTTATAACATGAATCTATGTGGACTCAAAGATCATGGTTGTGTGACCTTCAGCAAATTTCAGAAACATTGGAATTGAAGCAGAGAAGGTAAATAGTGGGATCTGGCAAGGAATGAAGGGAAGTAGGACAAGGTAGCAAAGAATTCAAAGGCAGAGGCTAGTAAATGGTTTAACTGGCCAACCATAGATAGGCTCAAGACCATGAAGGGAACTATGAGTCTGAGTAAGGGTAATGGAATGAGAGAATAGGGAGGTCAAGGGACTAGAGGAAAAAAAAAACAGGTTTAAAAGAAAGGAGTCTGGGGGAAGGATAGAAGGACAAAAATCAGAGAGAATTTCGGATTTCAATAACCTGTAGGTAATAAAGTAATGGTTAATGGTGAGATTTAAGATATAACCATCTTGTGAGCGGCTGAGGTGGAATGAAGATGGAGGTCATGAGAGTTAAGGTAGATTAATTGGGAGTCCAGGGTATTCAAGGTTATGCTGGTATGGATATTAAACCCCCCAAGTATAAAGTCAGGAGCTGGGACAAAGTAGAAGATTGTAAGCAGTCACGTCATTAATCATTGGAAAAATGCAAATTAAAACAACTTTAAGGTTCCACCTCCCACACATTAGATTGGCAAAGATGGAAAATGACAATTATTGGAGGGGCTACAGGAAAGCCGATATGCTGTTGGTGGGGTCATAAATTGATCCAGTCATTCTGGAAAGCAATTTGAGACTATGTCCCCCAAGAGTCAATAAACTGCAATACCATTACTAAGCCCAAGAGATCAAAGAAAGAGGAAAAGGACTCAAATGTACAAAAATGTTAACATCAGCTTCTTTTATAGTAGCAAAGAACTGGGAAATAAGTGATTACCCATCAATTGGGGAATGGCTGAACAAATTGTTAAATGAATGCAATAAATATTGAGACATTAAAAAAAATGACAAAAGAGACAGCTTCAAAGAAACCTGGGACTACTTGTATGAACTGATGCAAAGAAAAACAACTTCAAAAGACTTAAGAATTGATGAATGCAATGACCAATTGTAATCCCAGAGGGGCTAAGAACAAAGCATCTTCTGACAGAGAGGAGGCAGACTCAAGGTGCAGAATGAGACATACTTTTTCACATAGGACCAATATGGGATTTTTTTATTTTTTTGCTTAATTATTTCTATTTGTTACAGGAGGTTTTTCTTCTTTTTTTCAATTTTAGGGATAGGGGAGTGAAAAAGAGGGTGACAACTGATAGGGTCGCCAGAAAAAAAGAAAGAAAGAAAAGAAGGTTATTGAAACTTTTTTTTTAATTCAAAGAAGAGAATAGAAAGAAGGCCAGAGAGAAGCATAGATAAGCAGGACAGCTTTGAAAGTTACATCTTGAATTTTATCCAGGTTGGGGTCCACATCTGGGGCAATGCGCTACTTGCATCCAGTCTAAAGGTTCACACAAAAAAGATTACTATGTTAAAAACATGCTTTGTGACACCCAGGTAAAAGCAGCTGACAAGAAGATAAAAGAAGCTTTCAAGTCAGTCTCAATAGCCTCCTGCTCTATCTTTAGAGTAGTTCTTACACATACTCCTTTCCCAAAGGGCCCACAGCTAAGTTTCGTGTCAGTCTACATGGGGGCAAAATTAACTAAAGTGCTTTGAGTTTGTTTCATACAAATTTTGATCCACAAAAAAAATTTGTTATATACTTAAAAAGAAAAGCAAAGATGGAGGGATGGAGAGAACTTGGGACTAAAAATACAAACAAAATTAAAAAAAAAAGAAAATCAAGCTGTACATAATAAAGATTTACAGTTTCATATATAATCACCCTCTTTTTCTGTTCTAATTTGTATATGGAAATACTTATTTTACTTGGCATTTAAGTTCACTAACATCCTTGATAAATGAGAGAAAATGACGTAGAATCTGGTAGATGACTACATCAAGGATCTGGCTGAGATGACAGTGTGAAATAAATAGGTGGATAATGGATCCTTTGTTAAAAATAGATGATGTGTTCCATAATGAAATAGGAAGGCAGAGGAGGATATGGCCTGTGGGTATGTGAGCTAGGGTTGATAGACATGGGGAGAAGTAATAAGGGGAAGGGATTTTCACCTCAGTAGATGGCAACTGACTGGTGAGAATAACATACGTAGGCTCTTTGACACATGCTTACGTGATGTGGTTTCCAATCATGTTGTTATCCTTCTTGCCCTCCAGCTTTTTGAATGCATGCCAGCATGCATTCCTCTAGGATGGTATTGTCATTTGTTGTTTTTGTTGTTCAGTTATCTCAATTGTGCCTGACTCTTCTTGACCCCATTTTGGGATTTCTCGGCAAAGATACTGGAGTGGTTGTCATTTCCTTCTCCAGCTCATTTTACAGATGAGGAAACTAAGGCAAACAGGTTTAAGTGACTTGGCCAGGTTTACCCAGCTAGTAAGTGTCTGAGGCCAGATTTGAACTCAAGTCTTCTTGATTGCAGGCCTGACACTCTATCCACTAGGCTACTTATTTGCTCTTTAGAACAACATGCTTCTACCAACCTAAGGTCATATTAATGTTTTTGCCTACCATGTCATACTACTGACACATGAGTCTTGCAGTTCACTGTCCTCTTAGAAACAGTTATCTAACCATATTTCCCTAATATTATACTTGTATGCCTGATTTAATTTAGCAAAGATGTGGTACCTGCCCTCAATTAGTTTGTAGTATAGAAGGGTGTGAGGGATTGTCTGGTGTTAGCTACTGCCAAGTGGAAGTTGTGGCAAGATGGGGTAGGAACAAGATATTAGGAAATAACCAGAGCACGTGCTCCTGAGGCAGGGGGCTGTGCCACGTGGGAGTGGGACGGCAGAGAACAAGTTCCCTTTGTCTAGTCCTCTCCCTAGGTGCAACGTCAACCCCAGACATCTCCTTCCTGACTTCCTGGGTCACGTACTTTCCCTTTGTGTAGCACTGACCCCAGACGCCTCCTTCCTGTATCCGGTCCTAGCCTCCTGTGTCACGTCCTCTCCCTTGGTGCAGCGCTAAACCCAGACATCCCCTTCCAGTATCTTATCCTACAATCAATGACTAGTAGGCGGGCTGAGGAGGAGGGGCTAAGTAGGTACTTAAGGTTGAACTCGCTCTCTCTTTCTCCTGCTCTCTTGCTCTGGCTTTCCTGCTTGGCCTTGCTGTGATGGCCTCTGAATAAAGCTCAAGTGTTTGCACCTCCTGATCAGCTTGTCTCTGTGTTTATCTGGGTGGGCATCAAAGACTGGTAAGTATGACTCTGGCAGCCTGCTCCTTATAGGAGGAGAGTGCACGGCGTGACCGGCACAGAAGGGGGACAGAAAACCAAAAAGGATAGCTAGTATATACAACATTGCATGATAAATACATTAGGAATAAGCATTAAAAGAAAATACATGGGAAGTGTAAGGAGGAAAACCATTACTCATACAAGCCTTATTTCCAGGGAGATGCCATCCTAGAAGTGCCCATTCTAAAAGGACCAAATTAGATATTTGTAAAGGGCTTCGCAAACCTTAAAGTGATATGTATATATATATAGATATATATACATATCTATATATATCTGTATCTATATATAGATATATAGATAGATAGGTATAATCATCATCATCATCATCATTAAAAGGTCACTATCTGGTGAACTCTGGGATAGTGTTGAATATAATTTATGTTTTCATGGATATTCTACTCCAGAGTCCACCATCTAGTAGCATTTTGGAATGGATGTTTCTAGGATGGCATTTCCATGGCAATGTAGTTATACTCACAAGGAGATCATAGAACTCTCCTGGAAGCAGTGACCTATACATGAGTTTTAAAGGATAGAATGGATGGGAATTCAGCAAGCAATGAGGATGAGAGAGTATTTTATGCATAGTCAACAGCCTGAACAAAGACATGGAGTCATCAGGGGTTATCTCATTTGATCCACACCAAACCCTGTGAACTAGATGATATTATTATCTCCATTTTATAGATGAGGAAATTGAGGCAGAGGTTAAGCAGCTTGCCCAGAGTCACTGAGGTGGGATTGGAACTCATGTCTTCCTGACTCAAAGTCCAGTGCTCTCACCCTCTACCATAACCTAGCTTCATAGTCAGATCTACACTTTATGAAAATTACTTTCGTAGCTGTGGGAGGGGAATAGGTCAGAGTAGTGCTACAATTGAAAATAAGGTTAACTGAGAGACAAAATTCCATGCATATTTAATTTTTTAGGCTAGTAATTATCAATAAATTGTATCAATGACCAAAGTGAGGGTCTGAGTGAGGGCTGATAGGGTCTTTTGGATCTAGGTATGTTTTTCTTCTGATTGGCCTGACAGTACATCATTTGGACCTCCCCTGGCAAGAGGGTATATGAGGTGTCCAGGAAGAGCAGCTCCTCTGGGGTGAAGGCTTAACAAGCTCCCCATCCAGTTTTGGTGTCCAACCAGTCAGCCAGCTCTCACCTATGCCTCTAAGAAGCTGTAGCATGCACGGTGGCCACACCCCACTAAAACCATCTCGGCAGATGGGCTAACTCAGGTAGAAGATCTCACACCCATTAGTGAGTTAGGGGGATGTCTATTGCAAGCATGTGGAGGCTTCCTGGGGTGGAATGGGAAAATGAGAACAATTTGTTCCAACAGTCATGAAAGCAGCTGAAGTAGGCACTGTGGAGTGCTTAGAGCTTGGTCAGACATCTAAGACACCAATATCATCCACTGCATCCCAGGACACAGTCATTTTGATTTTTGTCTTGTTACTGGACTCACCGACTTTGTTTTTTTTTTAATTCTTTTTCTTTTTTAAATAATATTTTATTTTTTTCCAATTACATGTAAAGACAATTTTTAACATTCATTTTTTAAGAATTTTGAGTTGCAAATTTTTTCCTTTTCTTTCTCCTCTCCTTCCCTACCTAAAAAGGTAGGAATTTGAAATGGGTTATACATATGCAATCATGTAAAACATTTCCATATTAGTCATGTTGTAAAAGAAGAAATGGACCAAAAGGGGGGAAGGGGAAACATGAAGAAGATAAAGAAAGTTAAAATAGTATGCTTTTATCTGCATTCATACTCCATCAGTTCTTTCTCTGGATGTGGATAGCATTTTCTAACATGAGTCCTTTGGAATTGTATTAGAACATTGTATTGCTGAGAAGAGTTAAGTTATTCATAGCTGATCATCACACAACAGTTGCTGTTACAATGTACAATGTTCTCCTGGTTGTGTTCCCTTCACTTAGCATCAGTTCATGTCTTTCCAGGTTTTTCTGAAATCTTAATGTACCACTTGTCATTTCTTATTGTACAATAGCATTCCATTCCATTCATATGCCACAAATTGTTCAGCCATTCCCCAATCCAATGATTTTGGAAGAGAGAGTGAGGTCAGTTTTGTGCAACTTTGCCTCACTTAAATCCAAGTCAAGAGCAAGTCAAGACATTACCCTGTGATGTCATTGGTCCTCTTTGAAAACAAAGGACAAACAATGGCAAAGGTATGACAATCCCAATTGGTAGACATTTTAATAAGGAGGAAGGTTAAGGTTTACCTCAGCTCCTCCCCATTACTTCCTCTTTGAAAGATGGGAGTAATCCTCATGTGATAGAATTGGTCTGCAAGACAAGGGTGTAGTCTGTAATGGCTTTTATTGAATCAACTTGAATTTGAGTTAAGTGGGTGTTGGGTGAGGTAGAGATAAAAATTAAAATAACAGTTGAGACTCAAAGGACTGGAGGCTACCCAAGTAAAGGGTAGAAGTAATTACAAGAACAACAAGGTTGACCTTTAGGCAAGTTTCTCTAGAATGTAGGTGAAGGGTGAAGTTACAAGAAGAGTATTAAAAAGTAAAGGAAGAGTATTAAACCTGTGCCAGCTTGATAAAGTCTTAGAAATAGGATTAAAATCAATTTTTAATTTTACAGTAGGAAGAGGCTTGGGGTATGGAAACCAGATAGGAGGCTATTGCACTATTCCAGACAAGAGAAGATGACCATGTGAACTCAGGTGGTGACTATATAGTGATGGGGCAACTAGATGGGGCAGTGGATAGAGTGCCACTCCTGGAGTCAGGAAGATGAGTCTCCCTGAATTCAAATCTGTCCTCAGGCATTTACTAGCTATGCGACCCTGGGTAAGTTACTTAACCCATTTGCCTCAGTTTCCTCATCTGTAAAATGAGCTGGCAAAGGAAACGGCAAACCACTCCATTATCTTTGCCAAAGAAACCCAAAAAAAGCAATCACAAAGAGTCAGACATGACTGAACAACATATGAGTGGTAAGAAGATAAGTTATGTGAGAGATGTTAAGGAGATAGAAATAACAAGATTTGGCAACTGACTGAATATTCTGGAGTGAGTGAGAAGCTCAAATGGAGGATGACACCAAGATTGCACATTTGTATGACTAGAATAATGGTGGTACCCTCAACAACAGTAAGGCAATTTGAAAGAAGGGTGAGTTTCAAGTGAAAGATAATGAGTTATTGATGGGAGGGATCTGAACTCCTAAAAGGAAAAGACCATGTCTTTGAAAGTAACCCAGTTCCTGAATTTTCCCATACATTTCAGTACCCTTGATCACTGGTGCCTCTGCCCAAGGCACCTGACCCACCCCAGGCTACTTGCCACTTCTTAATCCCATCCAGATCTTCCCACAGTCTTTCTGTATAAAAATATCAAATGTGCAGATTCTTAAAATCTGACCTGCTTGTATTGGCATCACAAATATGGCAGACTCACTAGAAATCTTGCCCACCCAACTAGTGTCTTAATAAACTCACTACTTGGACTGAAAGAAGGCTTGAGTGGTCAAATTCTTTTGAGGCAGACTCCTGCCCTGTACCCTTGCATTTTGGGGTTCCTAGCACTCCTAGACCACATCATGTTGCTTTGGAAATATTGAATTTGAGATGCCCATAGGACATCTAGTTTAAAATGTCTAAAAGAAAGGTTCTTATATGCACTTAATTATTGACAAGTTGTCTCAACCATTAATCAACAAAAATTCAATATTAAGATAGTTTTTACTAAAGTTAAAATGGAGTTAGTGAGAGAGAAAACCTCACTGATGGGCTTTTCAAACATACAGAACATATTTGTACTTTGCTGGAGTCCAAGGTCTAATTCTTAGAATACAGGTTCAGAGGCTTAATTTTATCAGTTCAACAGGGAGTTGGTTAGGTCTGAGAAACAGAATCATTCTAACCAAGCTCATGAGGGATGACTTTATCAACCAAAATAATTTACATTTTACTTCTTGTTTCTGTGGGGGAAAAGAGCAGGAGAAAGAGAAAGTACTTGAGCTATATAAAGATAGGAATGAAATTATGAAAGTGATTTGGAAGGGTTTGGACTTGAAAAGAACAGAAATCAAGTTTGGGGAAGAGAAATTTGGGAGAAATAGAGTAAAATCTGGAGAAGGATAATCTTTAGGTTCAGGTTTTACTTTTAGCTTCTGTCCTTTGTGAAAGAAGTTTGAAGGAGAAAGAAGATGATGATGATGATGATGATGATGATGATGATAACAGTAATAGCTAGCAATTATATAGCACCTACTATGTGCCAGGCACTGTGCTAAATGCTTTACAAATATCACATTTGATCCTCACAAGATTCTGGGAGGTAGGTGCTATTAATATCCCCATTTTACAGTTGAGGAAACTGAGATAGACAGAAATTAAGTGAATTGCCCAGATCATACAATAAAGAAATGTCTGAAGTTAGATTTAATCTCGGGTCTTCTTGATTTCAGGCCAGCAATCTATATACTGAAGTTTGCAAGGTAAAGTAAGAAGAGCTAAACAAAACAAATTGGTTAATGAAACAAAAGTTTCATAGAATAAGGCTGAGTGTGGCTGTCAAGTTGTTTTAGAGAAAAAGAAATAGTTGGGTGTGGATATCAAGTTATTAAATGTTTTTTTTAAAGGTTGTAAAAATTTTAGTGAGGTGCTTGGGGGATAAGGTGTAATCACTCACTCATAGTTCAAGACAGAAAATGTCAACCAGTAGAGAGGACAGAGAGAATTTTGTAGTGGCTTATATTGAATGAGAGGTAGCATGACACAGTGGATAAAGAGCATACTTTGGAAACAGAAAGGTCCCACTTTTGCCACATACTGACTATATGACACTGGGTAAGTACTAGCCACTTAAACTTTCAGTGCTCTTGGCAATTCTCTGAGATTGTAAATGGCAGAGAAGGTCCCAATCTGCATTGGTACAGGCAATTCCTTATACGAGTGAAATTGCAGGGCCAATCTCTGTCCATATCCCTTGTATAGAGTATGCAATGTTTGCATTTCTGACATAGCCAAGTGACTGCTATCTATGTTCTAAGTGTCTCCCTCCTCAAAGAAGGGCTTCTATGTTCCAGGTAATCAGAGATACTGAAATGTTTCCTTTAAGAAATGGAAACAGAGCTCCAGTTGGGAGAAGAGGAGGAAGGAAGGGATCTGAAGTGACTGGGGAGAAAGTTGACCCTAGAGAAGAGAGGTTGGAGAGTGGAAGCGTATCACATAGAGGAGGAAGAGAGGGAAAAGACAATTATAAACTTGGAGCTAAAATAACAAATTTGAGGCTCTTCTGAAGGGTAAGCAGGATGCTCTAAAGAGGAAGCAACTCTTTGTTTGCCAAGGAATAAAGTAGAACCACAGAAATTATCAAATAAGAGGTTGTCCAGTAAGAGCCAGAGGAAGAAGAGAGGGGTAATGGTATGGTGCTTGGTGACACCCTGCTCAGGGGTACTGAGACAGCTATTAGTCCACCTAATGAGATGGCTATTGTCTTCCTAGGAAATGTATTTAAAGACATAGAATAGAAATTATTAAGACTAGTCAAAACATATGACTACTACCCTCTTCTGGTGATTCCCAAGGTGTATATGATACTGCCAAAAGAAAACTATAAGGTGTTGTCAAAGTCTATGAAGTCTTAAGAAAGGAACTGAAGACTCTAGGGGCTCAGGCTGTGTTTTCCTCATTGCTATCATTGAAGACAAACGTTTCCAAAGGAAAAATATATTAGAAAAAAAGGAGGTGGTGACTAGCCAAGATATACAGAACCAAAATATTGGTTAGGGAAGACCCATCACGTGAGGATGATCCAAGGAGTTCAAGCTAAAAATTCTTTAATGGTACCTTAATAATAATAATAATTAACATTTATATAGCTTTTACTATGTGTCAGGCACTGTGTTCAGCACTTTACAATTATTATCTCATTTGATCCTCACAACAACCCTGGGAGGTAGGTGCTATTCTTATTCTCATTTTATGGATGAAAAAACTGAGGCAGACAGAGGTCAAGTAACTTGCCCTGGGTCAGCTTTGGGCTGGATTGAAATCAGGTCTTCCTGACTCCAAGTCTAGTGCTCTATCCACTGTGCCACCAACTGCCTACTTCCCTAAGCAGTAAATAATTGCGTGAAATTCTGACTGCTTCTTACTAAGTATTCTTGCAGTTTCTCAACCAGCCATCATCAAATTGTTTCCAAACCACCACAAACAGCACAAATCACCCAAGGAATGGTAAGATTCATGTGTATCCCTTCATTTGTGCTCTATACACTGAACCAGAGTAGCTGTCTTGTTCCTCTCTGTTATCTTGTAATCACATTCCAATAGCTGTATAATCGCATGATCAAGATGTTACAAGTGTTTATTTTATAATTTTGTATTTAGAGTTTTCATAATTATTGGTAGAATAAAATTTCATGTCTCACAATTATATAATGTAAATTTTAATCTGGAACTTTTTTGGACATTGTAATTATTATAAGCTCTTAATGAATAAATCTAAGAAAATTGATAAGTAGTATATTAAATTACTCTGAGGGTTCAAACACTTTTTTTTTTGGTTGTTGAAAGTGCTTCTTAGAACAACTTGAGAAACTATTGGGTTAGGGGATCAGTTACTAAGCATTGTCAGACCTGACTGTCAGAATCTGATTCTGACCTGGTGGTTCCAGAGTTATATGCAGGAGCATTTTATCCTGATGCTTTTAAAAAAATTAATAATCTGCATTTATAAACTCTCTGAAATAGCAGAAAAAGAGATCCACATAGACTGGGGTCAGGATGGGGTGGTTTCCCCTAGGCTAGGGAGCTAGTCTTTATTATAGACAAATTCAGGTCTCCAGAAAGTGAGAGCCTGAGCAAAGCTTGGGCCTATTACACAAAAATGAGATGGTGGAGGTGTAGATCAAAAGGAAGGTCTTTGTCTAGCCAAAAATGTCAAACTGTGCCCAAGGGCAAAAGAGGCCAGAACTCTGGCCAGAACCTGATTACAATGTAATTGGGAAATGTTTAAGAAAATAAACAAATTTCAGTTTGACACCACTGGAGGAGAGAGGTGTCTTCTAGGGGGATTTAGCTCCTCCCCAAATTTCAGCAGAGGAGCAAGTGAAAAAAAAAAACCAAACTGAACGTCTAGCCAATTTTGCTTCATAATGACACTTACTGATTGTGACCAAAAGGCCGTAATTTAAAATGTAAACATAGAAGAAGACATTCATTATGACTCGGTGGATTGTGGTATTCAGGTTCAGGAGAAGTATAACACAGAGTAACAGCCCTTATCAAGGAGTTTGACAAAAAGTACAGCCCCATCAGGCATTATAATGTGGAGAGGAACATCAACAATTATCCGAAACCTGAGACTAAACAAACACTTCATCTCCTTCTACCTGGGCCAAGTTTCAATTTTTTTGTTCAGGTCTTAGAAGAGCATGGATTGTACCAATAGTGTCAAACTCAAATAAAAACAGATCCCTGCAGGCTGCAGAAAACCACAAATTAGTATTATCTATGTTGTATTATATTTTTATTCATTTTGGTAAACATTTCCCAATTACATTTTAATCTGGTTCAGGCTTCACTCCAGAGTTTTTTGCAGGCTCCAATTTGACACTTCTGGGCTATGTACCTACCCAATCATCCACTGAAAAGACAGCAGCTTAAATTCCAAACACTAGAGACATAAAACCTTAGCCTTGTCACAGGAACATTCACATATTTCAGCCCTTTATTGTATTATTGTTTTACAGGAATCCTTCTTCTGGTTTGTTGCAGTTATAAAACAATTAACAAAACAGCTTATGTTTGCATTTGTTTGCTATTCCATACTTCTTGCTTCCTACCCCATCTCCATCTTCCCTTTCCCCACTCAAAAAAATTCCAGCTCTTTTTTTTTTCTTCCAAAAATAAGCCTGTTAGAGACGTGTATATAACTGGGGTTTTATTTTGCATTTGACCAGCCAGACCACCTAAAATGTAGGCAACCACCTGAGACATGCCAGAGACCTACTTCTAGAGGCCATTCTGTGTTCCCCTCCCATATTGTGGGAGTAGCCACTTTTCATTGGTTGTGTGGCTAGAACAGGCTGCATCTTGTCAAGATATTAGGAAACACACTGTTTCCCTGAGCTAAGGCCCAGCAAGCAAGCTGTGCCCTGAGCTTGGCATAACAACAATTCTTCGCTCTCACCCTGTGAATGATGTCATCCTCTGGCGAAATCATGTAATTAGTGTATTGTTTTGACCAGCACCAGGTGTTCTCAGAGCTTGGACAAACACCTGCTGTATCCATGTTCCGGTCATAATGCCCTGCTATGAGCCAAACTTGACTTGTTGTTGTTACCCCTCATTGTCAGGGCTATAGCTCACTGCATAGTCAATTGGTATAAGTGTTGAGATTTGGCCATACTAACGTGGTCCACCCACTTGGGGGTGGGGCCCAGGCACATGTGTCTAATCTCCCTCCTTGCTTGCAAGCCTTTTCCCTACTTTGAAATTAAACTTCTGTTTGCTGACTCTCCTATCTCTAGTGTATTCCACTCAGCTCTGGCCATCCACAGGTTAGAAGCCAGTTCTGTCCATCTGACCATCTCAAACTATGAGTCTAAGACAGTCATGCTCTCTTTTCCACAGCTAGAGTCCAGAAAGGGTAAAGTAAAGTTCACCCACAGGATGGGGACCATGAATAGAATGGGTGGTAGGAGGGGCTACCTTCTCCTCTCACCTTTCACTTTATAGCTTGGGGTTGGAGCTTTGTTTAGTTCTGTTTTGTTTGTCCTTTTTAGTTCTGGAGCAGGTAACAAATGGTAGTTCTTTAATAGGTCTTGATTCTTCTGAATGTCTTCATGAGTTCTAGCTTACCCACAGTTCCACAGGCCACAGTGGCTAGCAAATAGTTCCTAAAATCAGAGGAGGATGATAAGCTCAGAAACTAACTCTAGGCCTGTGGTTCTGCATGCCATCTTTCTCCAGCATGCAGAAAGCCGGAAGGGCTTTCTTTTTCAGATAGGTGCACCCATGTGGATGCATGTCAGGTGAGACAAGTTGTTCATTTCTTTAAGTATCTATGGTTTCATTGGTTTGGGTATTTCTTCCAGGCTTCCAGGCATGCCTAGTTCTTTGGATACTTACTGGGAAAGACCATGATGGCAGTGGAAAGTGAGACGGCAATCACACTTTAATAAGACACTGTGGGTATAGGGGCAAAAGGTTCAGAAAGCAGAGACAAATGGATAAAAGTTGAAAGACATACAGAGGCAGATGACTCCAGGAGGGTATGGGGTGATGGAGGAAGGCAGCCAGAATAAGGAAGAGGATGTCAGGGAGGAGGAACAGAGAGTAACTCACATAACTATGTATTGGAGTTGGGAGTACTTGGCATCATGGACCCAGATGGCAATGGCAAAGAGTGCTAGGGGGCAGGAATTTGAGGTCTCATTTTTATAGGGTTTTTTGAGAGGCACAGACTAACTCTTATCTGTGCCATCTTTGGGTTAGTTCATTAACATATCCAAATCATCTCAAAGTTGCCAGTAAAACTTTGAAGTGAAAGTAGCTGGGTCATCTCAAAGTTATCAGTAACATTTGGTATTTTTAATGTCAATGTCTATTGAGAACTCATCTGAGATCATGTATCATAGGAACAAAAGGCTCTGAGAGCAAAGACTAGATGCTTTCCTTGATTTAACACATATTACCAGGATGTGATTTTTGCTTACTATATGATACAGTTAGTAAATTATGTCCCTTTGGTCCCAAAGGTTCCCTTTACAACCTTACTTCTGGCTATCGTTACTTTATGGTTGTTGTTGAGTCATTTCAGTTGTGTCTGACTCTTCATTCCTTGGCAAAGATACTGAAATGGTTTGCCATTTCCTTCTCCAGTTAATTTTACAGATGAGGAAACTGAGGCAAACAGGTTTAAGTGACTTGCCCGGGGTCACACAGCTTGTATGTGTCTGAACTCAGAGCAATCTTCCTGACTCCAGGCCTGGTACTCTATCCACTGTGCCACTTAGCTGCCCTATTTTATACTAACTGCTAATAAACTTACCATACTGACTAGAAGTAGAGGAAAGGTAGTCAGAGGGACCAGAACAAGGAAATTTTAACACAGATGGTCTTTAATAATTATTTCTGTAGCCAAAAAACTTTCATCCTGGCAATAATCTTTCTAAAGTTAACTATGGGGGCAGCTAGGTGGCCAGTGGATAGAGCTCCAGCCTTGGAGTCAGGAGGACCTGAGTTCAAATCCAACCTCCGACATTTGACACTTACTAGCTATGGGATCCTGGGCAAGCTACTTAACCCCAATTGCCTCACCAAAAAAGCAAAAAAAAAAAAAAAAAAATTAAGTTAACTATGCTGATCCTCAAACAATAAGCACAGTTTGTCACTAGGCCTATAGTGAAGCCTTTCTAGTTTGGGAAGACCTATCAAAACTTGTGCTCTGCTAGCATAGACTTAGGGTTGTTTCCATGACACATATATTCATATTACTTCCATGCCACATATACTTGGGCTTATTTCCATGCCACAGTGAGGTTGCAGGTACAGAGACAAGCCAAATAAATTTGTCTATAGGGGCAGAAAATAATTCTACCACTTTATATCCTCTTATTGTTTGCCTAGCTTTTATGTCTTAATTCAGTGGGGTTTTTTAGACAAGATTCATCATGGCTAATATGGAAATTTCTTTTGCATGACTGTACATATTTGTAATAGGGTTTGTTCTTCTGGCTTTTTCATTGGGTGAGGGAGAGAGGAGAGGGAGGGAGAGAATTTAGAACTAAAATAAAAAAAGAATAAAAAAGCTTCTGCACTTTAAAAAAAATTTAATTGTTAAAAAAATTAAAATAAGATTTATGGCATATAAGATTTGTAAATAGTGTTGCACTGGTAGGGCTAGGGATTTGATTTATAGAATTTAGTACCCAAAATAGCCTACACTAAAACTGAGAAGATGGTGAGGATCCTCAGAGCTAGAACTTCTAGGGGCCCACTTGTTATTTTGCTCTCTGTATTGGTGCTTTACCACCCCTAATATCTACCAGCTCCAAGATAGCAGTAGTATGCAATTTAAATTTTACCTCTTTCTCAGTACCATCCGTGTAAATACTTAAGGAATACTTGTTGATCTGATTTGAAATCTGTGCAAAAACATGCATAACCGATATCAAATTGTTTGTAGTCTTGGGGAGGGGGGAAGCGAGGGAGAGAGTAAGAAAAAATTGGAACTCAAAATCTTATAAAAAATGAATGTTGAAAATTCTTTACATGTAATTGGAAAAAATAAAATACTATTTACAAAGATTAAAGAAAAACAAATCAGGCAAAAAGAAAAAATGCACAAAAATAAAAGGTGTTCATGGAAAAAGAGGGATATACTGGCAGAAGGGCTGAATTTAGAGTCCAGGGACCTGGATTCTAGTTGTAGCTCTGCCACTTACTATCTAAGTAACCTTAAACAAATCACTGAACTCCTGTGAGCCTTAGTTTCCCCATCTGTAAAATGACGGGTAGTGTTGGACTAGATGATTTTTTGAAGTCCCTCATAGCTCTGTATCTGTGATCCTATGGGGGATGTGGGGTAGAGTATGGTTAACAATGCACCAAAGTTAAGAGAAAGGGGGAAAAGAAGACAGGACATATAGAATCTGGTTCTGATTCATATATGGTGATTTTTTTTATGGAAAAAGGTGAAAGAATCATTGAGATAATCTATGAAAAAAAAAGGAGTGATGTTTTAAACACAAAACCTCAATGTATAAGACTGCTTTTTAGTCATTTTTTCTTCCATTCCTTATTTGGAAATGATTCCTCTAAGTGAAACAATTTTTTCTTTCTCGTACTTTCTGGGAAATGCTCGTCTCCTCCCTTAGAACCAACTACAGAAGCCAATAAACTTAGTGGTAGCCAAGCATAACTGTGCTGGCAGCTGAAAACTGTACTGTACCTTGTGGCAAATTTATGGATGAGAGTTGAACAGGATGCACAGGCATGGATGGGTTACAATATGCATCATTGAATGGAATACCTACATCATTGTTATCACAGATCCATTTAAATAAGGTTGGCAACAGCAGTATTAGGTGATTCTAGTACATTTATTTTTCTTCTTCAAAAAAAAGAAAAACAGTTTAATTCAAGATAGAGTTAATTGGTTTATTTCAATAGCTTCTTAACTGGTCTCCCTGTTTCCAGGCTTTCCCCTCTCTAATGTTGCTGTCACACAGTGGCCAAAACAATGTTCCTAAGCCAGAGAGATTGGAGTTAGGCACTCCATTACTCAAAAGCTTTTAGGGGCTCCCTATTGCCCCCACCACAGAGTATAAATTCTTCAGCCTGATATTTGAACCCTTCCATAGTCTGGCTCCAATCTACTTTTCCAGCCTTATTTTATATTACTTCCTTTACGTACTCCACAGTATAGTCAAAATGGACAAGTACATAGTTACTGAACTTAGCATACCATCTCCCATCTCTCTACTTTTGAACAAGTTGTCCAACATGCTCAGAATATACTTCCTCAAATCTCTCTCTTAGAATTTCTAGTTTTCTTCAAGGATCACCTTGGATGCCATAGTCCTTCTCTGACTGTTTCAGTTGTTAGCACAGTTTCCTTGCATTTATTTATCTGTGTATGTATTAAATAGCCATATCCACTTCCCACCCTATCACTACCACCACCACCACACAAACCCAAAGAAGCTCCTTTAGGGAAGTCACTATTTCATATCCATAGCACCTAGGACAGTCTTTCATATACAGTAGGCAACAAGTCAGTCAACAAATATTTATTAAGTGCCTACTATGTGCCAGGCACTATGCTAAGTGCTGGGGATACAGAGACAGGCAAAAGATATTGCCTGCTCTCAAGGAGCTCACAATCTAACATGGTAGGTAACATGAAAACAACTATGTATAAACATGATATATGCAAGATAAATTGGAGAGGATTGACAGAAGGAAGGGATTAGCATTAAGGGGAATCAGGAATCACTTTGCATAGAAGGTGGGGTTTTAGCTGAGACTTAAAAGAAGCCAGAAGGCAAAGATGAAGAAGTATAGATTTTCAGGCATGGGGGACAGCCAAAGAAAATGTCCAGAATCAGGAAAGGGAGTGTTTTGTTCAAGAAACAACAAGGAGTTTGGTGTCCCTGGATCCAGGGTACATTAGTAAGATGTAAGTTTTCCAGTAAGATTGAAAAGGTAGGATGGGGCCAAGTTGTAAAGGGTTTTAAATGTCAGACACAGGATTTTATATTTGATTTGGGGGGGTGATAGGAAGCCATTGCAGTTTAGTGAATGGAATGATGTGGTCAGGCCTATGCTTTAAAGATAACTTTGATAGTTGAGTGAAGGATATACTGGAATGGGGAGAGGCTTAAGACAGGGAGACCAACTAGCAGGCTGACTTAATAGTCCAGCATGAGATGTGGAGACCAGGATGGTGGTAGCGTCAGAGGGGAGAAAGCATAGATAAGAGGTATAACAGAGATAGAATCAAAAGGACTTGGTAACAGATTGGCTATAGAGGGATGAGAGAGAGATGCATAAAAAAGGATAAAGAACAAAATTAGGTAGCATTTGCTTACTTATCAGTCAGATGAGTTTAAGGACATTGTTAACTTAATTCAGTCACAAGAAAAGATGAAATAATCAATGAAAGGAAAATGGACTTGTGGTATAGCCATTAGCATCATCAGAGTCTCAGTAGAGACTATGTTATAGAAGCTATGAGCTAATTGCTAATTTTTTTTCAGGAGGACACAAATTTTAATAGTAACAATAGCTATCATTTATATAATGCTTTAAGGTTTGCAAAATATTTAATTTTTAAAATAATATTTTATTTTCCCTCCAATTACATGTACAATAATTTTTAACATTCTTTTTTTTTAAAATTTTGAGTTCCAAATTCTATCCCACCTTCTCTGAGATAGTAAGTCATCTGATATAGGTTATACATGTGCAATAATGTAAATATTTTCCTATTAGTCATTTTTCAGAAGAGAACTCAAAAGAAAGGAAAGAAGGAAGAAAGAGAGTATGCTTTGGTCTGTATTCAGATGCCATTAGTTTTTTTTCTGAATGTGAATAGCATTTTTCAACATGAGTCCTTTGGAATTGTCTTGGATCATCGTATTGCTGAGAATAGCTAAGTCATTCACAGTTCATATCACAATGTAGCTGTTACTGTACATAATGTTCCCTTAGTTCAAGCTCACTTCATTCTGCATCAGTTCATGTAAGTCTTTCCAGGTTTTTCTGACTGATTTCTAATTTTGATCAAAAACTGGCAAATATAAAAGAATGGATAGAGTGAATGAATATAGTATGAATGAAGTAGTGGAAAGAGGGCTGAACTTGGAGTCCAGAGAAGCACAGGACTGAATCTCAGTTCTAATGCTTACTAGCAGTATGATCTTGGGCAAGCTACTTAACCTCAATTAGTCTCAGTGTTCTCATTTGTAAAATGGGATAAAATTTGCAAAACCTACCCATGAGGTTGCAAACCTATGAGATATGGAGTTGTATTTCACTTGGCTGATGGGCAGAGCCTGTATTTTAACAAGTAGCTTTCCATAAGTGGACGCTTTAAACTTTTATTGATAACACATGTGACTTGATTTTTGACAGAATAGGCCATAGATCTAGAGCTGGAAGGGAAATTTGACTGGTCCAACCCCCAACATTTTATAGATGAGGAAACTGAGGACCACATCATGGAGAAAAGAATTTTCTGGCAGTAAAAATACGAGCATTGATAGAGAGTGATTCTTTTTATGTTCTGAATTTGGCCACCTAGTGTAGTAACAGTCTACAATGCTGCATACCCCTCCTTAATCAATCAATAAACATTTATTAAGCACCTACTACTCGGTAGACATTGTGCTAAGTGCTTGGGAAAAGAGGCAAAAGACAGCCCCTGCCCTCAAGGAGTTTAACAATCTAATGGAGGAATTTACCAGCTCTGTCATAGTTGGAGGCCTTGCTGACATTTCTTTTGTGTGTGGAGGGAGGGGCTCCCAAGACCACTTATAACTAGGATTGACTACAAGCAGTCTTGCTCTGTTGTCAAACCCTGTAAAATATTAACATGGTGTTGAAGCATTCTTTCTGCCATGATGACTTGGGTAAAATTTTAGCACTGCCTCTCTAAAAATCTCTCTCTCTTATTCTCCCACCCAGGGAAACTCTGGGAACATCAGTATCTGGTTCAATTTGCTGTCTCCTTAAAGCAATCAGCTCCCCTGCAAGCAATCAGGCTAAAAACACATCAAATATAAAACATGTTTTATTTAACCTAACAAAAAATGCAGACAGGACTTCATGAAAGTCTGGAAAACTTTCCTTTTCTGGAAAGTGTCAAGCAAATTTCCTTATAGTACCTACCTTCCTTAGAGACTTACAGGTCACACAACTCATAGTGCCATTAAAGGGCAAAGTCCTTGGGTTTGCTCCTTCATGTCATGGTTCAATGCTTCACTACTCTTTGGTGAATGTGGTCTGCTTCTTGTTTTGAGAGTTCTCATGAGGCACTACTCATGGCTACCCAGGGCTGTGGCTATTTCACATGATCTGTTGCTTATTATATTTATGGATCATCATCATCTTTGATTATTTATGGATAACCACCTTTTTACCTGATTATCACATCCTTAGAATAGAAATCTACCACCCCCAGATATGGAGGATCCTAGGGAAGTGGTGTCCTTTCTAGGTAAATATTATCGCTTAAACTTGGTGGGAAAGGAATCACAGATTCTGACCGTTTACCTCAGGTAACATGACTAATGGCTTCCCTACTAGCCTTTAAACTCAGCACAGAAGGTAGGGCATCTTTCCAACAAAAGAGCATACACAAACTTCCCAGAAAAATGGTTCTCAAATGGTTGCCCTAGCAGTCAGTCAGTCAACAAACATTTACAAAACACTTATTATCAGACACTGTACTGAATAATAGGGATACAAAGAAAGACAAAAACATTGTCCTTTCCATCAAGGAGCTCACATCCTAATGGGGGAGGCAACATGTAAGTAACTAGGTATATACAAGATATATGCAGAATAGAGGGAAGGTAATCTGAGAAGGGAAGATATTAACAGCTGGAGGGCCTGGGAAAGGCGTCCTGCAGAAGGTAGGATTTAAGCTAAATCCTTAAGGAAGCCAGGGAAACTGAGAGGTGGGGGGCGAGGAGGGAGAGCGTTCTGGGCATGATGGACAACCAGTCAAAGGCAGGGAACTGGGATATAAAATGTGTTTGAAGAACTTGAAGTAGCCAGTGTAGCTGAATGGTAGGATACATCAAAGGGGTCAAGGGTAAGAAGCCCTGAAAGGCAGGAAGGAGTCAGATTATAAAAAAAAAAACTTTAAAAAGGACTTTAATAAAAAAACAAAGAACTTTCTACTTGATCCTGAAGATAATAGGGAGCAACTGGAATTTATTAAGGAAGAGGCAAGATGGGGAGGGGGGTGGTTAGGGCAGTCCTACACTTTAGAAAAAAAACACTTTGGCACTTGAGTGTAAAATGAATTGGTGCAAGAAGAAACTTGAAGCAGGGAGGTCAATAAAAAGGCTATTGCAATAATTGAGGCAAAGGGTGATGAGGACCTGATTCAAGGTGGTGACTGTGTAACTGGAGAGAAGGGAATGTATATGGGAGATGCTGTGAGAGTAGAAATGACAAGATTTGTCAACTGATTGGATATTTCGGGTAAGTAAGTGAGGAATTATAGTTGTGAGTGGTTGCCTGGAAGGATGGTAGTGCTTTTGACAGTGATAGAGAAGTGCAGAAGAGGGGAAGATTTTTTGGGGAAAGAAGAATCTGTTTTGGACATGTTGAATTTGAGATGCCTACAGGACCTCTAACGTCTGATGTCCAAAAGGTAGGTGGTGACGTAGGACTATAGTTCAGAAGAGAGACTAGGGCTTTATGTATTGTCAGGATTCCCATGCCAAGACCACCCCTCTCAATCCTGTGCACTCACCCTCTGGATGAATTCAGCCACAGCAAAATCCCAGAATCGTTTCGCACCAGCACCAGGTAGTCCCTGAGTTCAGACAAGCTACTGGAAAACCCGTGTTCCAGTCATGAAGCCTTGCTATCAATCAAATTTGTCTCATTGTTGCTATTACCTATCATTGTCAGGGCTACAGCTCACTGAAATGTGTATTAAGATTTGGCCTCACTAAAGCAGGTCTCCTCCTAGAGGAAGCCCCAGCAGGTGTCTAGTTTTTCCCCTTCAACACAATAAAAAAGCTTTCTGTTTATGACCACTGTGAGTCTTTGGTTATTTTATTTCTTAGAGTTAACTGTGGTTGTGATAACTTACGTGACCTCTTTGGTATTTTCAGAGTTTACAGCAGTTGCATAACCTCTGTGACTATTTGGTCATTTGTTGTCGGATTTAATAGTGTCATACACTAGTGTTCCATGAGTCTTAGCTAAGGGTACTGTGAATTATATGGAACTTACACTTACAAACTTTCAGGATTCTTGATGACAAAGAATTCTCCTGATGGGAATCAGGGAAGGCTTCTCACAGGATGTGGCACCTGAGCTAAGCCTAGTATGAAACCAAGTATTCAGAAAGTTAGCTATGAGGGCATTCCAGTTATGAGGGACAGCCCATTAAGGGACAGAGATGGGAAACAGAATGTCAAGTATGATGATGTTGTAGGTCAGGGCCATATCAGGTAAGTGTGATAGTTCAAGGGTTTGGGATTGGAATGAAATGAGAAACTTGGGGATTATATAGCAGTTAACAAAAAGAAATTACTGAATAAGACAATCTGAGTGTTTCAAGGGCCCTCAGTGGCTTTCTAGTTCAACTTGTACTCCAAAGCAGTGCTGACTCTAACATACCTGACAAATTGTCATCCAGCCTTTCCTTGAAGACTTCTAAGGAGGGAAAACCCACAGCCTCTTGAGGCAACTCATTCTACTTGTGGAGAGTCATAATTTTTAGGGAAGTTTTTCTTGACTTGAGGCTTAAATTAGCCTCTTTGTACCTTAACCCATTGTTCCTGGTTCTGTCCTCTGTGGCCAACAGATCAGGTCTATTACCTCCTCCATGTGACAGTCTTTCAAACACTTGAAAACAACTATCCTAACTCTTCCTGAGTCTTCTAAAGGCTTAACATGCCTGGTTCTTTCAATCAATCCTCACATGTCATGGACTGAAGGCCCTTCACTATTCTGCTGGCCCTTCTCTAGACATTGTCCAATTTGTCAATGTTATTCTTGAAACATGGTGCCCATAATAGAATATAATATTCCATTTGAAATCTGATGAAGGCAGAATACAATGGGACTATCATCTTCCTATTCCTAGAAGCTACGCCCTTTTAAAATATAGCCCCAGATTGCTTCAGTTTTTCTTGGCTACCACACTGCAATGCTGACTCACTGAGCTTGCAGTCCACTAAAATTCCAAATCATTTTAAGACATGGTACTATCTATCCATGCCTCCCTTCATCTTATGTTTGTGAAGTTAATTTTTTATATCCAAATGCAAGAACTTATAGTTTTCTCTATTGAATATCATCTAATAGATTAAGTCCTATGCTCTGAGCCAGGGGTAGAGAACCTGGCCCCTAGAGGACACTTGTGGCCTTCTAGGTCCTCAAGTGTGGCCCTTTGACTGATTCCAAACTTCATGGAACAAATCCCCTTAATAAAAGAGGTTAGTCCACTGGAGACCTGTCATATTAACAACTCTTCTTTGTAGAACTCTTCCCAGATCTTCCACTATTTAAGGAGGGAATTCACCTCATCATTTCCTACCTGGCTGCTATCCTAGACTTCATAATCCCTAGCACTCAGCATTGTGCAAGATTAAATCAACTCTGTAACTCATACTTCTCAGATCATTTCCTATCTTGGCTGCAGGAATTCATCATGGTCCGCTGAACTACCCCAACTCCTCCTTACTTTCTGGTGTCTTTTTAATGTATTATGTTCAGTCATTTTTCAGTCATGTCCAACTCTTCATGGCCCCATTTGGGGTTTTCTTGGCAAAGATACTGGAGCAGTTTGCCATTTCCTTCTCCAGCTTATTTTACAGATGAAGATACTGAGGCAGACAGAGGTTAAGTGACTTGCTTAGGATCACACAGCTAGTAAGTGTTTGAAGCCAGATTTGAACTCAGGAAAATGAGTCTTTCTGACTTTAGGCCCTGCATTCTATCCACTGTGCCACATGACTACCCTTTGATTTATTATCTTCCACGAGTAGATTGGCAGGTCCTTGAGGGCAGGGACTTATCTTATGCCTTTCTCTGCGTCTCTAGTGTTTAGCATGTAGCTTGGCATGTAGTAGTAGTCCCTTAACATATACTTACTCTGACTCTTTTCTTTAAGTCTGATTATTCAATCAGTTCTGAATTGATATGATTGTTATTGGATATTTCATATCTCTCCATCTTTTTTTCGAGAATAGTATTACTTAAGTCATAACATGGAAAGGATATTCATCAAGAATACAGCATTTTTTCAACTGAACAAAGCTTCCACTGATCCTTCATTGGCCATACCTGGAGCTCTGCTCAGAAGCATGTATAACCCTTGAAGATGATTTCAATACCTTTTAAGGAAATACTAGTTGGTTCTTTATGAGATTAGACATTAGTCCTGTGACAGCGGAATAATGAGGGGCTGAGTTTGGATGAAATGTTTAGCTGCTTGAGAGTAGGTACTATTTTTTGCCTTTCTTTCTATTCTCAGTGCTTAGCACAGTGCCTGGCACTTACTAGGCCCTTAATAAATGTTTGTTGACTTGCTGACTGTGTGAAGACAAGTAGTTTAAAAATAAATCTGGAAAAGTAATTGGAATCAGATTATGGAGGCTGTCATTAAAAGTGAGAATGAAGAGTTTATAATTTTTTTTTTGGGTGAGGCAATCGGAGTTAAGTGACTTGCCCAGGGTCACACAGCTAGGAAGTGTTATGTGTCTGAGGCTGGATTTGAACTTGGGTGTTCCAGACTCCAAGGCCAGAGCTCTATCCACTGCGCCACCTAGCTGACCCTAAAATTCTTTATAAGGATATTAGGGAGCCCCCAAAGTTTTTTGAGAAAAAGTAATCTGATGAGACCTATGCCTTCGGGAAATTATTTTGAGAGAGGAGAGACTGAAGACAGGGATATCAGTTAGGAGTCTCTAGGCAGAAGTAACATGGGCTATTATTTTATTAGCAGTGTGAGGTGGAAAATGAGGGCATAATAGACTTTTAAAGAGAATAAAGAGGACCTGACAACTGATTGGCCATAGGATTATTGATTTAGAGATGGAAGAGACCTTAGAAGCCATGTAGTCTAACAATCTCATTTTATATACAAGGAAATTGAGACCAAGAAAGGTTAAGGTTAACCCATGATCCCACAAGTAGTAAATAGCAAAAGCAGGATTAGAACCTGCATCTTCTGACTTTAAATCCATTGTTTTTCCCTTTTACCACAGGAAAAGGAAGAATCAAGGATGACTCTCAGGCTACATATTTGGAGAATTGGGAGGATAGTGGTGCCCTCAAAAGAAATAGGAAAGTTTGAAGGAGAGGTAAATTTAGGAGGCAAGCTGTTCAGGTTCCATTTAGGACATGTGAAATATTGATTTTTAAATGCTAAAAGTCACCCAAATGGAGAGGTCCAGTAGCAATTGCTGATGAAGAACCAGAATTCAGGAGAAGCACTAGGACTGGATATATAGATCAAAATCATAGATGTCACAACTCAACACATGGGAGCTAATGAGAACAAGTGAACATATTGTTTTTGTTTGTCCTTCATTCTCGAAGAGGACTAATGACACCAGGAAGATGATGTCTTGACATGCAAGTAAATTGGATTTAAGTGAGGGAGGGCTGTGAAAAGTCACCAGCTTCATTCTCTTCTCCAGAGCCATCTAGGTCCAGTGGCAAGACATAGATCAGGACCAATGGAGATGGCCTGGATGCAGTGGGGGACCTTGGCCTTTTTAAACTAAGGTCTTATATGTTTATGTATGTATGTATGTATGTATGTATGTGTATGTGTGTATTGCCTTCCTTTTTTGGATATTCTCTCTTTCCTTTGCTTCAGTGACATTGATTACTCTTGGTTCTCCTCTTTCTTGTCTGACCAGTCTTCCTTGCTAGATCATTTAATGTTGTGGTGTGTGTGTATACATATACATACATATATATACACATACATACACACACATATATATGTGTATGTATGTGTGTATATATATATATAAAACACAGTACTCAGGACTGAGCCTTAAGGGGGTGGTAAATGATCTAGCAAGGAAGACTGGTCAGACAAGAAAGGGGAGAACCAAGAGTAATCAGTGTTACTGAAGCAAAGAGAATATCCAAGAAAGGAAGGTAGTCACCATTGTCTTTTTTTTTTTTTTGCCTTTTTTTAAAAGTTTATTATTATTACTTTTTCACCATTGTCAAAAGCTGCAGAGAGGCCAACTAGGATGAGGACTGGGAAAAGGTCTTTTGGTTTCAATAGTCAAGAGATCACTGGTAACTTTGGAAAAAGTAGTGTCAGTGAATTGATAGGGTTTGAATAAGGAGATGAGGGGGAAATGGGTTTGGGAAGTTGTTTCAGTTGTGTCCCACTCTTTGTGACCCCATTGGGGTTCTCTTGGCAAAGATACTGCAGTGGTTTCCCATTCCCTTCTCCAGTTCATTTTACAAGTGAGTAAAGTGAGGCAAACAGGGTTAAATGACTTGCTCAGGGTCACAGTGCTAGTAAGTGTCTGAGGCCAGATTTGAACTCAGAAAGATGAGTGTTCCTGACTTCAGGCCTGGCACTCTCTCTACTGTGCCACCTAGCTACCCAGATGTGTCATAGAGATACCAAAAAGTCCATGGGAATTCAGATGAGAGAGAAAGCTCAATAGGGGGAATCAGAGAGTTTTCTGGAGATGGTATCTGAGGTAAGCCTAGAAGTATGGGTATGATTTTCCCAATTCCTCATGATTGCTTAGACCATACATCTCAGATTTCCCAGGACAGTTTGAATTTCAAAGAGGGGAAAAAGCATACATCTAACAAGGCTTTGCAAAAGAAACATCCTCTGTTAGGCAACAAGTCCTAATTTTTGGTTTGGAAAATATACCCATGATGCAATGGAATATAATATTCAGTTCAGCAAGTATTTAAGTGCTTGTTGGTCAAAGTACTGTGCTTAGCACTCAAGGTATTGTACTAGGTGTTTAATTTATGTTTAATTTGTAAATTAAACACACAGTGAACAATGATTTCCACTTCTCATAGCTGCCTTGGTCACATACAAATAACCAAAATCACAGAATATCAGGGCTGAAAGGGACCCAAAGTCACATACACAATTAGCCAATGATAGAGCTGGGACCAGAACCCAGTTCTCCAGGTTCCTGGATTTCCACTATCACCTTTATTTCTAGATTTTAGCCTACAGAAATTTTAGATCCTGAACAAACTGAAAATCTCATGTTTTGGTGAAAAAAAAGGGAATGCAATAAATGAATGAAAAAGCATTTATTAAATACTTATGTGCCAAGCACAGTGCCAAGCTCTGGGAGACATACAAAAGCAAAGGTAATTCCTGCACTTGAGTTTATATTCTAATTGGGAGGGACTACACAAATAAGGAAGTAGCAGCTCTGGCAGAGGTATTATGGTTTGGAAAGCTATAGGGATGGTGAATGGGGTCTTAGGGGAGGAGATTAACACACCCTTTTGAGCAGCAATGGCAACATTGATTTGGAAGCTCTTCTTTCTGTCTCCAGAGAGTAAAGGAGAACTTTAACAGAGGATTCCAGTTAAGTGCTGGGCTATTTGTCCAGAGATCTCCCCTTGTCTTCTCCATGCTGTGGTTACTCATTAGTAGCAAACACTCAATCAAAATCAATAAAAATCAGCTTACCATTATCTGTAGACAAAATTCATTAGAAAGTATAGAAGGCAAATAAACAAGATTTAAGAGTAAGCCATGCCAGTTTCAACAGGCATCAGTAAAGCAGAGAAAGAGGAAGTGAAGAGGGTATAAACTCACCAGTTCCCAGTGAGGGAGCAATTTCTGTCTAAGAAGGTCACTCCTTAAGTGGGTCAGTGAGCCAGACAAGGCTTCAACTCATGAGTATATTCACTTCTGGGTAACTGTCCTTCCTTTACAATTAGCAGGTAGCTAGTGCTGATAGGTATGCACGAGCTCCCCAGTCCCTTGTCCTCTCTTGGTCTCAAAAGTTCCTGGGTTTCTCTCATTCCATTTTGCTTCCACTTCCTATGATTCTTCAGTCTCTCCTTCCAACTGAGAAAAACTACACTTCCATTAGCCCCCTGGTCAAGAGAAGGCTACAATTAGATTATGGTTCCACAACTGGAGAGCAGTTGGTGGTGGGGGTGAGCAGGGTACAGCAGGACAATGGAAAGAAGATGGCCTGGGATCAAGGGAAACCATGGCTGGAGCCTGCTTTGATGTTGTGGGAAATTTGCAACACTCAGCGATCAAGACAGTGGAACCCTAGGGCAGAAGTTCACTATTCATCTTTTCTTGAAAAGGTGTATAATAAAACAGGGTTTAACCTTATTTTTTTCAAAATAATACTTGCCTGTGCAGGGCAATTTAGGTAGACCACACCCAATGAATAGAAAATAAGCCTATTCTCGTCCTTTTGGCACATATTACCCCCTCCTGTCTACATCTTCAAAACCTGGAAAAGTGATGAAAAGAACAAATTATTTTAAAAATGAACAATACTTTGAACAATTGTTCCGTGCAGTTTCCTGAAACACCAGAAAACAAGGATGACCTCTGTGAGTTGGCCTAATTGACATCTTTTTATATTTAGATTTTTAAATTTGTCTTAAAAATTAATAACATATTTTCAAAGTAGGAGGTGCTTGGTCCCAAATATTTTGTGTGGGAGTGACATACAGTCCCATCCCTGGGTATCTCCAATTAATTCCAAAAAAAAAAAAGTGATGATGCAAGAGGAAATAGGTCAAAGTAGAATAGGAATTCTTGACCTTTTTCCTAGAAGGTCCTGAGTTTTCATTTCCTTGAAGCCTTCAGATAACTGAAAGAAGAAAGGAGGTGCTGACAGTAAAGTAACAAAAAGAAGACTGTCAGTTAAGCTACTGTAAGCCAAAGAGAAAAGCAGAAAAGTCAGAGAGAGGTTTTTGGGTTTGGGGGTGACAGAGGATGGCAACCAGTTTGAAAGCCTATCAGTAGAGTAATTAATTGCTCCCCCTTTCCCTATATTTTGGTGCAGGTAGAATACAAGTCCAGTCCCTATGAGCATCAGAGGTTGATGCTGTCTTTTGAAACAGCTGCTATCTCTAAAATACCCCTAAAATGACACGATAATCTGATGGATTTTCTTTTAGCCACCTAAAAGATGCTTTTCCAGACTTGTTGACTTGAGGAATGCCAAGTTCTCAGGATTATCATTCCTTTTTTTAAAAATTCAATTCTGAAATTCTATCATTTCTTACAGCACAATAGTATTCTGTCACATTCATATATCATAACTTGTTTAGCCATTTCCCAATTGATGGTCATCCTTTTAATTTCTAATTCTTTACCACCATACAAAGAGCTGCTAAAAATATTTTTGTACATATGGGTGTTTTCCTTCTTCTTTGGTCTCTCTGAGGTATAGACCCAGTAACAGTATTGTTGGGTCAAAAGGTATGTGCAGTTTTACAGCCCTTTGGGCATAGTTCCAAACTGCTCTCTAGAATGGTTGGACTAATTCGCAGCTCCATCAACAATGCACTAGTGTATCAGTCTTCCCACAGCCCTCCAACCTTTGTCATTTTCCTTTTTTGTCGTCTCAGCCAATCTGATGGGTATGAAGCAGTACCTCTATTTGTGATTTAGGACATTTTTTCATATGGCTATTGACAGTTTGGATTTCTTCCTCTGAAAACTGCCTATTCATATTTCTTGACCATTTGTTAATTGGGGAATAGCTCTTTTTTTTCTTGTAAAGTTGACTTGCTTCCCAATATATTTTAGAAATAAGCAGAGAAATTAGCAGAGAAACTTGCAAAGATTTCCCCCCCAGTTTATTGTTTTTCTTCTAATTTTAGCTACCTTGGTTTTGTTTATGCAAAAAATTATAATTTTATGTAATCAATATTATCCATTTTACCTCCCTTGAATCTCTATATTTCTTGTTTGGTCATGAACTCTTTCCCTATCCATAGTTCTAATAAGTAATTTCTTCCATGTTTCAGTAATTTGCTTAGATCATACTGAATTTCTTCTTAGGACCAACTTAGTAGATGTCAGATTCCACTGAAAATGTTCTGCTATCCCCTACCCAGTTAGCATACATGGAAATAGCATACATGGGAATGAGAGTTATATTAATTAACATTAACAAGGTAAGTTTCCAATTTAAAAAAAAAAAACTCAGAACAACCACGACTCAAAGCTGATCCCATTATTACATTAAATGTCTGTAGTAAAATCTACTATTAGAGAGTAACCTTGAAGTAAACTAATGCCTTAGTTTTTCAAGCCAGTGTGGCAATGGTGAAAGCAATGAATTTGGAGTTAGGACATCTGGGTATTATTTTGATTCTGAGCTTTACTAGTTATAGGACCATGAGTAAGTCATTTAACTTTTCTGAGTCTAAACAGACTCATTGATAAGAGGATAACATTTGTATGAACCAACCTCCTGGGGGTAGTTGTGAAGAAAGAGATTTGTGAAACTGTTAAGTCCTGTATACATGGGAAATATTCTAATATGCCAAATGGAGATATATAACCTACCTTGGGAAGCTTATTTGTGAAGGCAAATGAGATATATTTAAATGCATGAAAACTCAAATCTTAGTTTTATACAGCACTTTCTTCTCACCCTAATGATCATCATTTTACAGATGAGGAAATCTGAGGCATCTGAGGCTCAGCTCTCTCTCTTTTCTAAAAAAAAAAATAATAATAATAACACATTTTATTTTTATATAACAGACACTTCCCAACACCCAGAGAAATCTCTACAAAGTACATTCCATGAAAACAATTAAGCAAAATCCCCTGATACGACTACTAATATCTCATACCAATTCTACTCTTCTATTTTATTATTTCTTTTTTTATTTTTAACATTCATTTTTAAAAATTTTAAGTTTCGAATTCTGTCCCTCACTCCTACCCCTCCCTCCATCTATTGAGGAAGGCAATTGCCATGATATCAATTATATATGTGAAATCATGCAAAATATATTTCCATATTAGCCACATTGGGGAAAAAAAGCAAGAAAATTAAAGAAAGTGTAAAAAGTATGCTTCAATTTGCACTGAGAATTCATCAGTTCTCTCTTTGGAGGTGGACAGCCTTTTTCATCGTGGGTCCTTCAGAATTGTGAGGTTCAGCTCTCTTAACTCTAAGTAAATTAGCCATTGGTTACACAGTTAATCAGTTGAAGTCAGGATTCAAACTCTGGTCTCCGGACTTCCAGTCTGGCGTGCTCTTTCTACTTCATCACCCCGAAAGACTAAAAGGATTGGTGCTAAAATCAATCAATACTTGATGACATTCAGGTATACAATTCAGGACTCCCAATTCTTTGCCCAGGACAGCACATGGTTTCAAACTAATAGTTTATTGTTTGTAATAATTCAATTAGTTAAACCCCCAAATATCACATAATAGGATAACCTTCAAAAGTAAAATGAAAGGGTTAAAATTAGCAATGTGTTCCGAAGAGGTAGTGTTAATCCTAATAAAGTTAGGAAAAAAAGTTTTCTCTCCAAAGATTATATGAGGGGCAGCTAGATGGCGCAGTGGATAGAGCACTGGCCCTGAAGTCAGGAGGACCTGATTTCAAATCCGACCTCAGACCAGACACTTAACACTTATTAGCTGTGTGACCCTGGGCAAGTCACTTAACCCCAATTGCCTAAAAAAAGAAGGAAAAAAAAAAAAGACAAAACCAAAGATTATATGAAAAAACCCCAACAACAATAGAACTACTGGTCCTTGAATGAGGACACCTGAGTTCAAATCCTGTCTCTCCCAATTAACTACCTATGCAACCCAGGGCAAGGCATTTCAGCAGGAGCTTAGTTTCCTCATTTGCAATATGAGGATAATGCTACTTACCCTCTGGGTTGTAGTAAGGACAGGTTTTTGTAAATCTAAAGCACTATGTAAAAGTGAAGTTTCAAAATCTTTCTTTTCCCACTCCCAACACAGTTGCTGCCTTTCATGCTTTATATCTGCAGTAGGCAACAGGACAGTCCAGGCGACACTCTACCAACATTCTGCTCTAATGTCTCAGAGAAGACCTAGGTAGGAAGCCTTAGGAAGTGTCTGCTCAGGCATCTAAAGTAGTTTCCAGATCTGTGTGGAAGTAGAGAAATTAATTTTCATCAGTGGTCTTCCTGTCTACACCACAGCAACAAAAAGGGGCATGTAAACCCACATCTAGATTTTTTTAGACATCTCCCATCCAATCGTTATTGCTCTTTCTTTCCTAAAATTAGTTTGTAATTACACATCTCTTGCTATGTTATATCTCCCTAGTGGGAGCTCCTTAAAGATAAAGAGCCATTTGATTTTTGTCCTTGTATCCTTAGTACTTAGCATAGTGACTTGCATCCAGGAGTTGTTGAACAGACACCTGTTGAATTGAAATGTCAAGGGAACAGTTTTTCAGTATAATTCAACATGTTTTTAAGCACTGTTAACAGGATTTTACTGAGGATTCCCTTCTCAGTATCTATCATGGTATGTGCCCAGCACTGTGTAAATGGGATACAAGAATATATGACACAAACCCCAGTTTTTAAAGAAGCTTAAAAATAAAAGTAAATTTGAATGCAAGTTGGAGTATAATAAAAGCAATGGCAGAGATTTAGGTACAGTCAAAATACCATGGCATTTAGGAAGATGGTAGAATCAGGAGAACAATTTATACAATTGTCACAATAATGAAAAAGAAAACAACTTTTAATGATTAATGAACGTTGATCATCTATTCAACAACAAATTATGACCCCAGAAGGCTGATGATAAAGCAGGCAGAATGAAAGTAGGAATAGAAGTGTAAAATGAACCATATATTTTCAGACATGGCCGAGGCATTATTGATTTGTTTTGCTTGACTATACTTAGGTGTTACCAATAAGTGTTTATTTTGTGGTGGAAAGGTGGAGTTGATGGGTTGTGTTAAAGATGTTAAAAGGGAAAAAGGTAAATAAAACATTAAATAAACAGAAGCCAGAAAGAAATTTGGAAGGGGATATAGAAAAGGAAGGCATTTTTGTTATCATGTTAAATTTATAATATTGATATTTAATATTTTAAAAATCTGAATAGTAGGCAAAAGAAGTTCAGTTTCACATAAAATCTTTTTTTTAAACCTATATATGTAAATTTAAAGGGGCAGGGGTCTCTTGGGGAAGGCTGCAGGGAGGACTAGAATATGAACAGGGCTTCAAAGGAAGGGATTTCCACAGACAGAAGTGGAGGTCAGTGGGGGGGGTGCCCCTCCCTGCACAAAGTAGTGTGAAAAATGGGAGGGGTGGTGGGGAAAGCCTTACATAGTAAGGAAACCATGGGAAGAATAGTCCAATTTGGCTTAAAGGTGGACCCCAAGAAGGGGGGAGTAATGTAAGAAAAAGTATTCATTTTTCTTAGGTTTCTATAGGTTCCCAAAGTGGGCGATGCTGCCCCCTGGTGGGAGTAGCTGGAACAATCCAGGGGACGATAGTAGCCTCGGGTGCGATTGAGGGGCGTTGAATAAAAATTAGGGTTAACCTAACCTAACCCCAGGCGGTGCTGGGTAATTTTTTTAAAGGGGGTGGTAGACCAAATAAATTTGGGAACGACTCTAGTCCAACGCCATCCTTTTACAGTTAAAACTGACCTTGTGTGTCAGGTCACACAGGTAGTCAACGTGCAGGGCCAAGAATAACAATTAGAAGGCAGAGTCTCAGGTTTTTTTTTAATAGTGGTGCACTGGGAAATTTACTCAGATAAGGGTGGAAACACGGGGGAATAGACTTGAGTGTCCACCCACGCCAGGGTGTCCCTGATCTCGCAGTCCATGCATTACAGCCCGGTCGGGGAGGCAGGCACAAAACGAGGCGAGACCTACACATACGGGAGCATCGGTGTCTGCGGGCACAGCTAGGGGTCCCCAAGGGGCTATCGGAGCCGATCTCCCTCCCCCCTCCCCAGGGGGTGGAAGGTCACAGCTCCCGGAGTGGGTTGGGGGTGCTGCAGAGGCGGGGGGGGTCGCTCCCCACCCCCCGGGTCTGCCCCAGGGGAGCACGCGCCCAGGGCTCGGTCAAATCGCGGGGGAAACGAAAACGAGGCCAAGGCCCGGGGCCAATGAGGAACCAGATCTGGCGGCGGTTCTAAATCTCTCTCCCTGGTGTGGACGGGTGTGTACGTGCTAGAGAAGGGGCTGCCAGTGGCCGAGCTCCGCCTCGCAGGGCGGGGAGTGGGAAGCGGACGGACAGCCCTCCCGCCCGGCGGGTTGGCAGCCGCCGGGAGGGGTGGGGGCAGAGCGGGCTAGCGCGATGCCCCGCGGGGAGCCGTTGCTGCTGCTGCTGCTGCAGTTGCAGCCGCGGCGGGGCTGAGGCGGGAGTGGCGCGCGCTCGGCGAACGTTCCCCGGATCCCGGAGAGGCCGGGAAGGGAGCCAGGGCGCGCGCGCAAAGGGCGCGAGCAGCCGCGGCTGGAACGGAGGCTGCTCCGGGGCTGCCGTGCTCTGGCCCGCGGGGGGCTCGGCGCGGCCGGGGGTGCTGCACCACGCTCCTGCCGTGCTCCGCCCCGGCTCTGGCGCCGTAGCCGGGTCTTCCGTCGCGGAGCTTCCTCTTTCTTCCGCCGCCCCCACCCCCAGCTGCGCCCCACTGCGGGCTCGGGCCGGGGGCCGAGGAAGATGCGGCTCTACCGGTGGCTGCTGAAGCAGCCGGTCCCCAAGCAGATCGAGCGCTACTCCCGCTTCTCTCCGTCGCCGCTCTCCATTAAGCAGTTCCTGGACTTCGGTGCGTGCCCGGGGACGCGGGGGAGGGGGCAGCTTCCCGGGTCCGAGCCCCGGTGGCCCCCGAGCTCGTCGCTCGGCCCGGCTGCGTAGCCCGGGGGAGCATGCGGGATGGCGTATTTTGTTTTCTCTGCTGATGCTGCGCGTGTGTGCGCGCGTGGGGGTATGGGTGTGTGTGGGGGGCATGTGCGTGTCCCCTCTCCTTCCTCAGGTAGGTCAGAGGCAGTCCCGGTCCCGGGGCCGGTAGCATCCTCTGCAGCCTGGCCTGGTGTTCTCCCCCCACCCCCCAAGCTTGGAACCCGGCTCACCTGAGGCCTTCCCTGCCGAATCACACAGCGGGAGACCGGATCCCCCCACCCCCCCGCGCCGTGGTGGAAGCCCCCCCCACCCCCCGCAGTGCCCACGGGCACCTGGACAGCAGGACGGGCACGGTTTTCTTTTTTTCGCCCCCCCCACCTGAGTTACTCACCTGCCTTCTGGTCACACCTGCAAGTGGGTGTGGGGAATTGGAACTGGACCGGGGCGGGGGGGGGGGGGGGGGGAAGGGGGGGTCTGGGGGCGGGAAGGGGAAGGCTGGGAGAATCTGAAGCCTAGGAAGCCGAGCTGAGTGAAAGTGCAACCTCGGTCTTTGGGCTTTAAAAAAGGACAGACCCTTTTAAAAGTTGGTCTGCTGGAGGCTACCTGGGCCTATCTTTTTCTTTTCTAAGTGTTTATTTTCTCTCCCACCAGTCTACTTAAAAAAAAAGAAAAAGAAGAAAAACAAAACTCTTGCAACAAGTATGGGTAGTCAAACAAAACCATTTCCCACACTTGTTGTTCAGTCGTTTGAATCGTGATTCTTGGTGACCCCATTTGAGGTTTTTTTGACAAAGAAAGTGGTTTGCCATTTCCTTCTCCAGTTCATTTTACAGTTGAGGAAACGGCAAACAGGGCTAAGTGACTTGGCCAAGGGTGACAAAGCTAGCGTCTGAGGCTATGCACTCGAGTCTTTCTGACTCCTGACCCAGCTGCTCTATCCACTGCACCACCTAGCTGCCCTGCAACATTTGACTTGTCCAAAAATGTATTGCTTTGAGTAAGTTGTTATGCTAGAAAGTCATTGCTTCCTTTTAACTTTTTGAGAGAGACATGGGTGGTTTTACTTTTTTATAGAAATTGCTTCAGATTTCCACGGACAGGTTTATAGAATCATGCAACAATTGCTGTTTAGTTAGTTGTCAGAAATGGTGAAGTATTTGCTTTCAAAGTTGGACTCTAGTTTAAAAATGGATCCTCCAAATTAAAAGTATTTGAAACTCGGAATAAGTATTTACAGAAGAAGTCATACATTTAGCAGGAAGATTTAGACACCAAAGACTAAGTTCTCATAAAAACCTAATATTGGTAACAAAATGACACATTTTCTTTTTTATATCTCCAATTACTTTATTTATATCCATCTTTAAAGGATTTTCCTGAGACTGGTGGGCCTTCTTACTTCCACCCCACCTACCTTTTCCTGACAAACCCATTCCCCTCTTTCTCCCCCTCCTCTCCCCAAACTTGAAAGGACTTTAACTAAGGGCTTAAAGTACTTGCTAACAAAATTATGAATAGATTGCAGGACTTGCATCTAGTGGGAAAGCACTATATTTTTCTTAGTGCTATTTTCATTCTAGTCAGAAAGCTCTGGATCCAGCTTCAAGATTGTAGTGTGTTTTATTCTGCAAGCCTTTGACTTATTCCAATGCTGTTTACACTCCTAAGAAAGTGAAACTAAGCATTAACCAAGGTAACTAAGTGAAACTAAGCATTACCGGAAAAAGGCAAAATCTGGAGAGTTTTACCAGCCTTTCAAGTATTGTACATATGATTTATTTAAATAAGCCTTACAGGAGCAATATTAGTTTGGCATCACTAAGATATAAACTTTTGGGGATGAAACAGATGATCATCCTTATAAAGCAAGGTTGGAGTAAGGAGAGAAAATAGGGTTAAACTAAAGATCAGGATCAAATATATTTAAAGAAATTAAATTGTCACAGGAAGTAATAAATTTGGTCAGCTTTGACTATTTGACATAGTCAGTTCTTCACAACTTTACTCCCCCATGATTTACAGTATTTTTGCAGTGCCTTCTCTAGCCACCTGTGGGAATTTTAGAGGTTTGAGGAAGATTTTTGTTTCAGGCTCTGGAGATAAAATATCATTGTTACTATAAATAGAAATTTCCCATCTTTAATTTGTGGTTTGGGGGAAAATTCTGAAAGTACCAACCTTTCATTAGGGCCAGCAGAGACAGGTTAATTAACAACACAAGGGAACAAAAGGAACAGAGAAGGTCCTAATTTCATTTCTTTTTCTCAAAGTGGAAGTAAGAGCATTAAAAATTTTGACAAATCATCACTTGATTATTATATTTATAGAACAATGTAGTTTTTAGGTGTCATGGTAGTTTTCTTATTTCAGCATGAAAACAAAAATATATATTTGTAAACACATATGTGCATGTATGTGTGTATGTATATACATACATGTGTGTCTATATATACACACATATATGTTTCAAATTGCCAAATGTTAGGTCAGGTGTGGGAAAGTTGGTAAGACGGAATCAAAGAATTTCATATGTAGAAGGGACCTCAGAGACTCTGCTGACCCAAGAAATTCCTCCATCTCTCAGTCATCCAGCCTCCTCTTAAATTAATGAGATGGAGCCTTTTAACATCTGGAGGCAGCCCATTCCGCTTTTGCTATAACTCTCATTCCAGGCCGTTCTCATAACCCTCTGAAGTCAACCTCTTCAACTTACTACCATTGCTCTTAGTTCTTCTCTCCGAGTTCAAGCAGAATAAGTCGAATTCCTCTTACTACACATGGTAGTGCTTCAGATACTTTTAAGGCGACTCTCATGGTTCCTCTTCTGCTTCCTTCAGGCTCCTTCAGCTGATTCCTGTGTGTCATGACCTTTACTCCCCAAACCATCCTTGCTGCTGTCCTCTGGGTGTACTTCAGCTTTTAGTGTCCTTCTTAAAATGTGACACCCACAACTTACACATGTTATTTCAAATGTTGTTGACTAGTGCAGAAAATAGCCAGGCTATCACTTCCCTTATTCTAGACACTGTAACTCACTCAGCCCAGTATCGCATTTTAATTTTTGGCTGTCAGGTCACACTGTTGGCCCGTTTTTAGCTTGAAGTCTATTGAAAACCTAAGATCTTTTTCATAAGAATTGTTGCCCATCTACATACCCCATCCTCTCTTTTTGGAATTGATTTTTTTAATCACATTTTTTTCTTAATCTCAGATGTAGAACTTCACCTTTATTTATATTAAATTTATTCTTATTGGACTTAACTCATCATTCTAACCTGCCAGTATCTATTTAGGACCTGACTTGTCATCTAATCCAGCTTTATCTCAGACCCACTGGTCTGTAATTTCATTAACCATTACATTACCTAAAATTGTGAGCGCAACTTTGTACCACACCATCACCACAATCTTTACCTCCATGACCTTGAACCTTGAAATTTTGTCTGATAATAATCTCTTATTCTTTCAATTCCCACTCTTTCTTACTACTTCTGCATTTATTCTTCATTCTCATCATGACCTTCCATCCCTCCTTGTTCACTCAATCTATCATTTCTGCCCTGGCCAAACTTTCCTCAGGGCACTTGACATGGAGTCAGACAGAAAGACCAGAGGTCAGATCTTGCTTTAGATACTTAGCAGATAGCCTCTCTGCTTCACTTACTTCATCTGTAAAATCTTACCTCATCTTGATGTAAAATAAGAGGGTTTGACTCCCTGGTTTCTATGGCCCATTCTAGATCTAAACTTAGGATCGTAATCTTGACTCTGTAGTTAGCCAGTTTAACCATTTGATGGACACCTTTACCTGCCTGTCCTTCTGTCCTTCATGTCCACACTTAATTCAAGGGCTCCTTCACCATCTGCCTTCTCTTCTTACTTCCAAACTGCTGAGCATTGTTGAAGGAAGTGACGAAATTGGGCGAATAGATTCTACACAGGTTCAGTCTTACAACTCCTCATTTGGTCTACTAGTATAACAGTAATGGTAAATAACATTTCTGCAGGGCTTTAAGGTTGCAAAGTACATTGTACATGTTGTCATGTAGGATCTCACAGAATCTTTTTTGAGTTTTTAGCCCTCTAGGCATTACCAAGGTTTAGTAGGTATAAAATCATACTAAATGATACTCCATGTCTAAAAATTATAATCAACACCTTTTATTAGATATTGGACATTGACTTATTTAGTTTCATTAGAAGAGGTAAGGGATCTAATCTGTTGATGAAAAAAGGCAGAAAACATGTAGAACAACCGTCAACGTGGAGCTTCATTTTTGAAGAAAGTTTACCATATGTAAATCATCTGGCATAATGAAGAGGATAAAAGGGTCCTGAAACTGCCTCATTTTACTAATACTTGATCTTGCCAAGCAGAGAGAGATGCCTGCAAAGTACCAATTTAGAATATGAACACATATGTAAAATGTCATAGAGGAAGATGGTGGCCAAATTATGAAAAAAAAATGGGGAGAACAGCTGGACCATACCAAGTATATTCAGAAACAATACAGTTTTGATTGCGTTGAGGGATTGAATCTTAGAAGATTTGAGAGGGTCAGCATGGTGTGTTAGAGCTGAATAAGACCCAAGTTCAAGTCTTATTTCTGATGCAAACTAATAGTGTGATCTTGGTCAATCAAGTCATTTAACTTCTTAACCATCCAGGCAACTTTAAATATTGTAAGTTACAGAGAAAATAAAAGTCTGCACTGATAGAGGAAGTTCCTAATGGGGAGTTCTCTATGCTGAGGAATTCACAGGTCTGTTCTCAAAAAAAGATCTCTAAAAGAAGAGAATAGATCCAATACTTGGGTGAGATTTATACTCTGAAACTTTCCAGCGAATAATGTGACTATAAATGAGATCTTCTGTAGAATATAATTGTTTTTTAAAAGCCTGCCCCTGTCTTTCCTTAATATAAAAATATAATGCAATATATAATTACCATAAAATTTCATAGAGAAGAGAAAGTAGAAATATGGATCAGTAGTTAGTGATATTTTCTCTATCATCTTTTTGGGTAGTAATTGTATCTGTGATTTTTGCTTATATCTGCTTCCAAAAATCCCTGGTTTACCTTAAAGACTTAGATCAAGCACTACTTTCTTCATGAAGCCTTTCCTGATCCCCTAGCTCCCAGTGCCCTCCTCCCCAAAATTACCTTGTATTTTTTTTGCTGTATATATTTAAAAATATATATTGATTTCCCTCTATAAGCTTCTTGGGGACAAAGATTGTTTAATTTTTGTCTTTGTATCTTTGTATGATGGTATCTAGCATGGAATAGGTGTTTAATAAATACTTATTGCTTGATTTGTGAGAATTGAATAAACTAATGTATGTGATGCACTTTGCAACCCTTCAAATTCTATGTAAATATCAGTGTCTTCATAACTGTTGATGGACAGTGAATGGTACCTGGATTTGAATTAGCATGGAACAGAGGGACTGGACTGCCATATCATCCTTTTAATGAGCCTAAGCTCTTCTACCTGAAACAAAGGGGGACTGGCTATCTTTTTAACGGCATTTTTCAGATGGTACTATTTCTAGCTTTAGTTTCTAAAGAATTGAGCTTTACCAAAAGGCACTGGGGAAATGCATGATGGTAATGTAAATAGACTGGTATGTTATGTGAGCATTTTATGAGCAGAAAATGCAGTAGGCTAGTTATGTAGCAAGGACGAGGGATAACAAATTAATAGCTCATATACTGGTACCATGTTATATTAAGAGAGTAGAAGAAAGGTCTCTAGCACATAGGAATCTGTAAATTTAAAAAATCTGTTTTCCTAACTAAAATATACTAATGTTGTTAAAACAAACCAGATGATGAAAGCATACTTATCTACTCTTTATTGAGAGGTGAAGAAATACAGATGTGAAAATATTGTGTGAGCTGTCAAGATAAAGTTTCTGTGATGCTTAGTTTTGGTTAACTGTACTTCTTTGTTACAAGGGAAGATTCAATGGACAAGGAATACATAAAGAAATTATTATGGCATAAGAAAACCTCCAAAAGATGTTAGTCTAACTTTTTATAGTGGAAAACTTGTTGGTATTTTAAAAATCTAATTCAAATTTATATCCAGTTTTACAACTTGATAGAAAATACATCCATAGCAATCCCAAGAAGATTTTGTGCAATATGATTGATGTTTTAGGTTTTTCCTAAATTATTGTTTTAATTTAACTCCATAACTTAAATTATAATTTAAAGGTACTCAAAGTACCTTTTGTATTCTATTGAGTGTTCTTTTGTTCATATCAGGGTATAACTGTAATTTAAAAATATAAATATAACTTCAATAATACAGCATTTTGAAAGCTAGAAATTCAGAATACAAAGTTTTTATATCTTTTTTTCCCTCTTTTTGTTTTTTGGGTGAGGCAGTCGGGGTTAAGTGACTTGCCCAAGGTCACACAGCTAGTACGTGACAAGTTTTTGGTCTAAGGCCCGATTTGAACTCAGGTCCTCCTGATTTCAGGGCTGGTGCTCTATACGCACCTAGCTGCCCCTTAAATGTGTATCTTAAATGGCCTTTTTTTCGATATTTGGCAAAAATTCCCAAATTCGGAACCAGTGCTTCTTCTGTTTCTAAAAAGTGTCACCTCCTTTAAAGCAATATAATATAGCAAAAAGAGTGCTCTATTTTGAGTCAAGACCTGGGTTTGGATGTCTGTCTGTACTACTCACATAATTTTTTGAGACTTTGGTATGGTCACTTCACCCATATCTGGGGTTCAATTTCCTAACTGTAAAAATGAGGAAATTGTACTAGATGATTTTAATTTCCTTTTAACACCAAAATTTTGTGATGTTGTGATGAGTAAGGCAAGCAAAAATGGACTCTCAACAGCCAAAAGAGCTATCACAATGTCTCACAAAAATTTATGTGCTTTTGCTTGTTAGAGAATGGTTTGAGCACTAACTCAGTCTATTTACTTTTATTTTATACACAGTTTTAACAAGCCAGATTATCTGGTTTCTAAGCACGTAGTAGAAATAGCAAACAAGAGAAAGAAATGTTACTGCTGGATGACAGTAAATGTCAAGGATGATAAAATTATTTAAAAAAGAAAACTCTAAAATCACAGCTTTCTGGGGTCATTTATTATTAGGGTGTAGCTATAGGATTCAGCTTATTGAGTACTTAAGGAGCTTGTCAGGGAAAGTAGGAAAAAATGGCAAAATCAAATATTTCCTGCCTCTTACTGGCAACTTTAGAAAAGCTGACTCACCGAAGCAAAATAAATTGCCCTTACAGTGGTAAACAATTAGAGGAAGTGAATGATCTTTAAGGACAGAACCTTGTAGGCAGAAGAGTGAGACTGGGATTGATAGGCTGCAGCTGTAGAATGTGTTAAATCATGCAGGGAAAAGGGCTTTAATAGGACAGCCAATAGAAACAAGAATGATAAGGCTTAGGTCATCTGAGAAGATGGTGAGCAAGCCTTAGTTTTATCCCATTACTATCTTTGGGATGCTATCTCCTGGGGAGTGATTTCTACCAGAAGAGTCAGGGTAGTCTGGCTTTCACTCTCAAGGACTTTGGGAAGTTGTAGGAGAAATTTAAATAGCAAGCTAATTAATCATTAGCACAATGGTTGATGAGAATGTGGCCTAATGGGCACCTCAGAATTTTTGATAGTTGCCAAAGTCTGTCTACTTAAAGTGCTTACAGAGGAATTTTTTTCCCCCAAATCAGCTAAACCAGTTAGGCCCCAGATGAGGTCTGCCTTTTTCTGCTTTTTAGGTGGCTAAAATGGGTAGTTTTGCATATTTGACCTTAGAAAGATTAATTCCCTTTGCAGCTGATAATGTAGACAGGGAACCATAAAGGAGAGAGTAAATTTTTAAAAGGGATAGGTTTGGTGGCAGACTGGATTTATGCCATCACTTGCTGCCTGGATATCCCCCCACCCCCATGCAGCGCTTACTGTTAGATCCTGCCTTTTGGAGTCCCACCTTAATGGTGTTCTGCATTAGCCATGGGCCTTCATTATTACACCACGTACTTGTATGTGCAGATCAACTGCTAAAATTTAAGTGCAGGATTGGGGCAGCCCCGTTAGTTGTCAGGGGGAATAGATCTGTCCACACAATGTGCCCTGAGGATGATGGCAGTAGGCATTAGGAGGAGGTTAGGTGGACACAGGGAACTTTAGGTGTGGCTTTTGAAACATGAGGTAGACAAGAAGTTGATTGCTGATCTGGTTCTTGGGGTGTTAGAAAAATTGTCCTCTGTGTTCCAATGCTGAGCCATCAAGAGTCTATCTGCCCTACCTAAATTTAGGACTTCCTCAAAAGTCCCTACTACAGTTACTTGTGCCCCCATTCCATGTGGTCCTTCTGAACCACTAATGTTTCTGTCAACATTTGACGGGTCATTAGGATGAATTCTTCTAGGCAAGCGCCAACATTCCTGTGAAGCTTGGGGTGTTCTCACTGCAGGATTGTAAAGAACCTAGAGGCGGGATGCTTTAGTCAAAGAAGGGTGTGCCAAACACATAGACAACTATTTAATATTGGCAGCCAGGTTATTATTATGCTAGGGGGTCTGCAACAAGTCCGTAAGAGTAATCC
Source organism: Vombatus ursinus (assembly GCF_900497805.2). Classification (NCBI taxonomy): domain Eukaryota; kingdom Metazoa; phylum Chordata; class Mammalia; order Diprotodontia; family Vombatidae; genus Vombatus; species Vombatus ursinus. The sequence continues at coordinate 907,966 of NW_020954740.1, forward strand.
AATTTACTTTACGGCAAAGACTACCGAAAGAAGGAGCTCTTGGGTAGAGGTGAGTAGAAGAGTGTATCATGGGCATGGCTACTGTGAGTTTATGGGAGGGGAATACCTGTATGGGTGCTTATGGTAGCTTTTTTGCTGGTTGTTGGGAGAACTAAAAGAAGCCTTGGAATTGCCTTAATCATCCCTTTAATTGCTTTGTTGATGTTAAGAAATAATTGGTTAGCGATGGAGTGAAAAATACTTCTTCACTTGTAATAGAGATGAAGATTGCTAGAACTATATACACTTCTCTTAAAATAACCTTTAACTGATAAAAAATTAGATGGCAGTTGGGGACTTAAAATATATTTTTGGGTGACGTTTTATATTTACTGTTAGACAAGTTTCCACTAATTATTCTTCTGAATGACATACTGAAACTATGTGCATAAATTGTGGTAGTAATTGAAATTTAAAAGGTACATGTCAGTGGGGCAATACTCAATATTGATATAGGTACACCTGCGCAACCTGCGGCCCGTGGGTATGCCAAAAGATTTTAGGCAGCCCATGAAAAACGTAGAGGATATTTTCATCTACATTTTTTGTGGGCTGCCTGAAATCCTTTGGCAGGCTGCAGGTTGTGCAGGCCTGATAAAGAGAATGGGGCACTGTGAATCGTTAGTAATATCAGAAAATATGGTTATATTTAACATTTTAATTTTTGTTCTGTAGTTTAAAGTTTATAAAAATGAATTTTGCTTAATTGAAATAATAAGAGTACAAAGGTTTTGTGTTTTGACCAACTTGTAGAAAACTGGCTTGTTAATAGATCTTTTGATAAGCAGCACTGAAGTTTTGAACATGGCTTATTCATGATAAATTCTAATTTGTTCTCTCCCTTGTGTAAGAATTAGGCAAGAAACCTCTAATTGGTTTTCCATTACAAAAACCATCAAATGACAGAAATTAAGAAAGTGACTTTAGTTCTGATGTTTCTGCCTTGAAATCTTGTCAGCTTGTCATTGTGACTTCTTATCACCTGATGAACAGTTAGTACCAGCATATATGTATTATTTATTAACCCCCTGTCAGTGAAATATATATAGTATAGCTTTGCTTTATGGAAGACTGGAAAAGTTTAGGTGTACGACCATGTTACAATCTGTGACTTGAAAGGATGATCATTTAGAAAAACAGTTCTAAAGAAATTTTTGTGAAATAAATTTAATGATCTGTACTTTAGTAGCAATGTTGCTGTGAATTAGGGCTATTTTACTTCGAAGCTTTTTGAAGATGTTCTTTGTTCCCCAAGGTGACTTCTGAACTCACAAAAATAAAAAAATTAAAAAAAAGCTTATTAGAGAATTCTTAAGCAGCTCTGCCTTTGCATTAACCATTCAGCAGTGCCAGAGAGATTACTCTGCTTTGAATGATCTGTAAGAAAATTTGTATTTAGGATGTTAAGAGTGCTCGTTAAGCACAATCTTAATCTTTCACTGGAAAACTGGTCAAAAGAATGCTATACTGAGGGCCAAAGTAAACAGGATTTTTTTTAATGGAAAACCTCTAATTAAGACTTTGTAGGAGTGGTATGTTAGATGACTTCAGGAGGTATTAATTTTGAAATTGTGAAAAGTTGATGTTGTAACATTTTCTTTTATTTTACTTGGGCGATGAAGGAAGATAAGGGTAAAGCCTAATGAAAATTAAGAAGATAAAAAATTTCCAACAGGAAAGATCACATGAAGTTTAAGCTCATTACAAGTAAGCAGGGATAATTTCATTCTTTTGTTCATGTATCTCATGCACCTAGCACATAGATGCTTAATAAATGTGTGTTGACTTGTCGATTGATTTATCATTTACTCAGTGTGTATCCAAGTGATAAAAATTTCAGTATTTCATTTCAGCATTTATATTGCTCTTAAATAATGGAGTTTGAATTGTGTACCCCTGAGGTGATTACTTACATCTGTACCAGATGTGGTGGAGTATTTCTTACAACTTAAGGCTTCCAGGAATGAAAGGGTGATTTAAATGCTGTTTTAGAAATTCTTTCTGATAAACCTATTTGGGTATCCATTAGGGAAGATAGACTTGAGCTGGAAGCAGAACTTAACTCCATAAATTAGGAAGTAGTTGCAAATCTAACACAAATTGGGGTTGATACTTTTAAAACCCGAGTGATATATAAATATACTTGTTTAAAGAATTTTATTAAAGGGGAAGAAAAAGGGCCAAAATTGATAATCAGTAATGAAGACATCTTTCCAGTGGTTTGTGTATACAGTGATAAAAGTAGAAAACTCTTAAATGCAAAAGATCTTTTTGACTATTAATTCAAAATTATTATTTGTAGGTTTTTTCCCCTACTAAATTAAATTGACTGCTTTGATGTTGCTAAGAGTGATAACTAGTTATCTGTCTGATCTAAATGTGAACATTGTGACTTGGTTTGAACCATATCCGTGTCTTGAAAATCCCTACCTTATAATTTTTAAAAATATTTCATTTCTTTACAATTACATGTAGAATTTTTTTTAACATTTGTTTTTTAAGATTTTGAGTTTCAAATTCTTTCCCTACCTCCTCATTGAGAAGGCAGGTAATTTGATATAGGTTGTCCATGTGCAGTTGTGCAAAATATTTCCATATTAGTCATGTTGTAAAAGAAAACACAACAAAAAAATCCCCCCTAAGAAAAATAAATTTTTTATTTATTACTATTTTTCTATTTTTTATTTTTAGGCAATTGGGGTAAAATGACTTGCTCAGGGTCACACAGCTAGTAAGTGTCAAGTGTTTGGTTTCAGGCCGGATTTGAACTCAGGTCTTCCTGACTTTAGGGCTGGTGCTCTATCCATTGTGCCACCTAGCTGCCCCAAGAAAAGTAAATTTTAAAAAAAAGTATACTTTGATATGTATTCAGACTCCATCAGTTCCTTCTCTGGAGATGGATAGCATTTTTTATCTTAGTCCTTCAGATTTGTCTTAGCTATTAAATCATTCACAGTTCATCATCTTTACAATATTTCTATTACTGTGTACAATGTTCTGGTTCTGTTCACTTCACCTTGCATCAGTTCATATACGTCTTTCTAGGTTTTTCTGAAAGCATCCTGCTCGTCATTTCTTATAGCACCAGCACCATAGTATTCCATTACAATCATATACCACAACTTGTGCAGTCATTCCTCAGTTGATGAGCATCCTCTCAATTTCCAATTCTTTGCCACCACAAAAAGAATTGATATGAGTATTTTTGTGTGTATAAGTCCTTTTCCTTTCATAAATATTCACTCTTTGACATAAACTAGTTATCCTTTCCACATTGTGGGGGTTAGATGCCTCACTCCCGTGATTTGGAAAATCCACATAAAAATTTTGGCCTTTTATAGCATTAGAAGTCTGAGTTGTTATGGTACTAAAAGATAAAATATGTTGATATTATATTACTATACAATATTTTATGCATTTCTGAGTTTCTAAACTTTTTCTGTGTTGTCGGGGGCGGGGGCTTTGCATTTTACCTGTGGTTTCCACAGAACTCCCCAAAAATTGCCACTTAATTTCTTATGTTAACCTGTGTTATATCAAAAACTTCAGTGGGGAAAGTCTCAATGTGGAAGGAATAACTGTATTGAGAAAATAGGGCAACAGTATGGAAGAAATTAGGTTGAGAGCAACACTTCACACATTATGCAAAGATAAGCACCAAATGGCTACCTAACCTAGATAAAAAGGATGTATGACAAACATATTAGAGAAATGTGGGGAGAATGAAACAAAAGTGAGGGTCACAGAAGAGAAAATGAATGATTTTTATTACATAAAATTTTGAAAATTTGCGTAAACATCTAATAAAACTAAGATTAAAAGGAAAACAATTAATTTTGAAAAAAAAATCTTTGTAACAAACATCTCTGATAAAAGTCTCATGACCAGGATATATAAGGAACTGATTGAAGTTTATAAGAAATGAGCCATTCCCCAGTTGATGAAAGGTGTAAGGCTATGAACAGGCAGTTCTCAAAGTAAGAAGCTCAGGCTATTGGTAGCCATGTGAAAAAAATGTTCCACATCACTACTTATTAGAGAAATACAAATAAAAGAATTCTTAGATTCCATCTCATATCTTTTAGAATGGCAGATGACAAAAAGGAAAATGATAAATATTGGAGGGACTGTGGTAAAACAAGGACATTAATGCCCTATTGGTGGGTCTGTGAATGGGTTTAGCCATTATGGAAATCAATTTGGAATTATACACACACAAAAAAACTGCAGGTGCCGTTTGTTATACCACTGCTGGGCCTATACCCAAAATATATAAAAGAGAGAAGAAAAGGTCTTCTGGTGTACAGAAATAGTTATAGCAACTCTGTGGTGTCAAAAACCTGGAAACTAAGAGAAGGGGTGGCTGTCAATTTGGCAATGACTGAATAAATTGTGTTATGATTGTGATGGAGTGCTTTTCTGTAAGAAATGAGGAATCAATGATTTCTAAGATTTGGAAAGATTTATATGAACAGATATAGAGTGAAATAAATAGAACTGGAAAACAATTTATGCTATAACATCAATATTAGAAAAATTAACAATTTTGAAGACTTATAAACTGATGAAGATTGAAATGAACAATTATATAAATATATATATGTATATAAAAAATACAACAATTTAGGCAATAATAACACTGAAAACAAACAGCTTGGAAAACTTAAGAAAAGGTTTTTTTAAGACCGTTAAAAACTTAGAAGGCTTAAAATCTATTAACAACACAATGACTTCCAGAGATTCCAGAGATCTTAAGATGAAAAATGTTATCCATTACAGAGAGGTGGTAGATCTTGTGTGCAGACACATAATACATGCACACACTTACATACATATGTATATAGCTACTGGGGGAGTTTGTTTTGCTTGACTATGAATATTTACTATAAATAATATTCCTTTTTTCCCCAGTGAAGTTGGAGTTGGGAAGGAGGGAAAATTGATTATTTAACATTTTTAAAGAGAGAGTAGAGGGATGCTATAGATGTGAAATGTTTCATGCACTTTCAGGTGAGGTTACTGAATCATTAGTTTTCTGTTTTACTTTGTTACAAGAGAGGTCTGTTGAAGTGGGAGTGATTTGTAAATATTTGTAATTTAAAACGTCCATAAAACTTTCAAAAATAAGATATGAATAATTGAAAAACAAATTTCCAGGTTGGCCGTGTACAAAAATGTGTCTTATTCTGTGCCTTGAGTCTGTCATTTCCCTTGTCAGGAGATGCCTGCTTCGTCATTGGTTGCACTGGAATCATGATTGGTCGTTGTACCAATCAGATGATCCAGTCCACCCCTTCCTCCTTGTTAGAATAGACTTTTATTCTCACTTCCATTCTTGATTTTGTGAAATCATTTCCCCAGTTCTTCCTCTCTCCATCTTGTGTTCCTTTTCTCTTCCCTTTTCATTTTCTTAAAGATCATCAAAATGTAATACAACCACTCCCTATCTAGACTCTCTATTGAAACCTGATAATAGGGTTTTGAGGAGACACGTATATTATCTCCCCATATTAGAATATAAACAGTTTATCCTTTTTTAATCCCTTATGATTATTTATTCTTATTTACTGTTTTGTTTTTCTTGACCCCTATGTTTATTCTTCATTTGTATGCAATTGTGGTCTTTTTGTCAGGATTTTTTGGAAGTCCTCTATTTCATAAAAGGTCCATTTCCCTCCTGAAGGACTATACTCTGTTTTGTGCTCTTGATTGTGAGCTTATATCCTTTGCTTTTTGGAATATCCTGTTCCAAGCTCTCTACTGCTTTATAAACTGCTTTAAAGTGGTAGTTGCTGAATCTTACATGAGCCTGACTGTGGTTCTTCAATACTTGAATTCTTTCTTTATGGCTGCTTATGGTATTTTTTCTTTTACCTAGGTATTCTGGATTTGCTTAAAAATTTCCTTAAAAATTTGGTCTTTCTTTCAGGCGACTAGTAGATTCTTTCTATTTCCATTTTACCATATGGTTCTAAGACACCGGGGCAGTTTTTTTATGATTTCTTGAAATAAGATGTCCAGACTCTTTTTTGTATCAAGGTTAAGTAGTCTGGTGATTTTGAAATTATCTCTCTTTGATCTGTTTTCCAGGTCAGTAGTTTTTGCTCTGAGATACCTTACATTTTCTCCTATTTTTCAATCTTTTGACTTGAAATTGGTGACTCTTATTTTCTATCAGTTGCTCTGCTTGGTTTAATTCCATGTAACATCATGCCTCCTCCAGGATAAACTGAAGTCTCACCACTATGATGATTGACTCAGTGTGGATACTCAGTACCTTCTCAGTGCCTTCAGTTGCCTCTAATATCTGATTGGAGAGTTAGGGGCAGGAATGGTAAACTCCTCCTAAAGCCTTCCTTTATGGAAGGCTGGCTCAGAACTTTCCGAACTTTCTAGGGAACTTTCCCTTTTTCTCAGACAGTTCTGTGTGTGGTTTTGACTCCATGCAATGTTATACCCCATGGTGTGTATCTCTTGATTTTCTGTTTCCTTTTATGGGTTGTCTTCCCTTGTTAGATTGTAAACTCCTTGAGGGCAGGGACTGCCTTTCTTTTTCTTATTTATATTCCCAGCATTTAGCAGGTAGCTTGGCACATAGTAGGCACTTAATAAATGTTTATTCAATTTATTCGAATTGTTTGTTGTATCTTAGAGTTATTGGCTTCTATTTGTTGCATTCTAATGTTCAGAGTTATTGACTTCTATTTGATGCATTCTAATGTTTGGGGAATTTGTTTGCTTGTGTGAAGCTTTGTACCTCTTGTGCCAAGCTGTTATTTCTCTTTTAAGATCTTTCTTCCACAGCTCTCATTTCTTTTCTCTTTTTTCCCTCCTGCCCTCTCATTTTCATTTATAAAAATAGTTTCAGACTCTAAAAATAACAATAACAGAATTCAAAAAACAAAAAATAACCCTCTTGCCCAAGTTGTTTTTCCTTTGAGATTTTGCTGGTAGATGTTTTGGAGATGTCATTTTCTTCTGGGTTTGTGTCTTAACTCTGTCACCATGATAGTTTTTTATTGTGAGATTTTTTGTTGTTGTTGTTTGTTCATTCTTCTAGCCTACTTTTTATGACTTTGGATTTTATATTAGGGCTGCACCATATGCACTTTTGAAGGGGGAATAGCTTTGTTGGTCCTACTTGGAGATATTGAGGGATGACTAAGGTAAGCTTTCAGTGTTGCTTCCTTGATGTTAATTCTCAAAGCTGTCAACCAAAGTTATTTCTGTTGTTACATTTGCAGTATGAGAGACACCTTTTTGGAGAGCCCTCAAGAGACCTATTTTGCTGTACTGAATTAACTGCTTTTTTTATAGTAGAAAAACAATAAGAATAATTAGAACTTGTATTCTCTGAACCTCTCAGTCAGTTGTGTTATAAAGATTTGAGCTGTAGTGGTGGTAACAACTATCATTTATGTGGAGCTTTAATGTTTCCTAAGTGCTTTACTTTGTCTCCTTTGATCATCACAGCAGGTACTGTTATTGTTCCCATTTTACATATTAGAGAACTGATTGGCAACTAGATGATGAAGTGGATAGAGCACTCATTGGGTCTGGAGTTAGTAAACCTGAGTTCAGATATGACTTCAGGCACTTACTAGCCTGTGATCCTGGGCAAATCACTTAACCTTTGTTTTCCTCTGTTCTCTCAGCTGTGTAAATGGGGAGCATTATAACACTTAGCTCTTAGGGTTGGTGTGAGGGTCAAATGAGGTAATATTTTTAAAATACTTAATGCAGTACCTGGCAAATAGTAGGTACTTAGTGAATGCTTGTCATTCCCCTCTCTCTCCTCCCCTTTTTGAAAGACAGTCAGTGAGTTGCCCGGGATACACTGATAGAAAATGTCTGAATCAGGATTTGAAGTCCAGTGTTCTAGAACCTTTAAGTTTAGCGCTCAATCCACTATCCACCCTATGGATATTTCCCAAGGTCTTGTTGTCAGCCTTCTTTTTATATACTCTCTTACTTCTTGATCTCATCAGTTCCCATGAGTTCAATTATAATTTCTACTGATATCATTTCTACTGCTAATATGATAAATACCATTTCTGCTGCTGCTGAATACCGGTTCTTGATATTCAGCTATAATCTTTTTCCTAAGCTCTAGTTCCCCATCACTGATTGCCAGTTAGACATTGTAAACTAGATATCATGTAGATATCTCAAACTCAACATATCTAAAATAGAATTATCCTCTCCTTTACAAAACCACCCCTCTTTCAAAATTCCCAAGTTTATGCCAATGACACCACTAATTTCCCCCTTCTCCCATTTTCAAAATATATCTCTGCCCCTTACATCATGTATCCTTTAAATTGTTGAGTCTCATAATTTTAATCCTATATAACATCTTTCATCTATTCACTTTTCTGTATTCCCATAGCCACCGCTGTGGTTCCGACCCACATCACTTCTCCACTGGACCTGTTGCAATACTTTTCTAATCAGTCTTCCTGTCTTGAGTATCTCCACATTCTAGTTCATCCTTTGCACAGCTGCCTAAGTGATTCAGTTCAAGTGTGACTGTGTCATATCCACTTCATTTTCACATTCAGCTCCAGTGGTTCCCTTGTAATCCCAGTATCAAACATAAACTTATTTAGCCTTTGAAATCCTTTACAACTTGATCCAAGTTTACCTTTCCTGCCTTTCTTAAATGACTTCCCTCCCTTTCTTAAATTCAGCCAGATTGACCTTCTTACTGTTCCTGTCATAGGCAGGGATTCCATCTCCGAACTCCATACCTTTGCACTGGTCTTCTGGAATTGACTACCTCCTTACCTCCTCTGCCTCTTGGAATCCGTAGAATCCTTCAGGTCTTTGCTCAGATATTATCTTCTTTGTGAAGACTTTCCAGGTCCATACAGCTGCCTTCCTTACCCACCCACTCCCTACCCTCCAGGTTACCACATATCCATTTTTGTATACCTGTGTACATGCTTGTTGTCTTCTATAGATTGTGCACTTCATGAGGCAGAGACTGTATCTCCAGCAGCTAGCACATAGTAGGTGCTTAATAAATGCTTTTTGATTGATTTCGGAAAGCTCATCATTTCCTTCTCATATCTTCACCAGGGATATGTTTAGTGAATTTATAGATTATTCTTTCAAACATTTTTAGGCATGGGAAGGTAGGTTTATGGGTAAATATTTATTAATAAGAATTCACATATTTTTAGTTTCTAATAAAGTCCAATGTTTTTCTGAAGCCTTTGATATCCTACCTTTTTTCATATATCTTTTTTATTAATGATTTATCCACAATCACTTCCGTAAGCTTTTGAGTTTTAAATTTTTCTCTCCCTCCCCAAGATAGCTCATAATCTGATATAGGTTATATATATACATTCCTATTAAACATTTTCACATTAGTCATGTTGTAAGGAAGAATTAGAACCAATAGAAGGAACCACGATAAAGAGGAAACAAAACAAGGAAAAAAAAAAGAGCAAATAGTATGCTTTGATCTGCATTCAAACTCCATAGTTCTTTCTTTGGATGTAGATAGAATTTTCCATCATGAGGCTTTTGGAAATGTCTTAGATCCTTGCATTGCTGAGAAGGGCTAAGTCTGTCAAAGTTAGTCATCGCATAATGTGGCTGTTACTGTGTACAACATTCTCCTGGTTCTGCTTACTTCACTCAGCATCAGTTCATACAAGTCTTTCCAGGTTTTTCTGAAGTCTGCCTGTTCATCATTTCTTGTAGCACAATAGTATTCCATTACATTCATGTATCACAACTTGTTCAGCCATTCCTCTGTTGATGGGCATCCCCTCAATTTCCAATTCTTTGCCACCACAAAAAGAGCTGCTATAAATATTTTTGTACATGTGGGTCCTTTTCCCATTTTTATGATCTCTTTGGGATACAGCCCTAGAAGTGCTATTGCTGTGTCAAAGCGTATGCACATTTTTATAGCCCTTTGGGCATAGTTCCAAATTGCTGTCCAAAATGGTTGAATCAGTTCACAACTCCACCAACAATGCATTGGTGTTTCAATTTTCCCACATCTTTTCCAACATTTATCATTTTCCTGTTTTGTCATGTTGGCCAATCTGATAGGTGTGATGTGGTACCTCGGAGTTGTTTTGATTTGCGGTTCTCTAATCAATAGTGATTTAGAGCATTTTTTCATATGACTATAGATGGCTTTAATTTCTTCATCAGAGAAATGCCTGTTCATATCACTTGACCATTTATCAATTGGGGAATGACTTGTATTCTTATAAATTTGACTTAGTTCTTTATGTATTATAGAAATGAGTTCCTTATCAGAGACACTGGCTGTAAAAATTCTTTTCTAGTTTTCTACTTCTGGATCTATTTTCCAATGAGGTATTTTGTGTTTTCTTCTATTTTTTCATTTTTTAAAATTTTGTTTGACTGATTCTTGATGTCTCATGGAATCATTAGCTTGTACTTGCCCAGTTCTAATTTTTAAGGAATTATTTTCTTCAGTTAGCTTTTGTACCTCCTTTTCCATTTGGCCAAATGTATTTTTTAAGGAATTGTTTTCTTCAGTCAATTTTTGTCCTTACTTTTCCAAGCTGTTGACCATCACTTTCTCTCATGACTCTCATTTCTTATCCCAGTTTTTATTTGACTTTTAAAATCCTTTTTGAGATCTTCCAAGAAGAATTTTTGGGCTTGAAACCAATTCATATTCCTCTTTGAAGCTTCTCATGTAGGCATTTTGACATTGTTGTCCTCCTCTGAGTTTGTGTTTGGATCTTGCTGTTGTAGCTTTCCATAGTCAGGTCTCTTTTCTGTGTTTTGCTCATTTTTTAGCCTATTATTTTGTGACTTCTAAAAGTTGAGCTCTGCTTCTGGGACACAAGGATCACTGTCCAAAGCTTCTGGCACTGGAGGTTAGGGGCCTAGTCATTGGATTTCTGCGTGGGGGCTTCCATGACTTGTGGCTTGCCCACTGCATTGGGGTAACCTGGCCTAGTCCCTCCTGTTGTGCTGGGGGTTTTGGCTGGCAATTTGCCTTATGTGCTGAGGCTCGAGGCTTCACAGCTGGCCTGCTGAGCCAGGATCGAGAGAGGCCTTGGTTGCTGATCTATGCTGTGGCTAAGAGTCTCCCGCTGGCTTGCCTGGACACCATCTGTGCTAGGCTGCACTCCCCTTTCATCCAAGTGAGACAGACCTTTCCTGAAGTCCTTCTAAGTTATCTTAAGCTGGAAAATTGTTTCACTCCTTCTTTTTGTGGGTTCTGTTGCTCCAGAATCTGATTAGAGGCTTGATGTAACATTATTTCTGAGGGAGACTGGGGAGAGCTCAAGCAGCTTCTTGGCTTCTCTCCACCATCTTGGCCCCCCACCCCCGCCTGCCACCAAGTTTTAATTCTTAAAAAAAAAAAATTGAATTCCATATCTCTCCCTCCCACCCTTCCCCCATCCATTGAGAAGGCAAACAATGTGATATCAGTTATACATGTGAAATTATGCAAAACATTTCCAAATTAGCCATATTGTACAGAAAGAAAAAAATTGTAAAGAAAAATAAATTGAGAAAACTTTTATTTCAGTTTGCACTCAGAATCCATCAATTCTTTCTCTGGAGATGGATAGCATTTTTTCATCATGAGTCTTTTTGAATTATCTGTGTTCTTGATCCTCTCTTTCCCCCATGTTCAGTCTTTCCTTAACTACTGACTCCTACATCTAGCATCCTCCTTATCGCCCTTCACTTGACCCTTCTATCCCCTCAAACTTGTCTCTTAGAAAAGGTTTTCTGTATTCATTAGCTTCATTTCCTTGCCTCCTATTCCTCAGTCTTTTGCAGTCTGCTTGTCAACACAAATTGCTCTTTCCAAAGTTAATCAGTATTCTTTAAAAATATTTTAAAAATTTTAAATTGATATCTTATTTTTATATCACCTTCATTTCCAAATATGTCCTTTCTGCCATCCCTTGTCACACAGAATAACATGGTGGGAGCAGTGCAGCAGTACCAGTATATCAACTAAGTTTTACTGTTTGCAATCTTACACCCTCATATTCCCCTACTTCTGCAAAGAAGGCCAGGTGCATTTCCTTCTCTCTTCTTTGGGGCTAAGCTTGACTTTTCATTTGGGAGTTTTTGTTCTTTCCATGTATGTTGTTGTAGTTATTGTGCTCATTGTTTTCCTGGTTTTGCTTTTTTTTTTTCATTTTGTATTAGGTCATATTTCTTCCTAAGCTTCTCTGTATTCTTCGTATTTTTAGTATAGTTACATTACATTCATGTACTACAATTTGTTTAGCCATCCCCCAACTGATAGACATCTACTTTGTTGCCAATTCCTTAACTGTTATGAATATTTTAATGCCTGTGGGAACTTTCTAACACATATATCCACTGGTAGATTCTATCGATCAAAGGGCATGGGTTTTTTCCCTTCACTTTCTTAGCATAATTCCAAATTGCTTTCCAAAATGGTTGAATTCATAGATCTGTCAACAGTGTTATTTGTTAGTGAGCTTATATTTTCACTACCAACACCTCTAACAATAACTATTCCCATCTTTTGTCATCTTTGCCAATTTCCTGGGCATGAATTTAAAATCTTAGATTTGTTTTAATTTGTGTTTTTTGTATTAATAGAGATACTTATGCTCTCCTAACTACTAAATTTTTTTCAGTACCTATCTTATTTGACTTTAATAGCTCTTGACACTGGTAAAACCACTTAGTCTCCCTACTCCTTACTCTGCTTTTGTTACAGCTCCTTCTCAGTCTCCTATGTTGGGTCATCATTTTATTCCTTGCCACTAAGTTTGGGCAACCCCACGAGATACTGCCAGACATTAATTTTTCTCTTTTCATTATATACTTTGTTGATCTAATCAGCTTTCATGGCTTCAGTTAGCTCTATGCAAATGATTCTCAAAAATTCTCCAAATTGTTGTTTCTAGCTGTCATCTCCCTCCTGAACTCCATTACCAACTATCTGTTAGACATCTCCACTTGTATTCCTCGTAAGTATCTAAAATTCAAAATGTCCAAATCAGAGTTCATTTTATTTTTCCATAAGCCCATAACTCTTCCCAAACTTCCCTGTTTCTGTTGATGGTACTAACATCTTTTCATTCACCCAAGGTCACAATCTTAGAGTTATCCTTGACTTTTTCATTTCCTTCTACACCAATTATCTAGTCAAATCTTGTCAATTCTAATTCTCCACAACAGCACTAGCATCTACCACCTTTTCTCCATTTACACAATAACTACCCCAGTTTTCTATCTTATCATCTCTCACCTGGACTAGTACTGTAATCTTTTAATACCTTCAGTTTCTCTCTTCTCCAATCTGTCCTTCTCATAGATGCCAAATTGATATTTCTGAAACCTAGTTGTGACCGATCACATTTGGAGCACTAACAGCTAAGCTGATTTAAAAACTGTGTAATCCTTAATAACCTGTGTCTCTTTTCTACTACATGATCATTACAATCATTCTAGAATTGAAGAGGTGTCACACAAAACAAGACAAAGCTTTTTTGTGTTTTTCTTTTTTTCAAGAATTGCAATTGTAAGGGAATTCATCATTAGGTGGCCAGAGAAGAGGGTCTAGGCTGATCCGCAGAACGCAGACAGTTGGTTGCAGGGCTCATACTTGGAGCGTTTCTAGCATGGTAGAATCTATCAAAGCTTATACTCAGTTGCCGTAGCTTTTTTTCAACTGTGTCATGTTGAGGAATTTGGAGTAGTATTTTGCAGAGGCACGAAACTCTTTGGGAATTGTCAGCTAATGCTAATATTTCTATTGGGGGAATAATAATACATTATTATATCTATTATATCTTTCAAAGTTTTGTGGACAAATTACTTTGTAAATGTTAAAATACTATAAAAGTGTGAGTATTGCTATTATTTTACACATTGTTATATACAAGTCCTGGAAATAGCTTCCCATACCCCCAGAGTTCTGTTCCTGCCTTAACTTTGGTTTCTTTAGCCATTATCTAGAGAATCAACCCTTGTGGACATGGCCATATCAATCTTGCCACCCGCACCAACTATTGACCAATGGGCAAACAAACCAGTAAAGCTAAAGCATGAAGGTACTCTAGCGAGAGGCAGGAAATGCCATGTGCCAGGTGGGCCAAACTACCACTACCATCTTGATCGCCACCTGACCTTATACCTATGTAGATTCCTGCACACAAGAGCCCAGGAATAGAAGTTGCCCATAGGATATGGGTCATGCTTTCATCTTTGTCTTTAGTCATCATCCAAAGGTATGGAGATACCTCTCCCTTATGGAGATATAACCAGGCAACTATCTCTTCAGATGCTGTAGTCCACATCTTCTCAGCAACCTTCACTACTGCAAAATCACTGGGGGAAAAGTTCTCACAACATTGTCTTGGTCTTTGGCACTGCCAAATGGTTTAATATCAGAAATGATTTTATTAAGGGAAATGACACTAAATAAAATGTATTACCATATGCTGCTGTACTCTAGGGCCACTGGACCTTTACTAGTGCAGCGGAACCCCTGTCCTGTATGTGTTGTCTCCTATCAGAATATGAGTTCCTTGAGATCAGGGACAATGTTGTTTTTCTGTATGTATCCTCAATGCTTAACATAGTGCTTTTGCATAGAGTAAATGCTTACTATAGATATTTTTCATTCATTCATATAAATATTTCTTTTATAAACTTTGGGATTTGTCAGCATTAGTTGTATTCATTGAATCAATATGTGATTTCATGGATATGAGTATTTCATATAACCACATGATTCTTAGTTCATCTGTACCATCATTCTTTGTAACTCTTTTTCCCATATAAGGGAGCAATCCATAATTATTGTACTATATCCATAATAAAGACTTCTAAAGAGAAAAAAGGTTAAGCTTCTTTAAGGGGTTAAAATGAAACAAAAGTCATTACTCAAAACGATAGAGAATTAGATTTAATAGAATTTAAGACATCCTTGTAAAAAATTGGCTATTAAGCCATAAGTGACTTATATTCAGACAAAGCTAGACAGTTTTAAGAAACATCTAGATCTGGAAGAAATGAGACTGACAAATTGAACAGCCCTTAAATTTGCAATTGTCAAGATGAATACAAGGCTGCCTACTATTATTGAGTATTCTTCCAAGTGCCTATGTAACTATGCATATAGCTTTATTTTTATACATATACTTAAGCTGTGGTTTTAATTTCGGATTCATGAGTATTATTTTTCTGCTTAATATTAACCTATAATAATTTTCCTCCATATGGGAAGACTCATTTAGTATTTGAGTCTAAAGGGGAAAAAAAAGGTAAGATTTTCCTATATGATATTTTAAAATAGTTTTCTAGAATAAAGTGACAATAGTTATAGAAATTAGTTTTTTATAGACCTTATTTTTGGATCTTAAATATTTTAATCTTACGTATTTTGCTAGATTTTATGGCAAAACCTGGAAAGTATGCCAGCGCTATGCCAGGAAGCTGAATCACTTCCGTTTGAATTGTCTTAGGAAGATTATGAAGATTGCCTGGCAAGATAAGATACCAGACATTGAGGTCCTTTTCTCAAACTAAACTGCCAAGCATTCAAACTCTACTGCAGAGAGTGCAACTCTGATGGGCTGGCCACATTTTTTGAATACAAAATGTATGCTTGCCAAAAAGACTATTTTATGGAGAACTCACACAGGACAAGAGTTCACATGGTTGTTAGAAGAAGTGATACAAGGACACTCTCAAGGTCTCTCTTAAGAACCCTGGAATTGATTGTGTGACATGGGAGACACTGGCACAGAACTACTTAGCATGGCGTGCCCACATCAGAGAAGGGGCTGTGCTCTATGAGCAAAGCAGAATTGAAGTAGCTCAAAAGAATTATGCACAGATTTAGAGAATCCACCCCAAATGTTCACATGAACTATTTGTGCATGACCTGTGGTAGAACATTCCGAGCTTGTATTGGTCTGATCAACCACAGCCAGACACACTTTAACTTGGCCGTAGCATAGTGATGTCATTTCAGTCCTTTTGAGAATGAAAGACAGCAACCAACCAACCAGATTTTATGGCATTTATGAACATTTTTTTTTCTTCCAGTAAACAAGTTAATAGGTATACCTTGTTTAAAGTAAAGTCTAGATTTGAAAGATTCAGATTTGCATTTTTTAAAATAAGAGGCATGATTCTTCTTAAAAAAGATTCACTTTAGTGTTCTTTTGGAACAGCAAAATTAGCTAAACTCCTTCCTGTACAGAGTAAAGCTCATTGTCTTTCTCTCCAAAAACCACCTCTTACATTCCCTATTACTACTGAGAGTATTATTATCCTTCCAGTCACCCTGGTTCAAAAACTCAATTCCTTACTCCAGCTGACTCTGCATCTCTCAAGTACATCCCTTCCTTTCCACTTACACAGCCACAGGGTGTTATCACCTCTCCCCTTGATTATTGCTCCATAGAGAGGTTTGGTCTGTTCATGTTCAGCAAATTCCACTGGCTCCTTTTTACTTCTAGGATCAAATAATTCTCCCCCCTACGCCCCCCCCCCAAAAAAAATCCGCCAATAAACAAAGAAAAAAAACGTAAGATCCAGGCCAGAAAAATGTAAGAGCCAAATGTTATAAGGAAGTACTCTGGGAGTTCAGAAGCATTAGAGATCACTATGGGCAGAAGTGATCTGAGAAGGTTTCACAAAGGTAGTGTTACAGGAGTAGGACCTTGAAATACAGGTAGGATTCAGAGAGGTCTAGAGAAAGCAGAATATTCCAAGGCATAGTGTGAAGTAAAAGCATGGGGTTGGGAAAATGTATATGGTATGTTGGAGATAATGAGGGCATCAGTCTGGCAGGAGCAGAAGCCTTATGTAGAGGGGTGATGAGAAATAAGTTGATAAAAATTACCTTGAAGGCCATCAGATTTATCCCAGAGCCATTCAGGGTTTTTAAGCAGGGATGGGAGTTGATGAAAGCTTCAGAATGCAGTTAGGATTTTCTGTCTTTATGTGAGATACAAGGTTGTATGAGATAGAGGCCTGCCCAGAAGTCAGAGGCAATCTTTTTCTTTCCATCCTGGAAACTAGTTATCACTGATGTTTCCTATGAAAATGACAAATAACAACACATTCATATAGTGCTTTAAGGTTTACAAAATAAAGAAAAGGAGGCTTGGAGACATTAATTGACTTACCCAGGGCACCCAGATCCATAAAGCCCCTTCAGTGAATATAATGAAGTTAATTGGCTTGCCCAAGGTTCCTCAGCTAGGTTGTAGTGGAGCTGACATCCAGACCTACTTCTTCAGAAAATTTGAGGAGTTCCCCCCTCCTCCCCACTATCCCACCTGCTTGTATTGACTAGCAATATTGGATAGAAGAGTAGGCGAAGGCTTCTGACTTCATTTCTAGGTCTAGGCAAACAGGGAGCCAACATAACATAGTGGAAAGAGCACAAGAGGTAAGAGGCAGCTCTGCCGTATACTCACTGTGTGACTCTTGGGGCATATGGGATGTGCAGGGAGAACTAGCATCTCTGGTGTGAGGGCTGTGGAGTCCTTTTCAGGGCTGCTTGTCCACCTTGGGTGTCCACTTGTTACCTAGCTCTCACCTGTGACTCCAAAAAGCTGTAGCATGCGCAGCAGCCACACCCTAGTAAAACTGTCTTAGTAGACAGGCTAAATCAGGTTAAGGATAACTGACAGGCCTCAAATCCATCAGTGAGTTAGAGGGATGTCTACCCAAGCATGTGAAGACCTGCCCACCACCATAAAGGTGGCTGAAGCAGGTGCTATATACAGTGCTTAGAGTTTGGTCAGGCACTGAAGATGCCAAGATGCATCCTGGTTCATCACCAGTTGTTTTGACTTTTGTTCTGCCACTGGACTTCAACTACCCAGGAGGAGAGAAGTGAGGCTGATGACTTTGTGCAGCTCTATCTCACTTAAATCCAATTCCCACCAATCAAGGTATCACCCATGATGTCAGCGGTCCCCTTTGAGAACATAGGGCAAACAATAATAGCTAGTCTCCTCACAGCTTCTTCTAGTCTTTCTTACTCTCCTTGTAATCTGCAGTTCAGCCATACTGACCTGCTTACTCTTACACACCTGATGTTCCATAATCCATTTCCATGTCTTTTCATGGACTCTGTCTCATTCCTGGAATGTACTCTCTCATCTCAGCCTTTTGGAATCACAAATTTCCTTCAAGACTCAGTTCAGGGAGCGTCTTCTCCATGAAGCCTTTCCTCATTCCTGCCTCCTATGTAACTATGTTGTGTTCATTTTATATATGTTATACCTCTGTGTGTGTATATATGTATGTGTGTGTGTATATCTGTACACACACATAATCTCCCTCACTAGAATATAAACTCCGTGAGGGTAAAGACTTTCACATTTAGCACATTGCCTGGCATATTTGTTGTTGTTCAGTTGTGTCCTATTCTTTGTAACTGCATTTGGAGTTTTCTTTGCAAAACTGCTGGAGGTGGTTTACCATTTCCTTCTTCAACTCATTTTACAGTTGAGGAAACCAAGGCAAACAAGGTTAAGTGACTTGACCAGAGTCACACAACTTTTAAGTGTTTGAGGCCAGATTTGAACTTAGGAAGATTCAAGTCTTCCTGACTACTGGCCTGGCACCTTATTCATTATGCCACATAGCCACCCTTGCCTGGTACAAGCTTAATAAATGCTTGTTAATTTAAATGATTTAATATACAGAAGTTAGAGATATATACAACATTTCTACCGTGTAAACCAAGATAATGCTATAGCATATATGTAGTATAAGTTTGACTGTTAAATGAAATTTATAAATACAGAACACATATAATGATGATAATAGTAACTGACATTTATATAGCACTTTAGAGTTTGCAAAGCATTTTACATGTTACCTAATTTACATGGTACTTTACAGTTTACAAAATGCTTTACATACATTTTCTCATTTGATATATTGAGAATCTTCCTTCATTGTAGCCAGTGTTTTGTGGGTTAGATATTTAATTCTGTACCTTTAATAAAAGTACCAAGAAAAATTTGTGATAATGAGAATAAAGTACTCATTAAATATTTAGTTAACATTTATCGGGCAGTATATGGAAAGAACTTGTTGAGTACCTCTTAATGTTTGTAACCTACTTACGTGACAGTATCTTCCATATATACTTACCAGCTCTTTGCATAGGTGGTGATGACGGTGAGGTGGTTAGGTGTTAATAGTGGCCTTGAGAGCTTTTAAAATCTCAGCTCTTTACAACTACATTTTTCTTGAATAATTGTGTCTATTAATAATGGCATCAACAGAATATGAAAACTGAATTGAGGTTCTCATTCAACATTGGTTTGGGGCCACAGTGCCTCAACTAGCCTTGATAGTTCCTTCTAACTTGGGTAACTTAAAGTGAGAGGGGCTGAGAAGAATTTGGTTTGGCAGTGTGGGCTTTGGAGATATATCTTTAGTAATTGGATTCTAGGACCTTATGAACTCCAAGGAGTAGGTTTAATCTTTATGGCCCAGCTTCTTAACTACCAGCCTGACTCCTTTATGGGGAGGAAAATGAATTAATTGTTGTTCAACATTTCTTTTTCTTGTTCAACATTTCTATTGTTCTAGGTAGGGTTGTGATGGGAATTTTTTGTTTTAATTTCCTCAACTGTTCACTTTGGATAGTATTAGGAGAGTTAGGAAGAAAAATTCCAACCAGGAAAGCACTTATTTTCCTGTCTTAGGCCTATTCTTGATTTTTTTTTTCATTAATTCAGCTTCATTAAATAAAAGCCTCCATGGAATATGGAACATCAGATATACTTGGAAAATCCAGTGAGTGTGAGTGAGGTAGGAGGAGACCATGGGATGACAAGCTCATAGTACCTGTGTGCCTTGTGCACTGTGATTCAGCATGAGTGCTTTAGGGAGAAGGTGCAGAGAGGGCAGGTTAACACTTGTCATTGTATAGTGCTGAGATGGCTAAGCCAGCTAGTGGATAATGGGAGAAGATCGATCTCCTGCTTTTATACAGACAGTATTCCTTCTTCCTATGATTTCCCTCTGTCTACTTGTCCATGTTTATATATAAATACTCCAAATATATACTGTAAGTGTCCACACCATACTAGAAATATTCCTTAAGGCTCCAGAACCTTATCAATAATCTCAAACCTCTATTTTGAAGTGTGTTAGAGGACCTAGCTTTACCCCAAAGGCCAAGCCTGAGCTAGCTTCTCTGGTATACCTGATGTTTATTGTTGGTGACTTCTCATTGGATTACTAAAGTATACAGATACTTCCTACAGCAGCAGAGCTATAGTATCTAAAGGAGTACTTTTTGGAGAAACATTTGGAAAGCATATTTATGTGTTTATTGATATTTTTCCCTGAGAACCCTGCTAGACAGGAATGGATTAACATCTCAGCATCATAGGTTTAGACCTAGAAGGAACGTGCGGTTAACTAGTCCTACCTCTTATTTCATGGATGAGGAAACTTAAGTTAGAGAAAGAGTAAATATATACCCAAGATATACAAGTAGTGAGTGTGAGCTGGGATTTAAATCTAGGTTGTCTCACTTTGAGTCCAACCGTCTTTCTATTATGTGGTGTTGAAATGGTACTCTGGTTTTTGAGTTTTGTGCAAGTGATTTCTTTCCTATTGTTATTACCAATTTTTTTAAAATCATTTTAGATAACATTCCTAGTCAGTTTCCATTTTTTGTGCTGATGATAGTGGGTACACGCATCTGTTTAGGAACTATTAACTTGCTCTGCCAGTTCCACCTCCTAGCACAAAGGAAGGGCTCTTCTAAGCCAATTATACTCTTCTTATTTTTACTTGTTTGCTAATTTTAAAATCTACATCGAATGCTGTTTTGATTTTTCTTACCACAGCCCTATAATTGCTGTCTTAGCAAATGCTATTGTTGCCCATGTTAGTTTGTGATGTTCATAAAACAGATAATTTTTCCTTCTCTTAACAGGACGTGACAATGCGTGTGAGAAGACATCATACATGTTTTTACGAAAAGAGCTTCCAGTGCGACTGGCTAACACAATGAGGGAAGTCAATCTGTTGCCTGATAACTTGCTGAGCCGACCTTCGGTAGGGCTGGTGCAGAGTTGGTAAGTAAATATTTTTTCAAGAGCATAGTTATCCTGGAATTGTCCTGGACATTTTAGAGGCATAGTTCTGGTTCCTTGAATATTTAGGTATTGAAACTGTTTTTCTTAAAAATGAATTTAGAGGAAAACCTTGACTTTCTTGAGAGATGAGTCGTTCTGGATAGATGAATTTTCCTCATGCTTGACTTCCATTAAAGTTCTGTTTGAGTGTCTTATCAGGATTTGGAGATGAAGCTAGGTTCTTAAAGGCTAGGACAGTAGAGCACAA
Source organism: Vombatus ursinus (assembly GCF_900497805.2). NCBI lineage: Eukaryota > Metazoa > Chordata > Mammalia > Diprotodontia > Vombatidae > Vombatus > Vombatus ursinus. Next base: position 929,353 of record NW_020954740.1, read on the forward strand.
GCTCTAGAAGACTACCCGGAAAGCTTTCCAGGACAATAAATTATATTATAATTCTTCCCTTGGAGTGAATTATTTATTATGCGTTCAAGATCTAGCCTTGCAAGTTCAGAGAACAACCTTGCCAGAAGAGTGGCCTCAAATGATTTTTTTTTTCAGCTAGATCTTCCCCAAAAGGCTTCCTGCTAAGGCATTAAGGAAGCATCTACAGTGGTGAAATTGTGGACCCTTGAGCTGTGTAGTACAAATGAAGAAAAGTGAGCCTGAGAGGAATTATGTGACTTAATGAATGCTATGTAATCAGTGTGTGGCAAAACTCTGTTGGAGAAAATGAATGAATAAAAAAGAAAAAAAAACATTAAGTACTTAGGACATGCCTGCTACTATGCAAGTACTGGCATAAATCACTGAAGTCATAGGAATGCTGAGTGGAGTTATGGAGAAATTGACTGGCACATCTTTTTCAGGCATAATCCCATCCTTCTTCCTCTTTAGCCTTTTTCTGTTTACAAGTTCCTTCCACATTGCTTTCAAATATTCTGCCTTATCCCTAAAAAATCCTTCATTCAACCCTGCCCTCTCCTCAGGTTATCATCCTATATCTCACTTCCATTTCGCCAAACTCTCACTTTGACTCTACTTTCACTCTTCTCACTCTTTAGCACTTTGCAGTCTGCTTTCCAGCCTTGTAACTCAACAGAAGCTTCTTTTTTCAAAGTTACCATGATCTTTTAATTGCAATATCTGATGGTCTTTTCTTAGTTCTTACTCTTCTTGACTTCTATGTAACATTTGACACTGTTGACCAACCTTTCTTCCTATATACTCTTTCTTCTCGATTTTCTGACTCTTCCTTCTCTTGGTTTTTATCTTATCTCTCTGAATGTTCCTTGTTAGTCTCCTTTGCTGGCTTATCCATAGCACACTCCCTAACTGTGTGTGTTCTCCAAGATATGCCTTTTGTTGAGAAAGTTCAGAAAGTATTTCTAAGGATGACTTCTGATAGAACACTTAGCTTTGTTGTACTGCTTTTACAGTCAGTAAGACTAGTAGCTTCTTGAGGGCAGGAACTGTGTCTCATCAAAACTCTTAATTTATTTCTTAATTGGTCTAGCACACCATAAGTGTAGCTTACATGCTTGTCTTTATAGGCTGTAGTTCTTTACAATCTTGACTTAAGAAGACAAATATTCATTCCCATACTGCTGAACTTCGTTGGTATGTCTTTAGTAATGGTATGCTGATGCATTTAAGGGCTATTGGTACTGTTTCCTTCATGATCTCCAACAGTAGAGATATTTTATATCAAGAGCAACAGTATTGAGATGAAAGTGACCATGTACTTTCCTGCTCTTGAAGAATTGACCTTTTTTTTCTTTTCTGATATAAGAATGTTTGCTGCCCAGTGTCCCAGTAGTACCTCTAATTGCTTCCATAGCTATTGATCTCTATAATTTTTTTCTATTTTTTTTTCATATCTTTTTTGTGGAGTCTTAGCTTTTGCTTGAAATGCCCAGCCTTTTATAACTCATCTATGAATTGGTACTTCTTTTTGCATACTGAACCTGACCAGTGATAGAGGAGGGTGAAATATTTAGATCTTCATTTCTTCTTCCTTGTGTTCTTTTCTGGGTGCTTAGTGACTGCCTTTGGGATGTTGTAATAAAGGTGGGTGTTTTTTTGTGTCTGACTACTTCTGCTAGAAAGCTAATCTTTCAATAGTTAGGACTTTACTGTTTTCTGTAAGTTTGATGAATTTAAATAATTTTCCTTTTTCCTCAGATGCCAATGAAAATATTTGGCTTTTGAATACATTTCTTATTTACTGTCTGCTGGTAACTGGAAATATTCTGACTCATTGAGTAATTTTCTGAGTAGGAGGTGGGAAAATGGTCAAATTGGCACTGAATCCTTGTGTATTAATGAATTATGACTAATGTCTCCACTAAGAATCTACATTAATTTTTAGTTAACTCATTAAAATTGTTTGTAGTGGATGTCAAGTCTAGTAGTCAGAGTATCTTGTATTGTTTTCTTCTGAAAGCAGATATGAAACACCCACATAATCCAATTGCCTCTATTACAAGTAAGTTAAGCAGATATGCTGTCCGTTAAGTAAGACAGTCTATTTTGTTTTCTTCTTGGTTTTTATTGTTACATTTTGTTTTGACATAATCACTTCCCCCAAAAATACAGTTCCCCATAGCACTTTCCTATAGAAAGGTAAACACAACTGCTTGAATGCAATGGTTCTAACTACAGTATGTATTAATTTCCATTTTTTGTAATTTACTACTTATTAACAGAAAAAGAATGTGTACTTTATATGGAGCCAACTATGTTCATTATGTTTGATCTGAATTTTGCTACCTCTTAGTGTTATCTTTTTTTACATTGTTGTAGTCTCATGTATATTCTTTTTGGCTCTGCTTTTTTACTCTGTATCAATTCAGTACTTACTGTGTCTTTGTGAATTCTTCATATTTGTTGTTAGGACCATATATTTTAAAATATACCCCATCTACATAGATGTGCATACAGCTAGCTGTGCCAGCATAAAACTTATGTGTGTGTGTGTATGTATCTGTCTGTCTGTCTTTCTGTCTGTGTGTGTAAGTGTGTATGTGTAAATCTTTGCACCATAACCAAATGGAGAGATATGTATTGGGGAGTGAAATGTGAATTGTATCAGCTAAAAGCATGAGAGAATAAATAACTTTGTTTCTAGGTAGTTGGGAAAAGGGTTGGATGGGGCAGGAGGTAATATTTTCTTTCCTAACTGAAAGGTGTGATTAGGCCATCAGTTGTGATAGAATTATTAGATTATTATTTTCAGGCTATTTAGTCAGAACAGGTTTCATGGAGGAGATAGGTCTTTAATAGTGTTAGAGGGTGTGATGAATCATTACTAATTGTTGAAGTTACAACGTTAAGCATAAGATAATGTGGAAAATTAAAATACAATTGAAATGTTTAGTGAGGGAGAGAGGAAATAGGGAGAGAAAGAGGAGGGAAAGAGGGAGAGAATGGAGACCCTGAATACCAATGGGAATGGTAGGCTTATGGTGCCCTTATGTCCTGACTCAGTGTTGGGAGGTTGGGTTAACAACTGGTGAAAGGTTGGTGAAGTTGTCTTGATATTTTTACTCCAACTTTGTTGAGGTTGGGAGAAGAGCCATCCCTGGATGGTATATTGATAGCCCATTTGGCCACTTTTCCTTTATCTCCATGTCCATATATATGGTTAAATTATGTAAATACTATACACATCCAACTCTCCTGGTTGTCAGTATCACATGAGAGGCATCCTGACACCGTATGGAGCCCTGGGGTCAGCATGTCCAAAGGCAAGAATGAAATAGAACAAAAGAAAAAATAAAGATATGTGCGGAACAGAATTCCCTTAGCCTGGGACTAAAGAGAAGTGAGATATTTGATTTAACTCTGGCCATCTTGGTGGATTGTCATTTATTCAGGGGGAAAAATTTGGTTTTAGTCCTCAGTGTGAAAAAGAAACATTGTTTTTCTGACGACATGAATGACCTTATGAAAAGTTTGATTTTTGTTAATGGAAGCTTTCCGTGGATAGTAGAACAGCCAACGTCGTGCCTAATGAGGGGGAGGCATTAGTTGACTCGAAAGACCTAGAAACTAGACTGTGAGAATGGAGAAGAAGGAACAGAAATTAAACATATAAAAGGAAGCTGTAGGATTTGGCTCTATATTGGTAAAGGAAATGAAGGATAGTGAAGACTGAAAGGTGTTTGAGTCCTAATTTGGAATATGTATGGAGAATAGACCAGACATTTCCTCAGTGACTTAAAGGTCAGGGAGAGGGCTTCACAGGGAAAATGAGTTTGGGCTTGAGAGAACAGAAATTCTTGTGATTTGAGATGTTTCCTAGACAAAAAGAAATATTGCTTAGAATCAGGGAATCTGGTTCCTTAGGCTATAGAAAATTGTTCAGGCTTACGTTTTCCGTTTTTCTTCTATCTAAATATTGTAATAATATCCCAATATTATATATTGAGTAATAATGTCCCAGGCATTATGGAGAATAGATATTTGTATCTTCTTGTTGCATACAGGCTAATAGAGGAAATTGGAACAACAATCTGTTGACTGCCAACGGCTACCGACTTGACTTGCATGCATTTATGGTTGGAAGGTATCTTGGAAGTTATCTAGTTTAATTCCTTTATTTTTTATTTTTATAAGTGAAGAAGCTTCACAATAACTGAGGTCCGTTGAGGTTGTTACTTGTCTACATAAGCTCAGATGAATAGCGAGTTAACAATATCCAACCCCAAAGGTCTCTTGACAGACAATCCATGGATTTTTTTTTCCCCCATTACACTCCAGTAATCTTACATTTAGACATGGAAGGGACCTCAGAGGCCGTCCAGTCCAACTCCCTAATTTTGCTGATGAAGAAAAAAAATAAGACTAAGAGAGGTTAAATAGTATTTTATTTTTTCCCACAATTACATCCATTTTTACAAAATTTCCAAATTTTTCTCCTTCACCTCCCCTCTTCTAAAAATGGTAGGTAGTTCGATATAGTTTATACATACGATATCATGTAAAATATATTTCCATATTCATCACAGTTGTGGAAGGAGAAACAGATAAAAAAACATGAGGAAGAATGAAGTAAGTGAAAAAATATGCTTCAATATGCATTCAGAGTACATCAGTTCTTTATCTGGATATGGATAGCATTTTCCTTTGTGAATCTTTTTTACTTGTCTTAGATGATTGTATTGCTGGAAGAGCTGAGTCATTCATAGTTAATCATCACATGACGTTACTGATACAGTGTACAACGTGTTCCTGGTTCTAGTCATTTCTCTTCGCATCAGTTTATATAAGTTTTTCCAGATTTTGTCCCCATCTCTCCCCTCCCCCCACACCAAGACAATGTGCATTGTAAATACCCCTTCCCTCAATCTGCCCTCCCTTCTTTTATCCCCTTCCCTTTCTGTTTGCTTGTAGAGCAGGATAGATTTCTATACCCCTTTGCCTGTATATCTTATTTCCCAGTTGCATGTAAAAATGATCAATATTTGTTTTTAAAACTCTGAGTTCCAAATTCTCTCCCTTCCTCCCTCCCCACCCACCCTCATTGAGAAAGCAAGCAGTTCCATATAGGTTATACATGTGTAGTCATGCAAAACAATTCCATGATAATCATGTTGTGAAAGACTAACTATATTTCCCTCCATCCTATCCTGACCCCTGTTTATTCTGTTCTCTCCTTTGACCCTGTCCCCCCTCAAAAGTGTTTGCTTCTAATTACTCCCTCCCCCAACCTGCCCTTCCTTCTATCATCCCCCCCCCACTTCTCCCCTTCTCCCTTATTTTCCTGTAGGGTAAGATAGATTTCCATACCCAATTGAGTATGTATATTATTCCCTCCTTAAGCCATTTCCAATGACAGTAAGGTTCATTCTCTCCCTCTCAGCGTCTCCCCCCCCTTCCCCTCCATTGTAAAAGCTTTTTCTTGCCTTTTTTATGTGAGGTAATTTACCCCATTCTACCTCTCCCTTTCTCTTTCTCTTGGTACAATCTTCTGTCACCCCTTAATTTTATGTTTTAGATATCATCTCTTCATATTTAACTCACCCTGTGCCTTCTCTCTCTCTCTCTCGGCAAATATATATATATATATACACACACACACATATATACACACACACATACATACATACATATATATGTACACACACACACATGTATATTCCTTCCAACTACCCTAGTACTAAGAAAGGGCTCATGAGTTACAAATATCATCTTTTCATGTAGGAATGTAAACAGTTCAGCTTAAATAAGTAAGTCCCTTATGATTTCTCCCTGTCTACCTTTTCATGCTTCTCTTGAGTTTTGTTTTTGAAAGTCACATTTTCTATTCAGCTCTGATCTTTTCATCAAGAATGCTTGAAAGTCCTCTACTTCATTGAATGTCCATTTTTTTCCTCTGAAGGATTATACTGTTTTGCTGGGTAGGTGTTTCTTGGTTTTAATCCTAGCTCCTTTGAAGAAACTCCAGAATATCATATTCCAAGCCCTCCGATCCCCTAATGTAGAAGCTGTTAAATCTTGTGTTACCCTGATGTGTTTCCACAATACTTGGATCTCTTTCGGGAGGTGATCGGTGGATTCTTTCAATTTCTGTTTTACCCTCTGGTTCTAGGATATCGGGGCAGTTTTCCTTGATAATTTCTTGAAAGATGATGTCTGGGCTCTTTTTTTGATCATGGCTTTCAGGTAGTCCAATAATGTTTAAATTATCTCTCCTGGATCTGTTTTCCAGGTCAGTTGTTTTTCCAGTGAGATGCTTCACATTGTCTTCTATTTTTTCATTCTTTTGGTTTTGTTTTATAATTCTTGATTTCTCAAAAAGTCATTAGCTTCCATTTACTCCATTCTAATTTTTAAAGAATTATTTTCTTCAGTGAGCTTTTGGACCTCCTTTTCTATTTGGTCAATTCTGCTTTTTAAGGCCTTTTTCTCCTCATTGGCTTTTTGGACCTCTTTTGCCATTTGGGTTAGTCTATTTTTAAGGTGTTATTTTCTTCAGTATTTTTTTGGGTCTCCTTTAGCAAGCTGTTGACTTGTTTTTCATGGTTTTCTTGCATCACTCTCATTTCTCTTCCTAATTTTTCCTTTACTTCTCTTACTTGATTTTCAGAATCCTTTTTGAGCTCTTCCATTGCCTTGAGATCAAGTCATATTTTTTTTTTTGGAGGCTTTGGATGTAGGAACTTTGGCTTTGTCCTCTTCTTCTGGTTGTGTGTTTTGATCTTCTTTGTCACCAAAGTAAGATTCAGTAGTCTGAGTTTTTTGCCTCTGTTTGCTCATGTTCTCAGCCAGTTACTTGACTTACTCTTTGTTAAGGTAGAGCTCTGCTTCCAGTGTAGATGGTGTACTGTCCCAAGCTTCAGGAGTTTTGTGCAGCAGTTTTCAGTGATACTTCTAGGGACCTGTAAATTTTCAGTTCTTCCAAGGTGGTATGATCAAAAGAGAGGTATTTACTTTTTTCCTGGCCTGTGCTCTGACCTATGAGTGACCACAAGCACTCTTTTCTGCCTTGGAACTGTGAGGAGGATTCCCTCTTCACCACTGCCACAAGCTTTGTCACGCCACTGCTTCTCCTCACCCCAGGACTGCAACCCAGATCCACGCATGGGCAAAGAAAGAGAATCTTGCCTCAGCACCAGCAAAGAGATCTCTGCAGTCTCCCTCTGATCAGCCACTCCATCCCTCCACCATCTGTGGACTGAGAGCTCTAGAAGCAGCCACTGCCCCTGTGGCCTCTGCCCTGGGGCTGCTCTCAGGCCAGGGCTGGGTCACACTTCTCTCTCACCCAGGTCCCACAGACCTTTCCCACTGACCTTATAAGTTTTCTTTGGCGTTTGTGGGTTAAGAAGCTGTCTAGAAACCACCACAGCTGCTGGTGATTGAGTCTCTTGAGGCTTGCTCTGGGTTTGTTCTGGCCTTGTCTTTGCCTGTGAACTATGCTCTTCTCCCAGCCTGGCACACCAGACCTTTCCGGTCAACCATCTAGATTGTCTTGGGCTGGAAATTTGTTTCACTCTGTCTTTTTGTGGGTTCTGCTGCTTTAGAATTTGTTTAGAGTAATTTTTAACAGGTATTTGGAGGGGTTTGGGGGAGAGCTCAAGCAAGTCACTGCTTTTACTCCGCCATCTTGGCTCTGCCACATGCTTCTCACCACTCCCCCTTCCCCCCACCTTGCTGTTCTTTAATCAGATGCTACCATCTCCTGACATCAGGCATTTTTCACTAGTTGTCACCAATGCCTGGAGTGCGCTTCCTTATCTCTACTTCCTGGTTTCCTTTAAGTCTTGTCTAAAGTCTCACCTTCTACAGGAAACCTTTTCTGATTCCCCTTAATTCTAATGTCTTCCCTCTGTCAATTATTTCTAATTTGTCCTGTATATAGCTTATTTGTATATAGTTGCTTGCATTTCTCTCCCGCAGTAGACTTTGAGCTTCTTGTCTTTTGCTTTTCTCAATATCCCCAGTGCTTAGCATAGTGCCTGGCACATAGTAGGTGCTTAATAAATATTTATTGACTGACCTAGAAAAGGAGGAGAGAATCAGGGAATAAAGTCAGGGCATTTTTAAGTGGAGAGTAGGGGAGAAGCAAGGAACCATGAGTACATAAATAATGTGCCATACATCATCAGATGTAATCATTGTGTTGAATGTTTTTGTTTAATTGTATCACTTTGTCTCAAGGAAAGAAGGGTTTGGTCTAGTAGAGGTGAGGTTGAAATAATTGTGATTTGAAGACATTGAACAAAATGTATTTTTAAAAAATAAAATCCATTATGCTTTTATTTTTAAAGTGTATAATAGCCAGGCATGGTGGCCCATGCCTATAATTCTTGCTACTGGGTTGGCAGAAACTGGTGGATTACTTGAACTTGAGAGTTCTGAACTTCAGGAAGGCTGTGCCGATAAGGTGTCTGCATCAAATCTGGCACCAACAATGATGAGTCTCCAGGAGCAGGGGTCCCTCAGGCTGCCAAGGAAGGGGTGTACCAATCCATGTCAGAAATGGAGCAGGTCACAACTCCTGTGTTGTTCAGTAGTGGGATTGGCCTCTAAGTAGTCTCTGCACTTCCAGCTTGGCAAAGGGAGACTTGATCTTAAAATAACAATAATAATAATGATAATTAAGACAACCAAATGAAAAATCTTCTACGTCACTAATAAGAAAAAATAATCTGTTCCTTACATATCTTTGAGTGGGCAGCATGGATAGAGTGTGAGGCCTAGAGTCAGGAAGATTCATCTTCCTGAGTTCAAATCTGGCCTCAGACACTAACTAGCTGAGTAACCCTGGGAAAGTCACTTAACGCAATTTGCCTCAGTTTACTCATCTGTAAAATGAACTGGAGAAGGAAATGGCAAACCAGTATCTTTGCCAAGAAAACCCAAATGGGGTCATGACACAACTGAAATGACTGAGCAACGACAACAAAATATATCGTGTTTTGCCAGGCTTTTGTTAGAGAAAGTTGCTGCAGTTTTTTTCTGTTAATTGTCTACCTTCTGTACTTAACTTCTGACGGTATATTTATCTGGTATACAGGGGTGTGCTGGAGCCTGAGAGCTGATGGTTAAATAAATTTTTAGTGTGAATATCTACAACTCAGAAAGCTACAAATCATGGCTTGACTTACTGTTTGGTTAATTGTCTAGACTTGAGAAAATGGTAGAGAAAATGTAAATAATTCAGATTAAGCTTAAAAGTGTGTTGTGGGAACATCCTTCCCAACCCAGCCAGTTGTTAAACATTTACCAACACACCCCTGTCCAGTGAAGACACTCAGTCTTCCCTCCCCCTGCCACAAAAAAAAAGAAAAGAGCTCATAATAGGGGTTTAAGAACTGACAAGCTTGTCCCTCACAAATCCTACAATGCCAATCATTTCTGAATCCCTATTAGGAGTAAACAGTATTTTGAAACTGCAAGACCAGCCACCTGACCTGTGTGTTCTGCCCTAACCTTAGGTAGTGTTAATATAAGCAAGATGAGAGAAAGTATGCTTGTGAGACAGTGAGAGTGCATATGGACAAAATCATTAACAATAGAAGATTTTCAGATGCAAAGAGAAGTAAAAATAGGCAGTTTTAAACTCATACCAGGAGACATTAGTGGAGAATAGACTGACATCAGTGAAAAACATGGGGCATCCATCTATTAGTTATACTTAAGTAATAAATTTTTAGGATTCTTAAGAGTGAATCATTCATGAATGAATATGCTTGATTTTTAGTTTGTAAAAAAGCCATGCCAGTGAACTGGTAGAAATCATATATAAATAAATTAATATATATAGATATGTATATATGGAGAGGTATATAACATATATATACACACACACACATATATATGCACACATATATATGTATATATCTAGATGATCAAAGACTATTGAAGTAATAATGCAACTTCTGATAGCATTAGCTTCATCTTTAGGTGTAGGCTATTTTCTTCCTTTGGACCAGTTCATTCCAAAATTGGAAATTACTTTAGGAGTTAAAAAAAAAAGGGCTAATTTTTGTTAGCCTCTTCAAAATAGTTGTAACTTTGATTAATGCTTATACCACCTGAACTCAAATCCATACTCAGACTCTTACTAGCTGTGTGACCCTGGACAAGTACTTTAGTCTCTGCCTCAGTTTCCTCAATTTAAAAATGGGGATAATAATAGCTCCTATCTCCCAGGATGGTATTAAGGTTCAAATTAAATTATAATTGTAAAGTGCTTAGCACAGTGCCTGGCACATAGTAGTTAGCTATTACCGTTGTTGTAGATAATTTGAAATGAAGACAAAACAGAAAATGTTAACTCTGAAAAGAGCTTACAAATCATCTAATTCTCCTTTTACAAATGAGATATTTAAGAGCCGTTAAGAGATGCTGCTTCTTCTTCCCTCAGCCCTACAACTTTCATACCTTGAACACTACAGAAAAGTGAAGTCACTTGCCCAGTGTCCATACTACACACAACTCTGTGTAGTCTTTTTATTGTCATTCCAATCTAAGGTTGTTTTTGTGCATGTTATGATTCCACCAAACATTTGACTAGAACAACATGAATATTGTCATTTTGTGAATCTAAGCATTATTTCTTATTGCTGGGTAAACAAAAACCAAAAAACTGTGCATAAAACCAATAAGATTTATTAGCCTGTTTTTTGGTTCCCTTCATCTTACCCTGCCCCACTTGGTAGGTTTTTCACATGGAATTTAAATACAAATCCAGTGGTTATCAGAATTACTGAAGTACCAGACCCACAAGCCCCATCCGCAGCTCTCAGAAGAACGGCATCCTTAGCTATAAAATGCAAATGTTACTATACCGATTGTGGAAGTTTGCCACCTTTGGACCATACTTGTATAATAAGCTTTGCAGGATCTTGGATACAGATGCCAGATGACATACATCATTATCTGGATTTTTTCCTAAGAAGCAACACTTGGCAGTTATCTTGTTACTCAACACATTCCTATGAGTTAACAGTATTATCCTTACACCCAAATTGGGAAACAAGGACAAAGGAGTTTTTTTTTTAAAGCTTTGTAGAAAGTTAGTGAATTCAGTACTGTTTAATATTACAGTGGGGTTAGGTTTCTAAGTCCAGCATGTTCTGCTTTTGCAGTCACACTATTCTCTTACTGGGAGTAGCTTGGTGGTTACTGAGTAAACAAACCACATGTATTTCTTCTTTATGTGAATTCTTTGCTTCAATTAGGTATAGTCACTTAACATATAGTGCTTAGTTCCCCAGCATCTCCAGCCCTACAGAGACAGATGCCTTTTTATCTTTAGTCATTTTGTTTTGACTTTGAGTGCCCTCTCTTCATTCAGCTTGCCCAAATCCTACCTATTCTTTTAGCAGGGGAAGATCATAAGAAGCATACGCCACGTGGGTGAGATGAGACTCATCATTTCTTCTCAACTGCTAGTGGATGTAGCACAGGACCCTGAACCCAAGAGTCTTGGAAACAGTCCCCAGATCACCAGTACTACTGACCATCATTAAGGGAAACAACCTTCGTTGAACAGAAAGGAGTTTCCTATTCTCAACAACACCAACTGCTAATCAATGGCCAGTAATGGGCAAGTAAGCCCTGGCAATAGCAGTGTGGCCCAGTTCACTAACCTTGCTACTAGCCTGCTTCCTCTCAATCATCCTCCAAGGGAGCGATCCTTTTGGAGATTCAACCTGTCAGCTACCTTTGGAAATCCTGCAGCCCCCATCCTTTTCAGGAGACACAGCTACTAAAGACATATAGAAGAAAAGATCTTGCTAGCAAAGTCCTTGGCACGATCAAAAAACAAAATTCAACAGCAGAAATAAATAGATTATATAAAGCATTTTATTAAACCCTTATGTGCTGGGCACTGTGCTAAGCACAGGCAATATAAATACCAACAAAAAGAAAGGTGTACCTGCCCTCAAAAGAGCTTATCTTCTAATGGAAGAAGACTGCACTGAAAGAGAGCTGAAAATAGATACAGTCTTAGGAATGGAAATGACACCAAAATTGGGTCATTCTCATCAACTTGCTGCTGTAGCCTAAGGACCAGTGGGCTTTTTTATTTGAATATGCTTTGGCGGGTGTGTTAGAGCCAGCTCAAATCAGCTCACTAGAGCTGATTATTAAATTTTCATTGTGAGCATTTACAGCTTAGAAATGGGCAAATGCTGTAGATCAGGACTTGATATGTTTTGTTGTTGATTGTTTAAACTTAGGGAAGTGATGGAGAAAATGTTAATAACGCAGATTAACCTTAAAAGTGTATTGTACATGTACTTTTTTCTCCCACATAATTGGTTGTTAAATATTTTTCAGCACATCACTGGGAATTGTTTTATAGTTTTCTTTTTCTCAGACTCACCTTTCCCCAGGTTAGGTATCAGGACCATATTTGTCCCCTGGAAGGAGTTGGTTAAGATGCCACCGCAATTTCTGGAAATATTTTATGTGAAATTGGAGTTGTTATTTAACTGTTTGACAGCATTTACTTGTAAATTCATCTAAGCTTGGAGTTTTAGTTTTCTTTTCGTAGTTCTTTTATGGCTTGTTCAGTTTCTTTTTCGGAGATTGGGTTATTTAAATTCTCCATTTCTTTTTTTGTTAATATGAATATTTTGTATTTATCTGTTTCATTTTTTCATTTTTGTTGGAATTATAATTAATAAGGGCAAATAGATTATAATAATTTCTTTTATTCCTTCATTTGATGCAATTTCTCTTTTTTCTTTTTCCTCCTTAATGAATTCTCCTTTTTCATTGACAATTTTCTGTCTCTTTTAGGATCAGATTAGCCAATGGTTTGTTTCTTAGTTTTGAGAATAAAAGGTCACTTCCTAGTTTCATTTATTCAGTAGTTTTTGTTTTATTTTGTTTTCAGTTATGTTTGTCTTGTTTGATTCTCAGAATTTCTGTTTTAATTTTTAGGGTTTTTTGGTGACTTTTCTAGTTTTTTTCTTAGTTGCATGCAAAATTCTTTGATCTCCTTTCATTTGTTGATGAAAATGTTTAGAGATATACATTTTCCCTTGAGTAGTGATTTGACTACATCTGTCATGTTACCATTTTCTTTAATGAGATAATCTGTGGCTTTTATTACTTATTCTTTGACTCACTAATTCTTTTTTTTAAAACAATTTTATTTGGAGTTTTGAGTTCCAAATTGTATTCCTCCCAATCTCATCTCCCCCTTCTGTGAGATGGTAAGCAGTCAGATAAGATATAGGTTATACATGTGCAAACATTTTTATATTAGTCATTTTGTACAAAAAAACTTGAGTAAAAGAAAAAAATGAAAGGGAAAATAGCATGCCTCAGTTTGTATTCAAATACTATCAGTTCTTTCTATGGAGGTGGATAGTATGCTTCATCATTAGTCCTTTGAGATTGTCTTGGGTCATTGTATTGCTGAGAATAGTTAAATCATTCACAGTTCTTCATTGAACAATATTAAGCTTACTATGTACAACATTCTCCTGGTTTGTTTACTTTACTGTGTATCAGTTCATGTAAGTCTTTCCAGGTTTTTCTGAAATCATCCTGATTGTTATTTCTTATAGCTCAATAATATTCCATTACAATCATATATCACAGCTTGTTTAGCTGTTCCCCAGTTGAAGGGCATCCTCTCAATTTCCAATTCTTAACCACCACCAAAAGATCTGCTACAAATATTTTTGTACATGTAGATCCTTTAGGGAAAGTCCTTCTTTTGAATGTCTTTGGGATATAGATTTAGCAGTGGTATTGCTGGATCAAAGGGTATGCACAGTTTTATAGCCCTTTTGGCATAGTTCCAAATTGCTCTCCAGAATGGATGGATCAATTACAACTCCACCAACAATGCATTAGTGTTCCAGTTTTCCCACATCTTCTCCAGCATTTATCTTTTTTTTAAAATCATATTAACCAATTTGATAGAGCTGAGGTGGCACCTCTGCATTGTTTTAATTTGCATTTCTCTAATCATTAGAAATTTAGAGTATTTTTTGTGACTATAGATAGTTTTGATTTCTTTGTCTGAAAACTGCCTGTTTATATCCTTGGACCATTTATCAATTGGAGAATGCATTGTTTTTTTATAAATTTTACTCGGTTCTCTAAATACTTGAGAAATGAGGCCTTTATCAGAGATATTGGTTCCAAAATTTTTCCTCAGTTTTCTGTTTTCCTTATAATTTTTGTTGCTTTGGTTTTGTTTATGTAAAAACTTTAATTTTGTATAATCAAAATTATCTATTTTATGTTTTGTAATATTCTCTATATCTTCCTGGGTCCTAAATTCTTCCCTTATCCATAAATCTGACAGATAAATTATTCCATGCTTTCTTAATTTGCTTATGGTATCACCTTTTATGTCTAAATCATGTACCCGTTTTGACCTTATCTTGGTATATGGTATGAAATGTTAGTTAAGTATAGACCTAGTTTCTGACATACTGTTTTCTAGTTTTCCCAGCAGTTTTTGTCAGATAATGAGTTTTCGTTCCAAAAGCTTGGATCTTTGGGTTTATCATATTCTAGATCACTGTGGTCATTTACTGTAATGTAATGTTCAGTTCACCCTGCTCCCAGGAGCTTATAATATTGCTGCCATACTTGGTGTGGACATCTGATCAGTTTAGCCCGACCGTAACTCAGCTACCCTAAAGCAATCTATCAACCTCAGCCTCCCCAGTAGCATGATTATAGGCATATACCACCACACCTGGCCAATGATTCACATGGTCTCTCTTAAACTTGTCTTTCTAGGTCAGGTGTTTTTTGATAACAGATACATATCATTTTCTTCTATAATTGTTGACTTTCTCCTAATATTTCTTCTTATTTTGTGGAATCATTGTGTCTTTATTTTATTTTATTTTGCTTTTTTTGGTGAGGCAGTCAGGGTTAAGTGACTTGCCCAGGGTCCCGCAGCTGGTAAGTGTCGTGTCTGAGGCTGCATTTGAATTCAGGTCCTCCTGACTCCAGGACTGGAGCTCTATCCTCTTCGCCACCTAGTTGCCCCTAGTTCCATTCTGTTTTCAAAGGACTGTACTACTGGGTAAAGCTTCTAAGATATCAATTCCACATCTCCCCCCCCCCCCACCAAGAGCTATTAATTCTACATAAAATTTTATATTTTCTCTCTTATTTCATTTCTTCTGGCCACTATTGATGTCCTTGTTGCTGGGCCATTCTTTTTTCTGGGTCTTATACTTGTGGAATTACTTTTCTTTTTGTAGTATTCTTCATGAGTTTCTCTTTATCCATAGTATTTCTGGATTAGGATTTGGTGCTAGGGGTAGACTTTTCTTCATCACATGCTCTTGGAAGGAATAGTCAAGTCTTGCTGGGTCTTGTTCTTTTGTAGTCTGGATTCTACTGTCACTGCAGTTCTGACTTGGGTGGCTAGGACTGCTCTATGGAAATATTGGCTTCTGGATCTTTTTGCCCAACATTGGTTTTAGCCTCAGCCCCTCTCTGTTTTCTAGTCCTTTCATAAACCCCAACTATCAGTTGATTATGTAACAAGCCCCAATTATTTGTAGAAGATTGTGTTAATTACAGGTCTTCTGCAAGGCCTCCCTGCTTTGTCCCTAGAGTGGAATGCGTGGATTCTGTGCTAGACCAATCTCGCTGGCCCTGCATCCTTCTGTGACTGATAGACTTGGGTATATCACTGGCTATATCTCCCGTTGTTGCTTCAGTGTGTACTATCAGGGGACTAGCTTTCAAGCCTCTTGAAAAACCTCAGGTAAGAACAAGTTACCTGCCTCTTTGTGTAAGGGAGATATGGGGCTGACTCTATCCTTTTTTGGTTTAATTGGTCAGGGCCAAAATCCTGCTGGCACAATCTTCTTCTTCTGTGCTTTGTCTACATTCAGGTCACCTGCAGGATTCTGGTACCCTTCTTGTGCTGTCCTCAATGGCATGCAGGAACTTACTGCTCTTTCTTTAGTTTTCCTTGTAATACTTTCTTCTAGTGCATTTTTAGAACTTTACTGGAATGTTTGCACTGAACTGATCTTTGAGATCAGTTATCTTAATCAGAGTCTTCTCTCCTGTTTTCTTTTTTTAAATTGCCCTTTTTAAGTTGTCCTTTTAAAAAATGGATATGTTTTGATTGACATAATCACTTCCCAAAAGTAATTTTCCTTTAAAAACGTTAAGCAGAATTGTAGCAGTTATGACTGGCATAATGTGTAACATTCCACTCATTCAGAAAGGAATTATACTTTAACATCTTCATTTATCTGGAACAACCAACATTGGCCATCGTATTTGACTTAAATTCTGTTGTCTTTTACTGTTTTATTAATTTTCATCATTTTAATCATTGTGTGGGGCAGTTAGGTGGCACAGTTGATAGAATGCTGGGCCTGAAGTCAGGAAGGCTTATCCTCATGAGTTCAAATGCCTCCTCAGACACTTACGAGCTGTGTGACCCTATGTACACCACTTAATCTTATTTGCCTCAGTTTCCTCATCTGTAAAACGCACTGGAGAAGATACCACTCCAATATCTTTGCCAAAAACACCCCAAATGGGGTAACAAAGAATCAGATATGGCTGAAATGACAGAACAACAACAACAAAAGTCATTGTGTATGTTGTTTTGTTTCTGTTTTTAATTCTTTGTGCCTCTGCATAGTACCATTCCGTTACCTAGATAAACTACGACTTGTTCAGCCATTCCTCAATTGATGAGCACATACTTTGTGTCTGGCTTTGTGTTAATACAAATAATGCTTCTATGAATATTTTAGTACACATGGGATCTTTGTTTTTGGCTCTGACCTCCTGTTAAACCCCGTAGTGGGATTGTGGTTCGTAGAGTAACATAACAGTTTCTTTTTATTTTTCTCTTTGGTTTGTTTTTGCTTTCTTGGTGAGGCAATGCGGTTAAGTGACTTGCACAGGGTTACACAGCTAGTAAGTGTCAAGTGTCTGAGGTCGCATTTGAACTCAGGTCCTCCTGACTCCAGGGCTGGTGCTCTATCCACTGTGCCACCTAGCTGCCCCACATAACAGTTTCAACAAAGAATTCTGGAAAGATGGTAGAATAAGGTACAATTTACCTGGCTCTCGAAAATTCCCCCTCAAGCAGTTTAAAATAATGCCTCAGATGCCACTTTGAGTGGCAGAAATAATTAAAAATTGGGGTAAAGCAGTTATCCAGCCTAAGACAACTTGGGAAGACATTAGGTAAGACCTTACCTCCTGGACTGGTTGTCTGGCCTGCTTGAAGTATAGATGCCTACAGGCAAACAAGTCCTGTGGGCAGTTATGTGGGGTTGGCACCCTCAGCTTCAGGAACTTTTGCCCCACAGACACTGTAGGGGTCAGAGCTATGATCATGGGAAGATTGAAGGGCCTTCAGCTGTCACTAGACAAGGGGCCCAGATACACTGACCAGACATGTTCCTAGGCTGTGGCTGTGGGTGAGAAGGAGGGACCGCACTCTGGTGAGTGTGTTGCAGAGGGGTGATTGTGGTCACTTGCAGGAGAACAGAGTTCCTGGTTTTGGTTCCAGGGCAGAGGAGTGAGCAGAATCTTACAGCCATAGGAGGAGCCGCCGGAAGTAAGAGCGTTTGCAGTGACAGCATTGCTGGGGCCCCTGATCATGGCTCCGGTTTGAAGAGGAATGCTTGAGGTCAGGTCCCCAGATAGATCACAGAAAACAATAGTATGAAATACCTGAAGAAAATTTGGAGCTCAGAATCTTGTGGAAGTGAATGTTAAAAACTAAAAATAAATTAATTTTAAAAAGGAAGTAAATTACTCTTCTGACGAGGGATAGGCTAGAAAGAGAGGGAAAGAAGGATAAACAGGAAAAAATAAAATGGAGGGAAATGCACAACTAGTAATTATAACTTTGAATGTGAATGGGGTGATCTCACCCCTAAAATGGAAACAAGTAGCAGAATGGATTAAAAAACAGAATTTGCCAATAGGTTGTTTACAGGAAACATTTAAAAATGAGAGATGCACATAGAGTAAAAATAAAGGTCTGGAGTAGAATTTATTATACTTCAGCTTATGCAGAAAAAAAGCAGCAGTAGGAACCATGATCTCAGATAAAGTTAAAACTGAAATAGATTTAATTAAAAAAGATAAATTACATTATGACAAAAAGTACCGTACATAATAAAGTAATATCAATACTAAACCTATATGTGCCAAATGCTATAGCATTAAAATTTTTAAAGGAAAAGGTAAATGAATTACAGGTGGAAATAGATAGCAAAACTATAATAGTGGGGTACCTCAACCTTCCTCTATCAGAGCTAGATAAAGCTAACCAAAAAGTAAATAAGGAAAAAGTGAAGGGTATGAATAGAATCTTAGATAAGCTACATATGATAGGTATCTGGAGAGAAATGAATAGGAATAGAAAGGAATATACCTTTTTCTCAGTGGTATATAGCACCTTTACAAAAATTGAAAATGTGTTAGGGCATAAAAATGTTACAATTAAATGCAGAAAAGTAAAAATATTAAATGCATCTTTTTTAATTACAAGACAATAAAATTATGTTTAATAAGGGACCATGGACACAGATTAAAAATTAATTGGAGACTTAACAACTTAATCTTAAAGAATGAGTGAATTTAAAGAACAAGTCATAGAAACAATAAATAATTGTGTTAAAGAGAATGACAATAATGAGACAACATACTCAAACCTATGGGATGCAGCACAAGCCACAATCAGAACAAATTTTTTCTCTCTAAGTGCTTATGTCAATAAAATAGAGAAAGAGTAGACCAATGAATGGGGTATGCAATTTAAAAAACTAGAAAAAGAACAAACTAAAAATCCTCAATTAAGCACCAAATTGGAAATCCTAAAAATTAAAGTTGAGATTAATAAAATTGAATGTAAGAAAACTATTGAATTGACAAATAAAACTAAGAGTTGATTTTTATGGAAAAACAAAACCATTAGTTAATATGGTTTTTAAAAAGAAAGAAGAAAACCAAATCACTGCTATCTAAAATGAAAAGGGTGAATATACCACTAATGAAGATGAAATCAAAACAATTATTAGGATTTATTTTGCTCAATTATATGCCAATAAATTAACAATTTAAATGAAATGGCAGATACTTAGAAAAATATAAACTGCATAGATTAACAGAAGAGGAAGTAGAATATCTAAATAAACCTATTTTAGAAAAAGAAATTGAACAGGTCATAAATAATCTTCCTAAGAAAAAATCATCAGGACCAAATGGATTTACAAGTGAATCCTACCAGACATTTAAAGATCAATTAATTCCAATATTAAATAAATTATTTGTAGTAATAAACAAAGAAGGAATCTTACCAAACTCCTTTTATGAAATAAATGTGGTATTGATACCTAAATCAGGAAGAGTAAAACCAGAGAAAATTACAGACCAATTTCATTAATGAGTATGGATACAAAAATCCTAAAGAAAAACTAGGAGACTACAACAATATATCACAAAGATTATTCATTGTTGACCAAGTTAGATTTATACCAGGAATGCAGGATTGGTTTAACATAAAGAAAACTCAACATAATTAACATAACTTAATATCAATAACTAAAATAATATGATTATATCAATAGATGCAGAAAAAGCTTTTGACAAAATACAATACTCATTCCTATTAAAACACTTGAAAGCATAGGCATAAATAAATTTTTCTTTAAAATGATAAGAAGCATCCACCTAAAGCCATCAGCAAACATTATTTGTAGTGGGTATAATCTAGAAGCCTTCCCACTACTATCAGGAGTGAAACAAGGATGCCCATTATCACCAGTATTATTCAGTGTTGTATTAGAAATGCTCGCAATGGCAATAAGAGAATAAAAAGGAGTTGAAGGAATTAGAATGGGCAATGAGGTAATAACACTATGTCTTTTAACAGATGATATAATGATATACTTGGGAAATCCTAGAGATTCAACTAAAGCATTAGTTGAAACAATGAATAATTTTAGCAAAGTAGCAGGATATAAAATAAATACACATGAATCGTTAGCATTTCTATATGTCACCAACAAAACCTTGTAAGAAGAGATAGTAAGAGATACCCCATTTAAAATAACTGTAGACAGTATAAAATACCTGGGAATATACCTGCCAAGACAAACCCAGGAACTACATGAACATAATGATAAAACTTTTTTTTTATACAAATAAAGTCAGATTTAAATAATCAGAGAAATATCAATTATGGGTTGACAGAGCCAGTAGAATAAAAATGACAGTTTTATTTAATCTATTTAATGCCATCACAATTAAATTACCAAAAAATATTTTATTGAGCTAGAAAAAATAATAACATTCATTTGGAAGAAAAAAGGTCAAGAATGTCAAAGGAATTAATGAAAAAAATATAAAGGAAGAAGGTTTGGCAGTACCAGATCTTAAACTATATTTTAAGGCAGTAATTATCAAAACTGTCTGGTACTGGCTGAAAAATAGAAAGGTGGATCAGTGGAACAGAATAGACATACAATACGCAGTCATTATAGTAACCCTGTGTTTGACAAACGTAAAAATTTAAGATTTTAGTATAAGAATTCACAATTTGGTAAACTTTTTTTGGGATAACCAGAAAGCAGTCTTGCAGAAATTGATTATAGACCAATATCTTACACCATTTACCAAGATAAAGTCAAAGTACGTACATGACCTAGGAATAAGGGAGATATAAGAAAATTAGAAGAACATGTAACATATTATCTATCAGACTTGTGAATAGGAGAAGAATTTATTAACAAAAAGAGATAGATACACATTGTGAGGTATAAAATGGATAATTTTCATTACATTAGCTTAAAATTTTTTGTACAAATAAAACCAATGTAGCCAAGATTAGAAGGAAAACAGAAAATTGGGGGAGGGGAAATTTTATAGACCATTTCTCAAATAAAGGTCTCATATCTTAAATATACAGCGAACTTTGTCAAATTATAAGACCATGAATTATTCCCCAGTTGATGAATGGTCAAAGGATATAAAGACAGTTTTTGGGTGAAGAAATCAAAATCATATATAGGTATATGAAAAAATGCTCTAAATCATTATTGATTAGAGAAATACTGATTAAAACAACTTTGAGATATCTTATACCTATCAAAATGGCTAAAATGTTAGAACAGAAAAATGAGAAATCTTAGGATGTGAAAAAATTGGGACACTGATTACACTGTTGGTGGAACTGTGAACTGATCTAGCCATGTTGAAGAACAATCTGAAATTATGCCCCCAGAATTATAAAACTCTATATACGTTTGCCTCTGCAGTGCCACTCTTAGATCTGTTTCCAAGGTGATCAGGGAAAAAGGAAAAGAACCTCTATGTTCTAAAATGTATATAGCAGCTCTCTTTGTGTTGGCAAAGAACTGGAAAGTGAAAAAGCCCATGATTTGGGAAATGACTAAACAAATTGTGATGTGTGATTGTGTTGGAATGCTACCATGCTACAAGAATGAACAGCAGGTTGATTGTAGAAAAAACGTGGAAAGATTTGCATAAAATAATGGAGTGAAATGAGCAAAACCAAGAGAATGTTGTATACAGTAACAACAGTATTGTTTGAAGAACGACTGAACAACTAAGTTATTTTGAGTATTACAAGTATTCAGATCAGTTCCAAAGAACCTATGAAGGCTGATCCTATCCACTTCCAGAGAAAGAACTGATAGAAGAGTATGCATAGTATAGTTTTATATGTTCATGTACACACGCTTTTGATGGTGGCCTCAAGAGGGACAATTTGGAACTTAAAGTGTAACCAAAAAAATAACTACTTTTTTTTTTGCATAATCCCAAAGTTTTTCAGAATGATTGGATTAATTCATAGCTCTACCAACAACAGTGTAATAGTATAACAGCCTTGTACAATTCCAGTATTAGCTATTCTGACTTTATACATTCCCTTCTAATTTGATGGGTTTTAGGTAAAGATAGTGTTGTTTTAGTTTACATTACCCTCTTACTGTAGTGCTTAAAGCTGGAATGACTTTTGATTAATGAAGTAAAAAATATTCTGTGTTTTAGAGTCAATCCTTAGGTTGACTGTCTCATTCTCTTTCTTTTTTGTGTTCAAACCTTCCAGCTGCTTGTCTTACATGAGTTCAGATGGCTTTGACCCTGTTCTTTTCAACCTGGTTGCCCTGCCTTTTTCCTTTTCCCCATCCCTACTAATGATTGCTTCCTTTAGATTGGAAGTACATTTATTCCTTTCTTTTCATTCACACTCAGTGACAAGAGACTGGTTTTAATCTTCAGGAAGTTTTTGCTGTAAGCTGTGGTGATTTCAGGAATATCAGCTAATGCATTTGCCTCCAAAAATTTGATTTTACACTGAGGAGTGGGGATTAGCCCTTTCACCTCAGTACTCTCCTCTCCCCCAGGCTTCTTTGTTTGACACCCTTCTTCATCACTTATGGAAGAAACTGGACTTAAGTGAAGGAAAGGGTCAATAAGGTAGGAGCAGTGAAGAGGACTAAATTACAGATTATCTCCAGGGGTTGTGTTGGGTAGGCTCTTTGTCTCTTTTTTATGCAAAAATATTTGCATTTATTACCACTATAGCCTGCTGGTTTGAGATCAAGAATGCTCCAGATACTGAAGACAGCAAAGTAAATTGAGCCCTTAAGCTAATTTGACTCCCACAGAATTTCAGCATTGAAAAGAACCTGCAGAGGCCATCTTAGACAATGCATACCTGAACAAAAATTCCCCTTTACAACATACCCAATAAATGGTTATTGTCCTGTATGGCCCATTCTTCATTTAGAAGAAAAGAAAGGACTAACCTGGTAAAAGATGAAATGGCTTATTGAAGATTTGCCTTACATATAGGTGTGCTTTTTGTAATCAAGCTATAATTTTAGTTATTACTGTTATCTCCATTTAATTTTCTAGGTACATGCAAAGCTTTCTTGAACTTTTAGAATATGAAAATAAGAGCCCTGAGGACCCACAAGTTTTGGATGAGTAAGTATAATATTGTATTTATCTGAAAGTAATGAATATGGAAGCAAAAGAATGAGCAAATGGAATTTGTGTCATTAGTAACTAAGTCATATGTAACTGAAAGGAAAACTAATTTTTTTCATAGATACTCCACATTGAGATTTCTTCATTTCAGTTTAAAATTTAGCCAGTATAAAAAAATAATTACAGCAACTCATGTTTCAGAGTAGAATTAGTATTTGGTATATAATAATAAAAGAAAATAGTCAACAGAAGTATTTGTCAACTTTGAATTATGGTGCCACCTATTGGTGGCTATAAAAATGAAGTGTCCTGAGTGTACTGAAAGGAGTCTACTTCATAGAACTTAATTTAAATATTTGGTTTTAAAGTTTGTTCTGTTAAGAGTGCATTTGCATGTGGGTAGTAGAAGCTCATCAGTACTCATCTTAATTCCATAAGTGTGTATGGTGGACTTTTTAAAGGAAAAACTGCCTGTTTCCTCAGTTAGTTTCCCCTGTTGTGGTTCAGTGCAGTGGAAACGGCACTAAATTTGAAATTAGTCTAATTTAGGTTTAGTTCTTTCTTTGTTATTAACTTGCTTTGTCACTCTGGCTAGTGGCGTACCTTCTTTGGGCTTCATTTCCCTTAGCTGTAATATAAAATGAGGGACCTGGACTTTCTTACCTCTAAGGTCCCTTCTAGCTCAGCTGTTCTGTCATGTGCTTCTTTGTGGTTCCTACTTGTATGTAGTTATGTATGTTTTTCATCTGTTATCAAGGTAGTTTCGCTTTTGAAGTATAAGCTTGTTTTACATAGTTATGTAATGTAAAATCAGTGGCCATATGCGTTAGTAAAGATTGGTAGAATGTTAGGACCACATTGACTAGGCTCCTGGAGCTCACCTAGTCAAATCCAGATAAGGAACTGAAACCCAAAGCTATTGAGTGACTTATCTGACATTACATAGTAAGTGGCAGAATAGGAACTAAAACTAGGCTCTCCAAACTCCTAGCTCTTTTCATTAGAGTAAGTTAGTTAATGAAAGATGTTGGGTCTAAATTCAGGTCAAGTGTATTCCTCTTTCCAGTATACAACACTGATTTAATTGTCAGATTTTGTCAGAGAGCTGACTGTTAGTTATTTTCTAATTTATTTATTAATTTTTGCTAGGCCCTTTGACCTGGCTTCTCATTCAAATATGAAAAAATTTGAGGACATTTTCACATAATGCTCTCATAAAATATTGGACAGCATATCTGTCCTCACAGTCCTTAAGTATCTGTGAACCTGATGTTTATCTTATTCTCAGATTGCGACCTCCTCCTCCTAACCTTTGATATGTTTGGTTTTATGATTTCTTGTGAATTAAATACAGCTGGCTTCAGAGGTGACTGATTTGCTTAGACACAGTTTTAGACTGAAGTATAACATCATGTTGAGGTTCTTTGCAACCCTTCTGATAGCTGTTTGTTTGTTTTTTGATGAGTCTGTAATCAGTCTTGTTTAGTTGAAGACAAGAATCAGACCAGAGTATCATTGATAGAAGTGCCTTTTCAAACTGTTCTTTGAATTTTTGGTGAGAACTGAATTGAAACCTGGAACTTTGTTTCACGAAGACTAGGAACATTTCCTTTATCTAAGACCAAAAATGAATTCGGTAGTTCCATATTTTTGGGATGTGGATCTGTATTACTGGAACATGGGATTAAGAAGTTCCAATGCTTTCTAATATTTATTTTTCAGTTATCCTATTTCAAGGAACAGATTTCAGAATTCACTTAGCTGCCATAGGCATTGTGTTGTGGAAAATACAAAAGATTAGCTTGATGATTTTGGCAAGGGACAACAAAGTTGATAAGTAGTGATATGGAAAACTGTTGCCATGGCTCTCCCAGAGAGAATTTCAGGGAGAATTTTTCTGGAAGTCAACTTAGTACTGAAGTACTGTTACTCAAATTCAAGCGGCCTAAAGAATTGCAAAGCATGTGCATATGAAAATAGCTTTGTAACCTGTAGACTTTGTCATCCAATTATTATTATTGTACCACGTATTTATGTTTGAACATAAAATTAATTTTAAGGAATACATGTACACTATTGTGGTAGACTGAACAAACTATCCTATAAACATAAGGAAGTAAATGCAAATAAAAGTTACAAGAGTACTGATGTTTGTTGATTTATTGCTTATGTAAGTATAACTCTTTGTCCTGTATTGATTCTAATGTTTTGGTAGGTAGCAGATGTATGTTCCAAATTATTTAATATGCTTCATAAACAAAGATAATCAGAAGTTTTTCATAGTTAGGTATAGCTTTGGCATTTTTTTCCCCTTTGTACTCTAGGGGTAAATTTGGAAAGTTAGGGGTTATTTGAGATATTTAGTGTTCCAAAACAGATGTATGTTTTTCAAAAGGTTATCATATGGATTGTTTTCCATAGCTTCTTTGTGGAAACACATTGTAAGTTTGAAAGATCCTGAAAAATGCTTTCTGGGTTGGTAGTATTGAACTATTTGGAACAAATTTCCTGTCTTGAGGAATGATATGATCTAGTAAGATGAGAAACCTCTCTGTTATAATCAGTTGCCAATTTAGTAGGGAAATATTGAAAAGGTAATATATTGGACCACTAACAAAACCCCATTGATTTATAATAATAATTGATTTCAATTTCTTAATGTATTCACAGGTGTGAACTAATTCTAGTTCTGTTTGTTATTTTTTGTTCTGTAGCACTATACTCACCATAATGAGAAAATCAGAGCAGTTGAGGTGTGGAGTTGGGAAAGCATTGGCTTTGAGGAAGCTTCCAACCTTCTTCCTACTCCAGAGCTGCTTATAGCCAAGACATAGAAACTCTTTTTTACTGGTGTTTGTTTATAGGCTGTACCATTAACTGCTGTTGCAGAACTGTTTGCCCTTGAAAGAGAGGTAGAGAAACAGACAAAAGCACAAGAGAGGACCGAGTAAAATCTCTTTGCTATGGATAAATGCAGCTTTAGGAGTGCAGTGTTCTTGGGTGGTTTCTCTTTCCTTGTATCTATGTTCATGTTCCATTGTGGCATGTGTATGTATGTGTGTCCGTGTGTACCTGGGACAGTATTGTGTGCTGAGCCATGCTACTGAACTGTCAAAGAACTTATATCCAGGCAGCACAGAAACTAACTAGCTAGCATTTATATACTATTTTAAGATTCACAGAACACTATACAAATATTATCTTATTTCATCCTCTTAACTCTGTGAGGCAGGTGCTTTTGTTATCCCTATTTTTATTAGTGAGGAAACTGAGGTTAAACAGGTTAAGTGATTTGTTGACGGTCTCACAGCTAGTAAGGAGATGAGGCATGAGGATTCTGAGCAGAAGTTCAGTGCTCTATTCACCTCTAGCAGTACTCTATCTGTGTTTTTGACAGCATTTTCAGAGCCCTTTCCTTTTTTGGGCATGTTGTGTTAACCCTAATGATACCATTCACCAATATTCAGTTTTCCTTTTGTCTTTTTCTTCTCCTGGTTGTTGTAGATTTTTAAAATTATATTTGTAAGGGGTGGGAGGATGAGATGGTAAACCTGTAACCATCTGGAGAAGGAAAAAAATACAGAATTATTACGTCTTTTGGTTCAGCCCCCCAGCCCAACCCCTTTACATTTTGTTTCTGGGGGACTTAAAAGATTATAGTAAGATACTTTTAGTTTTATTAATATTAGAAGAAATACTGGAAGAAATAGCTAAAGAAAGATTTTTGACTTTTAAGACTCCATTAACAATTCTTTGTTTTAAGATAAAACAAAGAGGTTATTTCTTTGAGGGTGATCATCATACAATTTCATAATACATCGTATTTGTGTTATATGATAATCTCATCAGTAGTAATAACATTAAAAACTAGTTTTTAATGGTTGCTGAATTTTATTTTCAGTTGATGAACAAACATATATATTAAGTGCTTACAATGTACCAGCAACTGTGCAAAACGTGAGGGATACAGAGAAAAAGGAAAAACCCTGCCTTTAAAGTGTTTACATTCTAATGGGTGGGGGAGAAGGGAACCACTTATATAAATCAGAACATGCAAGATAAATACTGAGTAGGTGGTGATAAAGTTTTTTTTTTCTCTGTGCATTTTTGGAAAAAATATTTCTGAAGGGAGAAATACTTAACTAAAAAAATCTCCAAGTTCCAACTGAGTACTAATAGTTTATGTGAGCAAGCAAGACTGTCTTTTATATTTCAATAGATACTTGTCTCTCTAAATTTGGAAGGGGTAAGCAAATGTGTAGCACTTAGGATAAAAAGAAGTGTCCAGACTTTAGTCCTATAAGACATGAAGACTTTAAATATTTGCATACACTAATCAGTTTCTCTGTCTTTTTTTTTCCCTCCCCCACAGCTTTTTACAAGTTATGGTTAAAGTCAGAAACAGACACAATGATGTGGTTCCTACCATGGCACAAGGGGTGATTGAATACAAGGAGAAGTATGGTTTTGATCCTTTCATTAGCAGTAACATCCAGTATTTTCTGGATCGGTTTTATACCAACCGCATTTCTTTCCGCATGCTTATTAACCAGCACAGTAAGTTGGGGTTTTGTTTTTCTACCCTTAAAAAGACAAGTAGAATTGTTGCTCCTGAATGCCAAGATGTTGCATTGATTTGAAGTTTCCTTTCCTCACTGATGACTAACTCTAACATTCCAGGATGAAAAGAAGGCAAATGGCATATTGTGACAGGTTGTAGCTAGACTAACATTTGATATGACTAGTAATTATTAATCTGAGCCACTTGACAGAAAATAGAAGCTGTCCATTTTAAAATGTTGAGTTTAAACCAGAGCTCGTATTGGTGCCTCAAACTAAGACTAAGGCTAAATAATTTTTTTTTCCATTTTAATGCATGAAAGGAGAGATCACAAACTATTTTAAAGGCATTAATAGGCACTCAATTACATTATCTCTGCCTATCAATCTTTGGTTTTTGTTGTAGGGTTTGATATATTTTATCTATTATCAGAAGAGATTTTCTCTTTTTCTGGTTTTGCTTTTTTTTTGTGTGTTTAAACATGACTTTCCCTTTACTAACTTGAATTTTTGTTGATAGAAATGGTATTTCTAATAGAATATTTTCCAACTGAATTACCTAGTCATGAATAATTATGTTGTAGTTGTATATGTTAGAAAACTGGGTGTAGCTTCTGCTGTTTATTATATCTCAAGATAATATGCCAAATACACTTCATTATGCAGATATTAGGAGATAGGATTAACACCTGCTATGTAGACTAACCAGGTCACCTGGGGCTTTTTACTGTGTGTAATTGTTTTGTCTCTGGCAGAAATGATTTAAGAGCTATGTATCTAAATCCATGTGATAAGGTCTGATGTTACAGGATTCTAATTTGAGTCTGACAGGGAAGGGGCTTACTCCCCATATAAATTTGCTGGGGACTTTTCTTGATCCCAAAGCAACTTCTTTTGATTCCACTTTTTGTCATTCTTTTAATGGGACATGGAAATTTGTCCTTCATAGTATCTTTTATTGCTGGGTTCGTTACACTTATCTAACTTTTATTGCAAAACAAGACTGAGGTCCTTAATTTCTTAAGCATGTTATTTCTTAAATAAGAATATAGTCCTTTAATCCTTAAGACTTAAAATAATAAATGAAAAGGAAAAAATTATATAAGTATAGCTGAAAAAGCTTACAGTAGTAGAGATCCCTGATCTTCATTGAAGTATAACTAGCTCTGTTAGTTCTTAACTGTCTTTCTTTGATGTACTCTCATGTAGGGAGTTAACTCCAGCTTTTTCTGTCTTTTCTCTGGAAAAATAAACAATCCCTACTCCTTCAGTAAAGGATACTGCTGCTTAATTTAATTCACTTTTCCTCTCTTCTTCACAGTACCTTTCAAACACCATCAATTCTGTCCAAGTAGAAGTGCAAAATGAAGGGCCTTGACATTTTGAGGATATGTCAGATTCATGTTTTTTATTTTGGGGTTCACCTGTCTCTTGCAAGGTCAAAGGTCAATTCTTCTGCCAAGTCAGCTTTGTAGTGCTAGCTCACAACCAAGGATTCAGTCCTAACAGGGGCCAATAGGCTTTACTTAAAAAGAAGCTGTTCTTTCATGGATGACACCCTCTCTCCCAGGCAGTTTTGAAGTAACTGTTTTGAAGTTTTGAAGTAAAATGTAGATTCCTGACACTAGTCACAGGTTTTATAAAGTACTGAATAACTCAGTTCAAACTACTAGTCATCACTACTGGAAGAAAAAAATTCAAAAGCAAACACTTTCCTGATTATCAGCCAAGCACTGTTTTCCTAATGAGGGAATGGACATTATTGTTTATTTTGCAAATGTAATGTTAAATAGAGCAGTTAGGTAGTGCAGTGAATACAGTGCTGGGTCTGGAATCAGGAAGACTCATCTTCCTGAGTTCAAATCTAGCCTCAGACACTACTTGCTGTGTAACCCTGGACAAGTCAAGGTTAACCGTGTTGACCTTAGTTTCCTCATGTGTAAAGATGAGAGGAGAAGAAAATGGCAAACCACATCAGTATCTTTGTGAAGAAAACCCCAAGTGGGGTCACAGAGGGTTGGATATGACTGAAACAGCTGAACAACAATAATGATATTAAATATCCTTATTCTCACAGTAACTGGGCTTTTTAGTTTTTAACCATGTATTTATTCATTTTTTCTTCCTGTATTTTTCTTGAAATGGCCAGTTACAGGGTGGTTGTGGTTTTTTTAACTTTTTCATTTTAAGAATTATAGGCATTTTGAATTTTTAAAAATATTGATGTATAAGATCATAGATTGAGAGTAGAAGGGGATTTTGGAGACCATTCAGTCCAACCCTCTCATTTTGTGAATGAGAAAACCAAGGGTTGTAGAGGCTAACCTGATTTGCCCAGGATCCCATAGTTAGTAATTGTCTGAGACAGGATTGAAATACAAGTCCTCATTTCTCATTTTATCCCTCTCCCACCCAGAGAACTATCCTGTATAACCAAGAATAAAAAAGAAAGGGAGGAAAAAAGCAATTCAGCAAAACTAATCAGCATTCCATTTGTCTGACCACATATATACTGTGTACTACATCCATCCATAGTGCCCCCATCTCTGAAAAGAAGGGAGAAAGGTATATCCATATCTCTTCTTCAGTAGTTGGCTTGGACATTATAATTACACGTACGTGTTCATGTATTTTGTTTTAACTCGGACATTTTGGCAGTGGAGATAGCTAATTATTTATTTTATGTTATGGTTAATGGGTATTGTATGATTGAGAGCAGTGATTATTTTTCAGGCTGTGTGATTGGCCAAATAAACAATTAAGGAAGAAAAAAACTGTATAGCTCTAGAAAAAAAATACCTTTTTTAGAGGGGGGAGGTGGAGGGAGTATTTACAACTTTTAGTTCATTCTGTTTATTTAAAAGAATATGGTTCTCAAAAAAAAATGTAGACTTTGACTAAGACATTGTCCTCTAAATAGCTGTCATAAAAGATACAAAAAATTCTCAAATTACATGTCATATATTTGATAAAATTATTCTACTTAAATAATATAAATGTTCTAAATTCATGATGCCTTTTAAAAATAATTAAAAACTTAAGTTGATTTACAGGAGATTAAAAAAAAAACAGCACACTAATGAAATATTATACCACTCCAGTCTCTTTTCTGGTCTTTCTTATTTGATGTTGATTATAACTATGTGTAATACTTTTTAATATTTTATTTCATTTAATGTTATTTTCCATAGACATTTTCATCTATTGCTTGTCATTTTTTACTAGCTACATAGTATTCTATGCTGATAATATACTAGTTAATTTTTAATTCCTGCATTGTTCCCACTTTTCATCTATCATAAGTAAGACCAATTATGGCTATTTTATAGAAATTATTTTTCTTTCATGTGAGGTATTTCCTGGGAAAGTAGTGGTTGAAGGGAAATTAATGGGATGACTGGCTTTGTTATGCATTGCCAGATGACTCTCATATCTTTTTATAAAATGCTTTAGCAGATGTTGCGTGCACTAATGCTAAAAAGTCTATTTAGCCCTGTGTACTGATTTTTTAAAATTAAATTGTTTTTTCAGTTAACAAAAATCTTCTTTCTCTCTCTTCCCCATCCATTGGAAGAGGTCCATTGAGAAAGAAAGAAAAACAAAACACCTTTTACAAACGTGTCTAGTCAAGCAAAACAAATTCCCACATTAGCCATGTCAAAAAAGAAAAAAAAGTGTCCATATATTCTGCATCTGCCATCCTGGGCAATCAGTTTTCAAAATTCTATCTAGTACATTATACATATTTAACTGAAACTCTGGTGTAGGATGCTGTTTGTGAATAAGAAAAAAATAAGTTTTAAGTTTTATCATTTTAATTCATATTGGGGAGGGAAAGAGGTTCTGGATATATTCTTTTAGATGAGATATTTGCATCAAACAGATTTCACTGATTTCAAGTGCTTTCCCATTAGTGACACTGTCTCTTAACTTTGGTCTATTCTCTTGTAAACTTTTGTTCTTAGTTTGTTGGTAGCTATTATTAGTTTTGCTCATATATGTGGACCCTTAATTGCATGTTACAAAAAGGAGAATCCATTAAGAAATTTAATATTTTTCTCTGTTTAGCTATTCAGTATAGATGTATATTTACTAATCTTTGACTTTTTTCCCTTTAAGCACTTCTTTTTGGTGATGACCCTAATCCTGCACATCCTAAACACATTGGGAGTATTGACCCCACCTGTAATGTAGCTGAGGTAGTGAAAGGTAAGGAGACTAAATGAACATTCTTGTCTAAAAGGTATAATGAAGTTTGTTCTTTTACTTGAGATATCATCGACTTCTGAACTTCAGACTTCATCCCAGATATATAGATAAATGCAAATTCTGCCTCGTTATCACGACATCTGGGGAACAAACCATTTAATCCCTGATCTTCTGCCTTCCATAAAATGAGGTTATCCTAAGTATGTAAAGGGGACTTGGGGTGATCCCACAAAAATAGGTGCTCTATAAATATATGTTTACTCAAATTAATAAACTGTCAACTTTGCTTTTGCTGGATAGCATCATATTTTTCACATGGGTTAGGTTTGCATTCAAAAAAATAAAAAAGCCTGGGTAAGTTAGGGTTCAAAAGATGAAATTCCTTAATTTCTCTTTTCTAGTCTTTCGTTTTTTTCATCTCTGAAAAGAAAGAATTGGATTAGGTGGTCTAGAAAGCTCTACAATATGCAAACAAAAATATATAAGGCAAAGTATATGCAGGATAAATAGGAAATAATAGAGGGAAGGCACTGGAATTAAGAGAGATTGGGAAAGGCTTTTTGTTGAAGGTGGGATTTTAGTTGGGACTTAAAGTTACCAGGGAGGTCAGTGGTTGGACTGGAGGCAGGAGAGCCTTCCAGGCATAGGAGAAAATGCTCAGAGTCAAACCATAGAGTGCTGTGAAACAGCTGGGAGGCCAGTGGCACTGGATTGAAGAATATATATTGGAGGCTAAGGAGGCTGGCTGTGAGTAAGGTGTAAGAAGACTAGAAAGGTAAGAGGGGACCAGGTTATGAAGAGCTTTGAATGCCAAACAGCATTTTGAATTTGCTTCTGGAAGCAATAGGAAGCCAGTGGAGTTTATGAGAAGGTGGTGGTGACATAGTCACACTTGCACTTTAGGAAAATCACTTTGGTAGCTGAATGGAGGGTGGGTTGGAATGAGAAATATAGCATTTAAAAAAGTTTGAGAGACATAATTTCTGGGTAATTTAACCATTTTATTAATGATCTAGCATTTTTAATAAAAGGCCAGTGGCACTCTGAAATGCCAAAGGCAATCATGGCAGTGGGCTCACGGTTTATAAACCCTTGGAAGAGGGGTGTTCCTCAGGGTAGCAATCAATTCTGATTGGTTAACAATTAATAAGAGGTGGACTTTACAAAGAGAAGTGAGCTTACTCTAATGAGGGACTGAGAGTGACATCATGTCACTCTTGGTCAGAGAGACTATCCCTATACCCAGACCATCCCCAGCCTTGGGCAATCTAGACAAAGAATCTGTATTCCCCTACCCAATCCTGAGCTAGTTGGGTGAAGTAGCAGTACCCAGAATTAGGAGAATGTTAATCCTATCTTCATCAGCCCTGTCCTTGAACAGATTGGACAAGGAAATAGGACTGGGAAAAAACGCTTGGGTCTCCCCAATTTTAATACTTGACTGTTAATAGGAGAGAGAAATAATTATTTTTTCTCAGACGACACTTGAGGCAGGCAGACCCATCACTGGCTATGGCAGTAATCTAGATGTGAGGGCCCGCACCAGAGTGATGGCCATATTAGAGGAGAGAAGGGGGCATATCCCACATTGCTCGAGTGAGCAATAGTGAGTTGATAAGAGAGATTGCCTAGCAGCAGTGAGGGCCTAATTGAGGTTATGTGACACAAATTTGTAGTGGACCCAACCAGAATGGTTGTTTGATTTTCTCCACCTTTGTTCAGCAGCATGCGTATAGGTGGAAAGGTGACAAATGATGGGAGTAATCCAAGGCTGAGGCTTGGTTGGGAATAATCACTGATATGATAAGGATTAAAGAAAGGAGAACAGTGTAGATTTGGATTGGTTCACCAAGGAATCAAGATGGGGAGAAGAGGAGAGAGTGGCTAGTGCAGTGAGAGATAGCCTGGGAGAGAATTGAGGGATTGATTAGAGGTCATGGTATGGATGAAGAGTAGGACTTTGTAAGGGAAGACATAGGAAGAAGTGAAAAGCCAATAGATTATGATTAGATATGAAGATTTCAGAATTCTTAGACATGGAGGTGGTACATTTGTGGATGATGGCAAGATCAAGGGTATGTCCATCTTTGTGTGTGGCTGAGGTAGGGTAGAGTTGTAGTGCATCAAGTGAGTAGGTTGAGGAACTGAGTGGTTAGGATATTTGAAGAATAATCAATATGTATGTCAAAGTTCCATAGTATAAGGGCAGGGATTGGGGAGGATAGAAAAATTGTGAGTATCAAATTCATTGAGAAAGGAAGGGGAGTGAACTGGAGGTCTATAGCAATAGCTATCAGGACTTTGATAGTGTGGTAGAAAGGAATAGCATGAACCTAAAAGGAAGAGAAGTTACTGAGTGATACAGAAGTGGGAGAACCTGAAAGTGGCAGAGGGGAGCAAAGAGTATTCCAACTCTCTTGCCTTAACCAGTGAGTCAAGGAGAATGGGTGAAGGTGTAGGCAATACTGGAAAGGTTAGCCAGAGCTAAGAGGTGGAAGGATCGGAGGAGGAATAGATTTATAAGAAAGAAGTATGTTGCCTGTGGAACAGGCATTCCAGAGGGCACTGTGGAGGGGCTGGGTAGAGTTAGATTGAAGCTTTGGGGTAGAGAGGGGTGGGAATGAGGAATTGGGTGGTGGGAGTAAGGAATGGGGTTTGAATGATGATCCACCAGAATTTGAGATGTGAGGGGTATGACCAGGTGTGAGAATGTTGGCCTCATAGAGTAGAGGATGCCAGTCCTCTGCCTTCAAAGGACAGGCACAGTAGGAAATGGGAGGCCTGAAGTCAAAGGAAGGGTTACTTTAATTTGGAATGGAGGTTCTTTACTTCCCAGTTGGGACATCGGGCTAGTAGCAGACAGTGTAAGTTGCCTTGTGTTGGTACATATAAAAGTGATTGCTTTGGTGTAGCTGGAAGATACTTGGCCTAGCCCCAAGAAGCTTTGCCTGAGGGGACATAATGTGCCTCACAAGAGATAGAAGGCTCAAGGTGCTAACATGTACATGGTGTGAGGTCTCTTCACCTGAGAAGGCTGGCTAGGGGATGGCAGTAGGAAGTGGTAGATTCTCTGTATAGATGGAAGGCAGATACCTGGCCTGGCCTCTCACTCTCTGTTAACTGCTTATCCAAGGATTTATTGGTGACTTCTGAAGGGTACACATAGTTTCTTTCTTTCTGTGTTTAGTTCCATATTGCTTTCCATAGTGGCTAGACCAAATCACAGTTCGCTTATCATGTACTAATGTACCTATTTTCCCACACCCTCTCCAGTATTTGTCATTTTTCTTTTTTCTTATCTTTTCCAATTTTATAGATGTGAGGAGGAAGTTGCTTTTTAATTTTCACTTCCCTAATTATTAATGCTATAGAGCATTTTTTTCCTCATTAATGATTTTATTTTTATAGAGCATTTTTTGATTTGAGTGTTGTTGATAGCCTGAATTTCTTCCTTTGAAAACTGCCTATTCATATCTTTCTTATCTGTTGAGTAATAACTTAGTCTTATAAATTTTAATCTGTTCCTCATCTATCTTGGAACTGAGACCTATATTAGAGAAACTTGTTGCAAAGATTTTTCTTTCCAGTTATCTCATTATCCCTTCTAATTTTGACATTAAATTTGTTTGTGACCTTCCTCCAATAATTCAACAAGTCAAGTATTTATTTAAGCATTTACTATATGCTAGGCACTGTGCTAAGCAGTGGAAATACACACAGAAAGACAGTTCCCTGCCTTTAAAGAGCTTATATTCCAATGGGAGAACACAACACATAAAAGAAAGCTGAAAGGGAGTGGGGCAAAGGTATCAGAGTAGATATCTCTACTATCTAGCACATTAGAGAAAGTGCAGTCCTTTCTTTTGGTTTACTTGTAATATTTTTTATTTTTTATACCTTGAAGCTCTGGATTTTGACAGGGTGGTTCCTGGGAATTTTTATTTTGTGGTTTTACCACTCAGGAGGTGACTGGTGGATTCTTTCTGTTTTTGCTTTGTCATCTGGTTCTAAGAGTTCTGGGAGTTTTCATTTCTAATTTCCTGAAATATGGTGCATAGACTTTTTAATCATAATGTTAATATTGTCTGATAATTCTTTGATTGTCTCTACCTGTTTTCCAGGTCAGGGGTTTTTTTTTTTTTTTTAATTCTTTGCTTTTGTTTTGACCTTTGTTGTCTTGTTGAGTCTAGTCCATTCTAGTTTTCAGGGCATTAAGTTCTTGGATGAAGTTTTCCACTGTTCCACTGTCTGTTAACACTGGTGTTAATTTTCCTTAACAGTCTTTTCTCCCTAGCTTTTCCATTCTGTTTCTCTTTTTTCATTTCCTCCAGGTACTCCTTCAGTCCCTGTGGCCAGGAAATTTTTTTTCTTTGAGTCTTTACCTGGTATGAGGTTACTTTCCTTTTTAGAGTTTACCCCCTTGGTGTCTCTCAAACCAAGGTATTTCTTCATGGTGTTCAGTTTTCCTTGGTTTGCTCCTTGAGACCTGTACGTGGCTCAAGCTCTACAACTGAGTGGTATAGGTGGGGCCTGCCTAGTCCTGAGTACAGTAATCAGATGAAGCCCCTCTTTTAAGGGACTTAAAGGCCTTTCTAGGCCTTTTCTACCTGGAGGCTTTTTGTCTTTTAGAGGCTGAGGTAGGTGTAAGGAA
Source organism: Vombatus ursinus (assembly GCF_900497805.2). Classification (NCBI taxonomy): domain Eukaryota; kingdom Metazoa; phylum Chordata; class Mammalia; order Diprotodontia; family Vombatidae; genus Vombatus; species Vombatus ursinus. The sequence continues at coordinate 965,822 of NW_020954740.1, forward strand.
CGATGGAACAGAGTAAATGGCAGAAATCAGTTTTATGAAGTCTCTTCTGCTGTAATGCTGTATGACTCATATGGCACTTTGCATATGCTGCCTTATATTACAGTTATTTGTGAATGTTTTATTTCTTATTTTTATTATTAACAATAGCCAGTCAGTCAACAAGCATTTGTTAAGCACTTCATGCTAGATGCTATATTATATGCTGGGGATAGGAAACAAAAATAAAAACAGGCCTTGCCCCCAAAAGGCTTACATTCTAATGGGGGAGACAACATATATAAATCAGTCTGTTGAAGGTAAAGATGGAAGGTAGCCTTAGAGGGAAAGGCTGTAGTAACTGTAGTAAGGCTGTGGGAACTGAGAAGGGCCTCCAGAAAGAGTCTGAAAAGATGCCAGAAAATCTTCAAGAGTTGGAGGGAGAGCATTCCGGGTACGAGGGGCAGGAGGTAAGGGAAAGGCAGCCAGTGCAAAGACACTGAGGCAAGAGATGGAGTGTCTTGTGTGAGGAACATTAAATAGGCCAATGAGGTTACGCCATAGAATACATGGAGAAGAGTAATGTATTTTAAAACAGTTAAGAATGGTCCAGGTTGTAATTAGCTTTAAAAGCTAAACAGAAGAGTTTATATCAGCAGAAAAAAAATCATAGTCTAAAAAACCAGTGGACAAAATCTTACCCAAATCTTCTATGTATTAAAAGGGTAGAACCAAAGGAGGTAACAAATAGGCTATTACTTTTTTTTTCTGTGTCCTTTTGTAAACCTGTCCAAAATTCTACCACCTTTGTCCTTGGTATTCTTTATATTTCTTTTTATAAATTTTTGTGTATGTAGATGTATGTGTTTGTGGATGTTTATGTAGCCATAGTTCTGTTGTTTTCTTTGTGAAATATCTCATATAGATCTTTCCATGTTTCCTTCTATATTTCAAAGTGAGTATCTTATTTCATCAACTAGATTGTAAACTCCTAGAGATCAGGGACAGCTCATGTTTTTTTCACATTCTTCAGAGTACCTAAACATACTGAACCCCTGAATGAATGAATTCTTGCATGCATAAATAAAAGAAAAAAAAAACTAGATGGCACCTAAGAATTAGAAAAAGTCCTGCAGTTAGGTTTGAGTCCCCTACAAATTTATCTTATCTCAACTGGTTCCTTACAGTAACAAGACCATCCCTTTACTGCTTATCAATTGAGTCTTTATCCTATTCCCTGAAACAGCTATTTCAGAACTCTTCTCTTCTAGTATCCCACACCATCCCATCCCTCAGTATGGAAGTTAGTCAACTAGCATTTATTAAGCCTCTACTATATGCTAGGATCTATGCTAAGGTTTAAGGATACAAAGAAGGGAAAAAACAGCCCCTATTCTGAAGGTGCTCACATTCTATTGGGGGAGACAACATGCAGAAAACATATACACACAAAATATATGCAGTGTAAATAGGAGATAATCAACAGAGGGATGGCATTAAGGGAAGTTGGAAGAGGCTTTTTTCAGAAAGTGGGACTTTAACTGAGTCATGAAAGAAGCCAGGGCTGGGGGGAGAGGGGAACCTAGGTGGCATAGTGGGTAGAGCACCGGTCCTGGATTCAAGAGGACCTGAGTTCAAATATGGCCTCAGACAGATAACACTACCTGTGTGACCCTGGGCAAGTCACTTAACCCCATTGCTTAGCCAAAAAAAAAAAAAAAAAGAAGCAAGCCAGGGAAGATAAGAGGCAGAGTAACAGTAAGAGAGTTCCAGACATGGAGAGCAGCCATGAAAAATTCCTGGAGTTGGGAAATGGATTGTTATGTTTAAGGAACAGAAAGGATTGCAGAATATGGTGGGGGGTGGAGGAGAGGGAGAGAGAGGAGTCCAAGGTATAAGAAGACTGGAAAGATAAGAATGAGCTAAGTTATGGAGGGTTTTATATGCCAAACATAGAATTTTGTATTTGATCCTGAAGGCATGAGGGAGACACTGAAGTCTACTGTATAAAAGAGTAAGATGGTCAGATTTGTGCTTTGGGAAGATCACTTTGACAGCTGACTGGAAGAAGGACTGTATGGGGAAAAGTCAGAGACACTGGTCTGCTTCAGGGTTTTGGCAGTGACAGGAGAAAAGAAGGTCTATATGAGAGATGGAACTTGTTGGATATGGGGAATGAGAGAGTATGGTGTCATGGTGACACCTTGATTTCAAACCCAGGTGACTTAATAGGATTTTAGTGCCCTTGAGAGTAATAGGGAAGTTACAAAGAAGAAAGAGTTTGGGGGGGTGGGGTGGATAATGAGTTCAGTTTCAGACATGCTGAATTTAAGATGTTCATGAAACATCCAGCTCAAGATTGCCTAGTAGACAGATGGAGATGCAAGACTAGATATCAGGTGAGAGGTTAGGGCTGGACAAATAAATCTGAGAATCATCTTCATGGAGATGATTGTTGAATCCATAGGAGCTTATAAGATTTTCAAGCAAAATATTATAGTGGGAGTAGAGAAGAGGGCCCAGGACAGAGCCTTGAGGGCTACCCCATGGTAAACAGATGTGACTTGGATGAAGATTTAACAAAGGAATCTGAGAGAGAATGGTCAGATGTGTAAAAGGAGAATCAGGAGAGGGCAGTGTCATAAACCTTGAGGGAAAAGCATATCAAGGAGAAGAAGTCAAACAATACTGTCAGAGGCTACAGAGAGATAAAGAAGGATGAGGATTTTTGTTTGTTTTTAATTGGAAAAAAAAATTTATTTTCAGTTCCAAATTCACTCCCTCTCCCACTCAGTGAGAAGGCAAGAAGTATGATTTGAGTCATGCAAAACATTTCCACATTAGCCATATTTCAAGGGGGGAAAAAAAGAAGAAAGAGAAAAAATGTGCTTCAGTATGCACTCAAGAGTCCATCAGTTCTCTGTCTAGAGGTGGATAACATTTTTCATCATGAGTCCTTTGAAATTGTCATGGATCGCTGTATCGATCAGTTGCGTCAAGAAGGATGAGGATTGAGAACAGACCATTAGATTTTGCAGTTAAGAAATCATTGGTGGTTTGTAGAGAGACGTTACTTTTGAATAGCGTTCAAGGTCAGAAGCTAGACTACAGAGGTAAGAGGGAGAGGAAAGAAAGTGAAGGTATTAATTGTAGATGACCTTCTAAAGCAATTTAGTTACAAAAAGGAGAAGAGATATAGGAATGTAGCTAGCAAGGATGGATCAAGTGAGGGTTTTTTGAGTCTGGGGGAGACATACACTTGTTTGTAGAGAACAGTAGACAGGAAGAAATTGAAGATAAATGAGACAGTAGGGATGATAGAGTGGACCGAGGTGGGGAACCTGTATTCTCGAGGCCACATGTGGCCCTGTAGGTCCTCAAATGCAGCCGTTTGACTGAATCCAAACTTTATAGAACAAATCCCCTTAATGAAAGGATTTGTTCTGTAAAACTTGGACTCAGTCAAAAAGCCACAGCCAGGGACTTAGAAGGCCACATATGGCCTCAGGGCTGCAGGTTCCCCACCCTGGAGTAGACAGTCATCTGGAAAACATGAAATAGAATGGGGTCACTTGTGCATGTAGAGAGGCTTGCTTTGGCAAGGAGAAGAACCATCTCTTCATGTGTGGAGGGGTAAAAGAGGAGAAAGCAGTAGAAGGTAATTCATTGACACATTCTGTCTTTCAGCCTCATTATGCAACTGAAATGGCCTTTTCCAAAGTCATCAGGGATATCTTGGAAATGGAAATAGGTTACCTTGTGACAATCACAGGGAGGTCTATCTCTTAGTCATTGCTCACAAGATTCTTGCCAGAGTGCTCCTTAATAGTCTGATCCTTCATCTGGAAGATGGTCATCTACTCAAGAGCCAGTGTGGCTTCAGAAAGGGCCAATAAACGGTCATGATGTTTGCAGTGCCAAGAACAGAACAGACACAACATTTGTCGATCTGACCAAGGCCTTTGATACTGTCAGACATGAGGGCTTGTGGAAGATCAGAGCAAAATTTAGTTGCCCAGAGAAGTTCATCCATATGGTACATCAGTTTCATGATGACATGCTTGAATAGATTTTGGATAATAGATGATGCTCTCGATCTTTCCCAGTCACCAGTGGAGTGAAGCAGGGCTATGTTCCTGGGGATCAAAGCTTGTTCCTATGCTTTTTAGCATGATGTTTTCAGTGATGTTGTCAGACTCCTTTAATGAGGACAAAAATGGCATCAAGGTCAGCTCCATGTTGACAGTAAATTATTTCTCTAGAAAAGGCTACAAGCCAAGACTAAAGTGGAGGGAGAGTTGGGGCTCGACTTTTTGTTCACAGATGGTTGTGTATGCAATGCAGCCTCAGAGGCTGAGATGCAATAGAGTATGGATTGATTTTCCTCCAGCCAGCACCACTCCATCCATACATGGAATCATCAATTACAGCAAATGGAGAAATATGGAAGGCTGTGGATAAATTAACTTACCTTGACAGTATACTTTCCACTGATGTACATATAGATGATGAAGTTGAGGCACACATTAGAACTAGATCAGTGTTTGGGAGGCTCCAGAGGAAAGTGTGGGAAAGAAGTGGTATTAGGCTGCCTATTAAACTGAAGGTCTATAGAACTGTTGTGCTGACCTCATTGTTGTGTGCCTGTGAAACCTGAACAGCATACCAGCACCATGCCAGGAAACAAAATCTTGAATTGTTTTAGGAAGTTTCTGAAGACCAACTTGGCATACCAGACACTGAAGTCCTTTCTTGAGCTGACCTGCCAAACATTCAAACTCTGCTGCAGAGAGAACAACTCTGATGTGTTGGCCATGTTGTTCAGAGGCCAAATCGACAACAACCAATCAGTGATCTCTTAATTGTCAAACCTGATGGGCTTTTTTTGATTCTTATCTTCAGTCTGTCAACAAGCAATTATTAAGTGACAACATTGTGCCATACACCCTTCTGAGCACCAGGGATTCAAAGACAGAAGGCAAACAGTCTCTTCCCTAAGAACATAAAATTCTAGTAGAGGAGGTAATATCTAAGTGTGTAAGTATCTACAAAATGAGCACAGGAAAAGATTTTATGTGGAAGGTGTTATTTGGGATGGAGTCTTGAAGGAAACCGAGGATTCCAAGATACAGAAAGAGGTACAAGAGTGCATTCTAGGCCTGAATGGTAACCAGTGGAAAAGACATAGAAACGGGATGATGTGTGTGTAACAGTAAGTAAGCCAGTAGATGGAGGGGAGTGATTTTTTAACTTAAAAGGTAGGAAGAGGGACTCAGTTGTGAGGATCTTTAAATGGGGAGACTGGGGAGTAGGTCAGACAGTTTAGGAATATCACTTGGTTAGCTGAGAAACTTGAGGTAAGGAGATTAAGTAGGTAATTACAATTAGTGAGTGGAGAGGAGGAAAAGACTTAGGAATTGGTAAGATAAGTGGTTTTCTTAAAAGTGAGGATATTATTGCCATCTTGAACCTGGGCGACTGGAAGGCTGGTAGTGCCTTCTACAGTATTAAGCAAGTTGGAAGATGAGAGTGTTTGGCAGATAAAGATAAGAATCCTAGAAATACTGAGTTTGAGGTGCCTATGGGATATCCATTTTGAAATGCCCAGTAATCAGCAAGTAATGTGATACTGGAGCTCAAAAGAGATACTGGGATGAGATAATATGGACATGGGAATCATCTGCATAGAGATGATAATTGAACTAATGGGAACTAACCCAATGAGAGAGCATTAAGAGAAAAGAAAACCAGGTCCAGGATAGACCCTTAGGTACACCCACAGTTAGTGTAGCATGGATGTAGTCTAGCAAAAGATACTTACAAGAAATGAACAGATGTTTAGGAAGAGAACTAGGAGAGAGTGGAGTCACCAAAAAAAAAGTTGAAAATATCTCAGAGGAGACCATGATAAATTGTATCAAGTGCTTCAGAAAGGATGAGGACTGCAAAGAACACATTAGATTCGGTAGTGAGGATATCATGGAGTCATAACTGGGACTTCATAGGTCATATAGTTTGGACCACCTGAGCTAGGGGGTTACTTCATTTTAGAGGGCACCTTGAACAAGCTAGAAGATACCCAGAAGAGGCTGCCCAGAATGGAAAGGGAACTTGAAACATTGCCATGGCAGGAGAAATCAGCTGAAGAAATTAGAGATGTGTAGCCTGCAAAAGAAAAGACTTGCAGGGGATCTAATGGTCTGACAAGACAGATTTTCGTCTCGGCATAAAGAATAACATTTAATTATTAGAGCAGTCCAAAAATTAAACAAGTCATCTCAGGGTGTAGTGGGCTCCCTCTTCCTGGAGGTCTTCAAGCAGAGTATGGGCAGTAGATGATTTGTCAAAGACATTATAGTGGGGATTCATGCTTTGGGCAGAGGTATCAAAGGGGATCTGTGCTTCAGACCCTTCCAACTTTATGAGTCTAAGAAAATTAAAGTTTTAAATTCTCACAGAGATATCTTTAAGGGCCCCAGAAGTCCACAGCTTACAGGTTGGGAACTACTGATTTAACATAATTCAATTCAATTCAGTTCTGTTCAGTTAGTACACATTAAGTACCTGGTATGTACAAGGCACAGTTTTTGGCACAAGCATTACAAAGACAATTCTTTTCTTCCAAGACCTTACGTTCTTCTAGGGAATACATACATATACACATACACATATATGTATGTATAACTATAACAAAATAATTTGAGAAAGCAGAAAGCTCAACTGGAGTGATTCGAGTGGGACAGGATCAGGAAAGATTTCCTGGAGGAGATAGCACCTAAGTTCAGTCATAATTATGATAATAATAATCAACATTATAAACATTATAAACAACAGCACTTACTTTGTTCCAGGCACTGTATTAAACACTTTGCTGTTATTAACTCATTTGATTTTCACAGCAACCCTGGGAGGGAGGTACTCTTGTTAGTCCATTTTATAGCTGAGTTAACTAAGGCAAACAGAGATTAAGTGACTTGCCCAGAGTCACGCAGCTAGTAAGTCTGAGGTCAGATTTCAATTCAGGTCTTCCCAACTCCAGGCCCAGTGCCATATCTCTTTTGCCACTTAGTCTCAAAGGAAGACAGGGGTTATAAGAGGTGGAGATAAGGAGGAGATGGGAGATAAAATGTCTAGACTACACATAGTGTGAAATAAAGCTTAAGAAGGAACCAGATGGTAGAAGACCTTAAAAGCCAGGCTAAGGTGTTGGCATTTTGTCCTGTAGGCATTCTGATGCCCCTGTTTTGTTTCTTCTTTTGGCAGCAGTGGCTAATACTTGTTTTATCTTTGTGTCTCTGCTTCCTTATTAAGTCGGTCATAATGCTCTATAAACAAACACTTGTGTATTAGTTGGATTGCTATTTAATAAAGAAGACTATTATATAAACCCTTATGCTATAAATCTTTTTGAAAAGGGGAACCAAACAGGATTCAAATTTTGCCAGTATTATTAACAATATACTATAATAATTATTTTCCAAACTTTTAAAAACTTCATTCTTTAAACTTTACAACTTCTAATTTGTTGATTAATTTTATGTGAGAATATTGTACTATATGCTGGGGGTGGGGGTACAAAGATGAGCTCCCAAATTCTATGATTTTGTGAGTACACTGGTGAAAATTTCACTGTCATTGCTATGAAAATAGTTTTTAGTTGTTTCTTAGAGTGCTATCTTGTGTATATCTCAAAATATAGGTCTTCTGAAGGATAGGATTCTCTACTTTTTAATGATAATATCTATGTCATTAATCGTGGCAATTGTTATTGACTTTGTAAAATGTACATTGGTAGTAAAAAAGTTTCTGATGTTAGCACTAAAAATTGTAGATTGGGAGGAATGTGGTTTTGAAGACTCTGAGTCTCCTACTCGGTGCTAACATCTGTCACTAGATGGAGACTCAGCATAGCTTGGTGATCTTTGCTAACACAAAAAACAAGCGAATCTTGAATTTGGGTTTGTCCTTTGAGGTTTTGCGTTTCAAAATTTTACATACTTCCGCTACACTATTATGTATTTAAAAAACTTGATATTTAGCATAATTCTAAGGTTTTGATAGAACCCTTTTAGAGTTTTAAATTAAACTAATATATACTGTAATATACAAGATTTAGCCTGTACATCTTCCCCACCCCCAGCCAAATCTGACTTGTATAAAACCTAAGAGAAGCCTATAACTATACTCCTAGTACCCTAGCCACAGCTTAAACTTCACTGGTGTTGAAGCCTGTGCCAAGTGCCCCTGCTGCTCATACTGCAAGATAAAGAAAGCACATACCTCCTCCTTATACCCTGTTAGAATTGGATGCAAGTCCACAGTAACAAAGCTGGGTCAAGTATTGCAGGTGAATTTCAGAGGCTGGGTCAGGGAAAAGGAGCAATTTAGACTATAGGAACAAGTATGCTTATGTTGCAGTCAGAGATGGTTTACCGTTGTCAAAATGTCTCATCTTTTTTGAACGTGATTGGGCAGAGTTTGAAAACTCTAGCAGTTAATGGCTAGAAAAAGCTTTAGGAAGTTTTCAAAGAGTTGTCTGTGGTGGACTGTGGTTTCCTCTTATTTTCATCTTAATGTGTTTCATGTGTCTCTATCTCCTGACCCTTGGCAAAATAATGTCAGCATTCTCCAGGTGGTCCATGGTCAGGTCCATTGTGGTTACCAGCAGAACACAGAACACTTCACAGAGTAGGTGTGAGTTATGAGATGTCATGCAAATTTGGCCCAAAAGTCATGTTTCTATATCTTTGCAAATAAACTCAGTTTTCTTTCACCGAAAGAGTACCTAGTATTGAGGGAATCATTTATGATACATATAAGTAACTACCTATATCATTACCCTTGCAGATAGAGATCTAACTACAGAACCATTTAACTTTTTGCCCTTTCTTGTATCCCTTCCTGAAGTGAGATAGGATGGCTAGGGCTAGGTGATGGGGAACAGATTCTTTAGAGTTCTCTGTTCTCTTCTCCAAAGAATTTGTAATTTGGGCAGTCTTGGATTTCACTTGCCACTTTGGACTAGACCTATGCTGATTTAAGGAACTACCTGTATGGAAATTATTTCCACTGATACAGACTGGCAGGTCACCTGTAAATGATAGATAGAGGCAGTAAGAGGTTAAGTCACCTGCCAATAGGTGACAGAGGCATAGCTTGATCCTGAGTCTTCCTGACTCCAGTGGCAGTTCTTTGTATTATGTATTACGTGTTATGATAGTTCTTCACAGTTCAAAGCGAAACAAAAGTTTACCTTGAATGAATATTCAACATAGGCTCCAAATATTCTCTGTAATGCCACAATAAATACTGTCTCATTATTTTCCTTATGCCTTCTATGTTTTCTTCATGCATAGTTGCCATATTAATTAGTCTCTAGGATGAGAAAGGAAATATAACAGAGATCCTTGAAGACATCTCAACCTAGCTTAGTAGCTATAAGGCACACACACACATGCACTTTACTTGGATACTATGAATGTTCCATAATTTCCCTTCATTGAATCAGATTGAAAGTAGTCCACACATTCATATATTATGTGACTCTCATGTTTTACCATAAATCCTCCATTGAAAATCTCTCCAGCATTTGGTAGCTTTCCTTATTTTGTTTTTATATTTCATATGAAATATTTTGTTTTTATATTTTATATGAAATATTTATATATTATTTTGTTTTATATAATTTTAAAATTATTGATATATTTTGTTTTTACATCACCCACATTTCCCATTGTATTCCTCCCCAGCTCCTCCAGAGAGCCATCTCTTATGATGAAGAATAAAAGAGGAGAAAATGCAGCAAAATTAACCCACGTATCAAAAAAAGGCCAACAGTATGTGTAACGTTCCATACTCATAGGCCTCCCCCTTCTGCAAAGAAATGAGACTAGGGACCTTTTCATTCTTGTTATTTTTCTTGTTCTTTTTAGGCCTCAAGTGTCTTGAATGTATTATTCAGGCTATCTGCTTGTTCTTTTCATCTCACTGTCTAGGCCATCTTGTCCTACATATACTCAGTGATATCTTTTTGATTCTTAGTGGAAATCAGCAGTGATTGTATACAGCACCATACTTCCATCTACAGGGGAGCTTTCTATTGCCCTTTCAGTTGTTTGTTTGAATTTTTCTGATGTTATATTCTGTGAGTCATAGCCAGATAGCATCACTTGGAGAATATTGGTATTGAATCGATAAACTTTTATAGCAATACTCATTTTTAGATCATTGAAATCACTCTGATTTTTCATATGCATTCCAGGGTACTGCTTAGCTTGGAACCCCAGCCTATTATCCATCTATAGTACCCAAGATGCATATATTGGTGGTCTTATTCATTGAACCACCTCTCCAGTTCCATGTTATAATCTGGGCAGTCTAGATTTTTCATACACTTTTTTTCACCCATTGTGACTGGTTAAATTGATATCTTTTGGATTGTTGTAAATTTCACTGAGAAGGCTTTGTAGCATTTTAGAACTCAAAACAATTAATTTTGGAGTCCATCACCACTTATAAGAAATTCATCTTTTGTTTTGACTTTATGATGGCTTTCTTCCATGTCACTGGCAAACATACATCTCCCTGCTTTAGACTTCCCATGATAACTTGCAACAGATTGTCAAAATAGTCTACGCAGTCAAGTCTGCCTTAGAATCTTACATGATTTTGACATGCATGAGGCAAATTATTTGAAAATGGCTTTTTAGTTTACGTTTTGTTCTATATAAAGAACAGTTAGGTGGCACAGTGGATAGAAAACTACCCGGAGTCACAATGAACTGAGTTCAATTCTAGCTGTGTGACCCTGGGCAAGTCACTTAACCATTGTTTGCCTCAGTTTCATCAATTGTAAAATGAGGATAATAATACTGTTTACCTCCCAGGGTTGTTGTAAGGATCAATGAGATGTTATTTGTAAAGCGCTTAGCACAGTGCCTGGCATATAGTAAGCACTAAATGTTTATCTCTCTTCTCCCTTCCTCTGTTCCCCAGTTAGTTATAACCTCTGAATATCACAGTTCTTCTCAAAATTGAAAAGGTAAACTTTTGGCTAGGGCTTGTAAGGAGAAATTTTTAAAGAATCCTAAGTCTGATAAAAAAATTATAATCCTTGAATTTTAACCTGAGCTTGTAGAGATTAGTTGACTTTCTTGAAGACTACACAGATAGCGTCATTGTTAGAGCTAGAACCCTATCTCCGGACATAGTCTATTCCAGAGATTCTTAACAAGGTATATTTGAACTTTAAAAATACATATATATGTGTGTATATATATATATATATAGAGAGAGAGAGAGAGAGAGAGAGAGAGAAAACTATTTCAGTATAATTGGTTTCCTTTGTAATCTTGTGTATTTTATTTTATGCAATTTAAAACATGATTTTGAGATGGAGGTTCATAGGCTTCACCAGACTGAAAAGTTCCATTTCAATAAAGAGGAGCCCACTTCTTTATGAAAACTTTGATTCCTATAGCTACAAGTTAACTTTTTACTTCTGAAATCTTATAGGAGTTATAAACTATTCATGTGTCACATGCTAACTTTGGTTTAATTTATTTGTGTGAATGTTTTGACTTAAATTCCATGAGAGAAGAGATCATTTCTAATTTTAATTATCTGCACCCAGCAGAGTGCAGCATTGTAAGGATTCATGTATTTGTTGAATAAATGATATAGGATAATTCTTAAATATATCTATGTAAAAAGTCTCTTTTTTGCCCTTTTTGTTTCAAGGTATGAGGAAGAATTCATAAAAATTGGATCCTTAAAATATTTATACTTTTTTGTCTGTTATTCCAGAAAAATAATACAACTTCTTAAAAAAATTTTCTCTTGCAGATGCATATGAAACAGCCAAGATGCTTTGTGAACAGTATTATATGGTAGCCCCAGAATTGGAAATTGAAGAATTCAATGGTAAAAATAAAAATTAATTTTGTTCTTACATATAGGAGGTGATTTAGTTGCTGCTAACATTTAGTTGCTGCTAATATGAGCCAACATTTACTATGTAAATGGCTACTTGTGTGTCCTTGGCTAAGACCCTTGAACCTTTCTAGGCATCTGTTTACTTATCTTTATAACAGAGACACCAGTACTTAAGTGTTATTGGTATATACCAACAATGTTGTTGTGAGGGTCAAATAAGAATATGTATATAAAATCAATGGTAAAATCATTTTAGACCATTATTATTTTGTCAGTCAGTTTTGTCAGGGGTTGCAAAGAAAGGCAAAAGACAGTTCATACCCTCAAGGAATTAAAAGTCAAATGTAGGAGACGCTATTCAAACAATTATGTACAAACAAACTACATAGAGGACAAATTGGAAATAATCAGCAGAGTGAAGGCACTGGGATTGAGGGGGATCAGGAAAGGCTTCCTGTAGAAGGTGAGGTTTTGGTGGGGACTTGAAAGAAGCCAGGGAGACCAGGAGGCATGGAGGACAGCCAGCAGAGATGCCCAGAGTCAGGAGATGGCATGTCTTGTTTGAGGAAAAGCAATGAGGTGGTGTTGTCGTTTATCATCATCATCATCATCAACCTATCACCCTGTGCTTGTATTAGTTTAAAAACCTTCTGTCTGCTTTTCTTACTTCTGTCTGGTATCTCCCTTCCAGCCCATCCTGCATCCTGTGGCCAGACCAGTTTTTTTTTTTAAAATAACTTATTTAAAAAATTTTTAAGCTAAACACTTAATAAAATAAGCATTTCTGTATAAAAGTAGAACCCCTCCAAAAAAGGATGTTTGTGCATCTGTAAAACTGTAAACTTCCAATACACACTCCTTGATTTTTCTTTTAAGTGTATAATAAATTCAATATGTAACTTTCCAAGCTGCCCTGCTTTATGCATTCTGTTTGGTTTTCCTTCTATTCTTTAAAAAATACTTCAATAATCCTTTTTTTCCCTCTCTTTTGTTTTTATAACAACCCATTCATTAGCCCTACTCTCCCACCACCTGCTTCCACACGGAAAAAAAAAGAATGACAAAGGAAAACAAAACCTTTGTAACAGATACGTATAGTTGGGCATAACAAATTCTTATGTTTGTCATGTCTGGGGAAAAAAACAACTCATCTTTCTTAACAAATTTTTAATCAGGTCACTCTCCAGTCCAAAAATATTAACTCCCCTTTCCCTACCATATCAAGTATGAATTCTTTTGCCTGGCTTTCAGGGCTCTCAAAAATCTGGCGTATTTCATTCATTTATTCATTTATTCAGCAAGACTTTTTTAAGTTCTATAATGTAAAAGGTATTCTGTCAGGCACTAAAGAAACAAACAACTCATTTGACTGCCTGCTCTGGTTGTTTGTGAACCTAACGTGCCTTTTTCTTAAACCTCATTTTTACTCATCATTTCCCTCATGGATTTGATTGCCCTTTAACCTTCCTTCTGTTCACATCCTTCAAGTCCTAGCTTAGGGCCTCCCCCCCAGATAAAATCATCTTGACCTGATTAATTGGGCCCACATTTATATTTGCCTTTTCTGAGTTCTTATAACTCTTACTCTTTCTACATTTTGACAATTAATCACATTTTTTCACTTTATGTTAGTTCCATCTCTGTAAAAACTTTTTAATCTCATATATTTGGGGGTTTATATTCCTCATGACATCAAGCACACAAGATTAAGACAATTTCTGACTGAAAGGGACCTTTGAGAACATCTAGTCTCACTTATAAATGAGACAGTTGAGACCCACAGAGGTGAAGCGGCTTGCTCGTTATTTGAGCTAAACTTGTCTGTGAGCTCTGAGAGCTCTGTGAACTTAAGGGCTATCTTACCTAATCTTTTTTTTTTTTAAGTACTCAGGTCTAATTCAGTGTTTTGCAAATAGTAGTCACTTAATATGTGGGGTGTTTTTTGGGGGGGGGAATGAATAAATGGATGAATAGACACTTATTAAAAATTCATTTAATTGACCCATTCTTCAGCATTAGAAATAGCAAGTCTTAATTGGCTTTGAGCATTAATGTTTTAGGGTCCTTCTGACTGAAGCACCTTTAAACCTATAGTAGTTTTTCATCTATTGAACTAAAATAGGTTGAGAGGTAGCTATAGACTTTTAGGGGTTACTTCTATCCTATAAGAACAATTAATTGTTTGCAGTTTAGAAGAGCAGCATCTTCTCTAATGCAGATTAAGTTTTGTTTTGTTTTCAACTAGAACTGTGACTTCTTTTGTGTAGAGAACTCCTGGTAAAGGAAATCCTCTCCACAAATACAGAGCACAACAGCTTTGCCACTTTTCATCTTAAAAGAGTTGCTTGGGAGCACTAAAAGGTTAAGTTATTTGCTCACGGTAACACAGTTTAATGTGTCAGAGGTGGGAATGGAAGCCAAGTCTTCCTGACTCTGGTTCTGACTTTTTACCTACTGTGCCATACTACCTCCCTGGAATATAGTAGATTTCCTCTCCTAGGAAGGCTGGGTTCTCCCCAGAGCTCTCTGCTTTAATGTAAAAGGAATAGCTAATTCCCAGCTGAAGAACATTAGAGCAGCCTAATATGAGAGAAATAGCAGTGTGAAAGCATTTCCTGGTTTTCAGAGTGTGTTGTTGGGAATGGAATAAATACTACAGGAAGAGTTGCATCCCTATTCTACATAAATTTGCTACACCCATTAAGTGGACTTGGTTTGTGTATCCCTGATAAGAAACATCTTAGTAGTCCCTCTATGTCTCTTCCTACTGGTTGAGCATGATTTGACATAATGTTCCAGATTTGTATTTGTCGAACTAATGGAACTTAAATTCCCAGGTAGTAACAAATTGCTCTTTTGAGTTAATGGCAGAGTTACTTCCTCTGAAATCCACAGCAGCAGGTCTTTTCTTATTGATTCCCAGATGCCAGCCAGCTGTGTTAGCACATTCATTACTAGCCAAGACTGTCGCACTGAGCAAGTGGAGTGTCCATAAGATAGGATTAAAAAAAACAAATCTATTTCTGGTAGTACCTCACTGGTAATTTTTGGAGCCCTCTTTTCTAACAAATAAATTTAGCATAGATAGTATTAGTTTGCTACTGTCTCGTGCAATATAGACATGTGTTGCTTTGGGAATCTCTTTAAAGAATATCCTTCACTTGTGACAAGTAAAAGTTTTCCCTGTATAAATGGAAATAGGAAATTAGTGCTGGATATCTCCTAAAAATTGTAATGTTTAATAGAATCGCATTTAGAGTTCTACCTAAATGCTTCCATTCTAAATGGATTTATACTATAATGCAATAAAATTAGTGTTAAAAAGGAATTCTGCAGGTTTTCTTTATCTGGGTTGTAGCAAAGTATGTTGAGTCTCTTGTGCTGTTCTTGTGGGCAAGAAGGAGAGACATGGGCTCTCCTTCTATGATTAGGTAAACTATCACAGGAACTATAGAATAGCCACTGATATGTCTGTTTATATTTACATTGAGATCTTTAGTAGAGGTGCCCAGGTATCTATGCTTGGTCCTCTTAACATTTAACGTTTTTATCAGTGACTTAAAGGCATAGAAAGCATGCTTAGCCAATTTTTAGAAGACATTAAATGGGGAGGAGTAGCTGACATGCTAGATGACAGAGTTATGATTTACATAATATAGAATGTTGGGCTGAATTTACTAAAATGAAATTCAGTAGGGATGATTTAAAATACTATGCTTTAGTTTAAAAAAGCATAAAATAAGGAAATCATGGCCAGACAGTGGTTTTTCTGATCTTAGAATGCAGAAATAGGCACCACAAGTAGAAATTGCAGAGAGGCAGATCTTTATGTTGGATGTAAGGAAAAACTTTCTAAAAATTAGAGCTATCCAAACGTACAGTGGGCTGCCTTGAGAAGTAATGGATTTGTACTTGCTGGATTAGGGTTTTCAGAAAGTTTGGACAACCATTTGTCAGGTATGTTATGGAGGGAATTTTGGTTCAGGTATGGATTAAATTAAGTGTCGTCTGAAGTCTCTTCCATTTGTGAGATTCTGTGTTAGTAAAGCATATGCCATATCCCCCCTCATGACCTAGCTCTCTAATATCTTGAATTTCTCCCTTTCTTTTTTTGACTACAAATGTGCACACTTCTCTGTTAGATAAGTATTTCAAGGATTTATGATTTCATTGGTGTGGGTATACTCTCTACTAACGCACAATGAAGTCCTCTATACCTTAGTAAATAGTATTCATGAGTTATTGTGGCTGAAAAAAATTCATTACCTGGTGGCCACCACATATTAAATCTGTCTCAGCCCCACATGCTTGCCCCTTGGACAAGATCACTTTTGGTTGAATGTAGATTGACTGAGTAGAAATAATATGAAATAAATATGAAAAGATACACAGGAACAAGATTTTGAATAAGCATTTTAAGTTAATGTATTGTAGAAGCCATAGGCAGTCTCTGAAACTTCTCAAACAGAAGAGTGTTCATATTCAGACCCTTTAGGAATATCAGTTTGGCAGCTGTGTGGAGAATGGATTGGAGAAGACAGAGACTGAGAACAGGGCAAGCAATTAGAAGGCTATTGCAGTAGTCCAAGTAAGAGGTAATAAAGGATTTAAGGCATTTCAGGGTCTCCCTTGCCATATTTGGTTCCTGAGAGAAATCACTGACCATCATAGCCTAATTAATAAATTGATTATTCATTACCCACACACTCTGTCTCTTGGGATTTTCAGTTGTCTTAGTCTGGACCAATTGTTAAATTTTCAGTGTGAGCATTTACACCTCATAAATCTGCAAAGGCTACATTAGAGCTTGATTTATATTGTTTTGTTGATTGGACTAAAGAAAGCGATGGAGAAAATGTTATAATATATATTAAACTTAAAAATATGTCTCCCTGTTCAACATTTACCAGCACACCACTGGGTAGAGCAGAGTGGGTCTGAGGAAGGATAGGGGTTGGGGCTGAGGAAAGGGCAGAAGGTAGTTTTCACCCAGGCAGCGTTGGATTCTCAACCATAGAAATTTAGAGAGAAGAGAGTTGGTTAGCCATAGTTTGAATGATTAAAATAGCATTTTTTTGAGCTTCTTGTTCCTAGGTAGGCCTTTCTTAGTGCTAAGTAAGGAATCATTTTTCATTTTTTTTCTCCCAACAGAATGGAAGCAATAATTTCATATTATTGCCTATAAAAAAGAATCATTATTTCTTCTTTATAAGAAAGGAAACAGGCTCAGATAAAATAAGAAATTAGAAGGCAAAACCGGAAAAGGATTATACAGGGTCTAGGTGTAGCCTTAGAAAACATTTACATTTTTTTAATGGACTGACTGGAGAGTAAAATATCTTGAATTATAGTAGTATCTTAGATCATTGTGTTCTAGTCAATCAAAAGGAAGATTTTATGTGTAGTTTTGAGGGTCTTCATTTGTTTCCACCTGAGCATGCTTAAGTGTTCATAGCCCCTTTTGCAGTATGTTAATCTACCTGGGCATGTTTCAGCAATTCCCAGAGCTTAGTCCTAAGGTAAGTTATACATAATCATATACCAATAGAATAGCAGAATTTGAATTCTCCATGTTTTTGAATTTCTGAAATGCCACACCCAGCTAACCATCATTTATTATGTTTGAGATTGCATGTTGTTAGTAGTTGTTGTTAGGTTGAGTTTACTGTAGTCTAGGTGGGTGTGGTTTATATTGCTATGATCTATAGTTAATTTTTTCATAAAGTCTCTATTAGGTGGCTTTGGAGCACAATGAGAGTGTAGAGCTCTGAAGTTCTAATAAAAATCCTTAGTTATATAGCTTAAACCTTTTTTTTTCCCCCAAATGAGGATAGGAGTAAGAATCCATATTTGTAATTTCATTGATGTTTGGAACTCACATTATAGAAACCCCTCTAGGCAGATTTAAATAAATTAGTAAGCATTTATTAAGCATCCACTGTTGCCAGGTGTTGTGCAGGAGATAAAAATATAAGAATGAAACAATCCTTTCTCTTAAGGAGCTTACATTCTAACAGGGGAGACAAGAAGTACATGTAAGGATATCCAGAGTAAAAAGAATAAATATAAGGTAATTAAATACAACAGAACGAAGGCAGTAGCAGTTGTCGTGATCGGGACAGGCTTAATGTAGAAGATGATATTTGAACTGTCTTGAAGGGAAAGAAAGATTCTCTAATATGTGATGAGGAAGAAGCACATTCCAGCCTTGGGACAGCCAGGGCAAAGGCACTCAGATGGGCGAAGTATTGTTGCACGTGAGGCTGATGTTGGGCAGGATTGTGGAGTATAGGAATTGAAGTAATATCCCATGAGGTTGGAAAGATAGGTTGGGGCCAGGCTGGGAAGAATTTTAAAAGCTAAACAGAGGACTTGTTATTTTATCCTCGAGGCAATAGGCAGCCTCTGGAGTTTATTGAGTAGAGGAATGACAGGGTCAGATCTGCACTTAAGGAAAATCACTTTAGTCAGAGTGTATACTAGTGGGGAAAGGCCAGAGAAACCAGTTTGGAGGTTATCAGAACTGGTCTGTAATTTATACTGTTAGAGAAATAATTAAGGAACTGTTAGATTAAGTCATTTAGCCAGAATCATGTACTTATTTAATAGGGAATTTTCTTGACTCCAAGATCAGTCCTTATCCACTGTTGACGCTTTCTCGCTACCTCTTAGACATGCATTATATGTACAACACAGAGGTTCTTGCATCTTTTCATACTTTTGTCCTTCAATGAAGGCTTTGTTTTTGTTTGTTTTCAGCAAAAGCTCCAGACAAGCCTATTCAGGTAGTTTATGTACCCTCACATCTGTTTCACATGCTGTTTGAATTGTTCAAGGTAAGTGAAATCTAAGAATATTGAAACATCTTCATTTTAAATTACTTTGATTGGTCTGTAACATATTCATTAGATTAGCATAAGAATAAAACTTTGTATAACCATTTAAAAAGTCTTATTTTGATGTCCTGTGTATCATGCATTTTGTACTGTACAATTCAAAGTTGCTGTGTACAGTATATTTTTTGTAAGTATTTACACATTGATGTGGAAACAATTTTACTATAGTGAATTTTAAGTCCTATTCATATTGGATGTTAATTTTGTGAAATGATGAGTACTTTGGACATGCAAGTTCCTGGAAAAGGCTTTAATGAATGATACACATATCACAAATATATTTATTAGTATCTTATATTTCCAAATATTGCTATTATTCCTATAATGTACTCTAAGTCTTTTACATACCTGAGTCAATCAAATTGATTTTCACACAGCTGAGGCGTGGAGAAAATATATAGGAGATGGAGGGGAAAAGAGAAGAATCTTTAATGCTTCCATTAAGTTGCTACTGTTGTTGACCAAGTTGTGATTCATCTCTTTTGGTTTCACTTCTAGTATAAAGTAATAAATAATAAATTTATCATACAAAATGTAATCATTGAGGTTACAGAGGTGATATCACAAGCAGAAGACATTTTGATCTAAATTTTCATAGTCCTATCTGTTTACATTTATTATTAATTGCACATTAATTGTGCACCTGAGAGATCATAGTTGTAATGATTTGCTTCCAAAAAATTGTGGTGTTAACTGATTTAGCTTTTTAAGGTAGAGATGTGGGCATTGAATTATGAACTTTCTCTGTAACACCTATGGCTTTGTAAGGTTTGCTTTTTACCTGATATTTCTTTTACTTTTTCACAGCAATATAATTATTTTTTGTGGAAAACATGAATCTTGTCTTCCTTGTTAGGCTCTCTGGAGGAAAGGTGTTCTATAAATATAGAATGATAAGTGTGATTTTATATGAAAGTATCAGCTTTAGTATGCTCAGTTTATATGAACATTTCAACTTGGATAAAAAAATCCTTGTAGAATGATGGTCCCCAGACATTTTTGATCTCATACTCCTCTATTAGTAAAAAAATGTTTTTTGAATTTGTACCCCCAATATCTGGATATTTAGTTATTTGTAAATTATATACGTTATATAACTTGCACAGAAGTTAGAAGATAAAAAGGATGAGATAAATATGAAATAGTATTTGATACAAGAGTCAACAGGGAGCTAATAGGGAGTGTGGAATATATAAGTAGAGGAGTGATGTGGTCATACCCTTGTTTTAGGGAAATCACTTTAGCAGCTGTGTGAAGGACAGATTGGAGAGGGGAGAGACAAGGGAGACCAATTAAAAGGCTATTAACAATAGTCCAGGTAGAAGGTGAGGAAGTCTCGAACTTGGGTGATGACTCTGTGAGTAGAAAGGGGTTGGATTTGAGAGATGTGGAGGTAGGAAAAAAAAAAGAAGATTTGGGAACTGATTGAATATGTGGGGTGAGGGAAAGTAAGGAGTCAGAGTTGACGTAAGATTGTGATGATTGGATGATTGGTGATCCCCCAGCAGTAAAAGAGAAGTTTGGAAGAAGGGTGGTTTGGGGAAGAAAGATAATATAATAATTTCTGTAATGTGGACCACAATTTTTCCATTTCTCCTTATCCTTCTTGACTCTGTTCTACCCAACATGAAAAGAGAAGAGGCACTTCTCATTAGTCACTGTCCCTAGGCACAGAGCCTACCTTCCAATGACACCTGCCATAGCCAGGAAATGGGGCATGGAGGCAGAACTTCCAAATGGCACCTGTTCAGATGCAGTTGTGGGTACCTCAAAGCCCTGAGGTCCCTACCCTAGGCCCGGAAGGAGAGAGATTGGGAGCTTGCACAGAAGGAATTAGAAAGAGTGCAAGGGAGTATTGGAAGTTCAAGATGGGTGTGGTAGTGTTGTTGATAAGTCTTAGTCTGTGTCACAGAGTGGGAAGTGACCTATCTTCCTGTTCTTCCATTGGTTGACCACACAATTTCGGGGGTCAATCCACAGCCTCCCCAGAGTAAGACCACAGTGCCCCAGAGACTCTGGAAAGACCTATTTTAAAGAGTAAAGATTTTAATAAGATAAGTATCACAAAGAAAATAAATACTTAGATCACAGAATCATATGAAGAGATGCAGAAGGAATCTTACGTATCCTTTAGTCAGAGATGTCAAACACATAGCCCACAACTCTTCCAAGTGTGGCTGAAACCAGATTAAAATATAATTGGGAAATATTTATCAAAATAAATAAAAATACAATAAAACATAGATACTACTAGTATGTGATTTATTAAGTCAGTGTGTGGCCCACAGGGATCCTTACGTACGGTTTAGTTTGCCCTAATTTCTTTTTAGTTTGATACAGCTGCTTCATTTTATATATGGAGAAATTGTTTCAGAAAAGCTAAGTGACTTATTCAAAGTCACAAAGGTAGTAAGTGCAGAGTCAGGTCTTCTGACACCAAACCCAATGCTTTTTCCATGGGTCATGGGGATATATTTCAGTACATAAGGAATACTTGATTTCATAATTTGGATACTACTTTCAACAGTAGAACCTACAGCCTCTTTTATCTTTTAGTAGATGACTGTCCTAGGTGATAGTCCTAAGCTGTCTTAGGGGCAGCTAAGTGGCATAGTTGGTAGAGTGCTGAGCCTGGAGTCTGGAAGACTCATCTTTACCTAAGGAGGGTTAGCAGGTCAGCAGTTGTTCCATAAATTAAGTTCTTAGCGAGTTGTCTCGGGTACTGAGTATCCAGTTGGGAAGGGGAGAAGAGGGGAATAAATATGGAGCCAGGCACTGTGCTGAGCTCTTTACAAATATTATACCATTTATTCCTCACAACAGTCCTGGAAAGTAGGATGCTGTTACTCTCGTCATTTTATAGTTGTGGAAACTGAGGCATAATCAAGAGTTACATACTCAATATATGTCAGAGGTAGAACATAAACCCAGGTTTTCCTGACTCCCAAACTGACTGGTTCTTTATCTGTTATATCTTTCTGTCTTTGTGGAGAACAAATACTCCTCTCATCAAATATTTACCTAAGAAATAATATGTGCAAATTACCTTACGTTAGCCAAGGGAATGAAATAAATTATTCTCTTTATAATTCCTTTTTTAAAAAATCTATTTGGCTATTTGTTTCTGAAGAAAGATAGGTAGTTATATAGGTAGACTTATGGGGGGAAAGCACCAAAAGCTTTTTTTTTTCTCTTAAACTTTAGAACTCAATGAGAGCAACAGTAGAACTTTGTGAAGACAGAAAAGAAGGCTACCCATCTATTAAAACTCTAGTAACATTGGGCAAAGAAGATTTATCCATTAAGGTAACTGTTTTATTAATGTTCTTACTTTCATGTTATTCAGAATTTTTAAAATTAAATTTTAATTCTTTTCTAATTAATTAGCATTCATTTTTATCTCTCTTCCATCTCCCCCTACCCTCCCCCCTCCAAAAAAAAAAGAAAATCCTTGTAGTTGATACGAATAGTCGTGCAAAAAAAAAAAATTCTCCTTTTGGCCATGTCCAAAAATGTGTGTCTTAGTCTACATGACCTCTTGTCACATGGAATGAATCAAATCTCTGACAAGAGCTGTGTAGTGTTCTTCACTATTGATAGGTAGCATTCTTCACTATTGGTCCTCTCTAGTCACGGACCTGATTATTGTGTTGATCAGAGTTGAGTCTTTCAAGATTGTTTGTTTCATAGTGTTGTTATTATTATATACATCATATTCATGGTTCTGCTTCATTGTGCATCAGTTCATACCAGGCTTCCCAGGCTTTTCTGAAACTATCCCCTTCATCATTTCTTATAGCATCATATTATTCCATTGCATTCATATACCGCAATGTGTTCAGCCATTGCTCAGTTGAAAGGCACCCCCTTAGTTTCTAGATGTTTTTTTTGCCGTAACATGAAGAGAAAATATATTTCTTCCTTGTTCTTTGTTGTCTTTGAAGTATAAATAGCGACATCATTGGGTTACAGGGTACATATAATTTAGTAACTTCTGTTTCCAAATTCCAAATTACTTTCCAGAACGCCTGGACCAGTTCGTAGCTCGACCAGCATTTTATCAGTGTACCTGTTTTCCCGCAGCTACTCTAGCAGTTGTCATTTTCCTTTTTTGATAAACTCTGCCAACCAATGGGTATGAGGTAGAACCTCAGAGTTGTTTCAATTTGCATTTTAAGTTCTTTTAAGTTTCATAACAAGAAATCACATGTGGTAACTTTAAGGTAGAAATTTCATGATGTTCATAAAGTTAGCATTTTACTAGTATATTTGTATTACTCAAAGCTTATGTATATTTTTAGAATATTTCAGGTAATTATTTTCTATAGTTAATGTAATATTTGTTGTATGCCACTTTTGAGAAGATTCTAATTTTTGTATGTTATAGATAAGTGACCAAGGTGGTGGTGTTCCACTGCGAAAAATAGATCGTCTATTTAACTATATGTATTCAACTGCTCCCAGACCTAGCCTTGAACCAACAAGAGCAGCACCTTTGGTAAGATTTCACACACTTAACTAAACAAGATTCTTAATGTAAATCATTGACTTAATTCTTTCTTTAAAAAAGAAAAAATCAACAACCCAGCAACAATACAAACAACCTTTCTTTTTTGTTTTCACTTAAAAAACTTTTAAATCTGCCTTAAGTATCACGGTAGTCCAGGCATGAAATGCTGAGGGCTTGAAACAATATGGTCAGTGGAAAAAAGTGGACATAAAGAGAGATGTTTTGAAGGTAGAAATGACAAGACTTGACAACAAATTGAGTGTGTGGGGTGCGTGCAAGTAAAGAATGAAGGATGACACTAAGGTTGGGAGCTGAGACAACTGAGAAGATGGTGATGCCCTAGGAAGCAATAGCGAAGTTCAGAAGAATGGGGGAGAGTTTGGGGAAAAGCATAATGAACTCTGTGTTAGGTTTTCTGAGTTTGAGATATTTGCAGGACAAGCTCAAGATGTCTAAGGGGCAACTGTTGATGTGACAGCAGAGCTCAGGAGAGAGGTTGGAACTGGATATAGATCTGGAAATCCTCTGCTTAGAGTTGATAATGAAATCATGGGAACTAATAAGACCCTCCAAGCAAGATGTTATATAGGGATAAGAAAACAGGCCACGCCTTGTGGAGGGGGGAGCTGTAGGTCAGTGAGCATGTCTAAATGAAGATTCCAGCAAAGGAGACTGAGAAAGAGCAGTTAGGTAGGAAAAAATACCCGGAGAGAACTAGAGAGCAGAAGTGTAGTGCTCAGGAGTGTCAGAGGCTGCAGAGGGGTCAAGAAAGATGAGTATTGAGAAAAGGCCATTAAATTTGGCAATTAAAATATTGTTGATAACTTTAGAGACCACAGTTTCAGTTGAATAATGAAGTCAGAAACTGTATTGCAGAAAGTTTAGAATTGGATGAGTTGAGAGGAAGTAGACACACTAGGCATATAGATGACTTTTTAAAGGAATTGAAGAGGAGGAACAATTTATAGTGTGATAACTAGCAGCTGGGGTGGGGGTTGTTGGATCAAGTGAGAGTGTGTTAAGAATTGGGGAGTCCAGGGACATATTTGTGGGTTTGTGGGAGGCAGCCAAATGATAGGGAAAGATTAAGGATTAGAGTGGAGAAAACAGAAGGGGCAATCTGCTGGAGAAAATGGGATGGAAGGGATGACCCCTGCATGTAAAGAGGTTTGCCTTGGCAAGATGTGGGTAAAGGAGGAGATAATAAAGAAAGGCATCTGAGCTGTGCGACATGAAGAAAGAGCTTTCAGCAAGTGGCCTTAATTTTTCCTGTGAAGATTTTTCTGAGTCAAGAAGGTGGGATAAAATAAACTCTGCTGTTTGTTTTTCAGATCCTTTACTGCCTGGCCACATATTACCTTTTCGGCCTCATATGTTACTCTCCCTCATAGTCTGCAGTCTAGCTAAACTGGCCTTCTTAGTGTTCTTGACTGGCATGCCATCTCCCACATCTATGTTTTGAACATGCTCTACTTTCCTAAACTGACCCATATTTATTTTGAATTTATTCTGTATATACTTTTATGTTTATGTATTGTTTTCTCTAATAAAATGTATTCCCCTTGAGAACAGAATTAGTTTTCTTCACTTTTTCTTTGTATCTCTAGTGCCTAACACAGTGTCTGGTATGTAATAGGCACTTAATAAATACTTTTGATTGATTGAAAGAAAGGCTTTTTTTTTATGATTGGTGATTCCCAAGAAAACTTTCTAGTGTTGGGAGACCTAGAAAGGTAGGCATTGACATATGTTGTTAGTTCAGGAGTAAACTCCTACTCTCACAGGATTCCCAGTAAATTGATTCTCATCTTTCCAGGTTGATTTAGGTGTGATGGGCTAAACTACAGGAAATTTCAAGGTTTATATCCTTAAGATTACCATGCTTAAAGTTTTAAAGTTTTTCGTTCAGCATATAGAAATTTACATGTCCACTTTATGTTTGTGATATGTATGTTTCTTATAAGCATGTATGTGTCTTCATCATGACCATTGTAAGGATTTCTTTCCTTCATTGTTATGTCAAAACAAAGTGGACACATATTCTTTTGGATTTATGCTGTCAGAGATGCCAGTGGCTCTTTTAACAGTAGATAGCATTTTGGGGGAAAATAACGAAATAAAGGACTGTTTGTTGCTTTTTTTATTTGGCAGCAGGTAGCCCATTCTTTTGGCAACTATCTGAGTCCCATAATTAAAGAGATGTAAATTATAGTATTAAGGAAGTTTCAGAGAGTCTCAGAAAGCTGGAAATAAGACATAAGTGAAAATTGGAACGAATTATTTTTAATCCTAACTAAGTCATCTGGAGCATTATGACTCTAGCCAGAAATAATAGTGCAAGTATGGGCACTACCTGTAGGTTTTATAGATGCAGCTGAAGTAATACTTGGCATTCTCAAACTTGGGTCATGATGACTGTGCTGGGTGTCTTAGAGCCCCTGTCCCTCCCTGTTCCTAGCATTGCTGTATTGCCAGCATGAGAACTTCTTGATGGCTGCCAGTAACTGTGTAAAGAGAGAGGCAGGTGAGAAAGCTTTAATTTTATACCACCCATTAAAAAAAGCATGATGCACCTTTTAAATTGAAAACCGTATTGATGTCACTGCTTTACATTAAAAGTCCTTGAGTTAAGGAAATTGTATATAAATCATATGTGCAGCAAAATTGGCATCTGAATAGTGACACTTCATGAGCATGTTCCTTTTTTTAAAATGTATTAAGAAGTTGAAGTCAATAAACACAAACATTTTCATATTCAAAGAAGGCCAGAAAAATAGAGTTGTTTTTTAACACTAAATATATACAACTTGGTTTTTTATATATATATATTAAATTTACTATTGCTATGCTTGTCTTTGTGCCTTTCTGAACGTTCTTCTTTTCTCCTGTGTATATTTTTAAATGTTCCATTGATATTTTTTCCTTTTTTTTGTTTTGCCATACCTATCTCTCTACTATTGCTATAATTTTTACACACACACACAGACACACACACACACACACACAGACACACACACACACACCCCCGTCCCTCTATCTTGTATTAAGTATATTCAACTGAAACAGCTGGGTGTTTTGTATTGGCTGTGTCTAAAAATATAAGTCTAGTTATGCATTTTCAACCAAGAGAAGGGAGGCATGCTTCACCATCATATGTTCATCTTAATATTCAGTGTTCTTAAGTCTTTCAGAGTTTTTTTTTCCCCCTTTAGAATGTTGTGGCTTTTGGGGATGTAGTTCCGAAATACTTTTGAAAATAGTTGGCCCATTTCACAGCTCCACCATTAATGTATATTAATATGCTCATCATCCCACTGACAACTCCTCCCTCCTCGCGCGGACAATTGTCTTTTTTTGTTGTTGTTGTTGTATTTGCCATCCTGGTAGTGTGAAGTATAACCCAGGTAAGTGGCATATTGGAAAGAGTGCTGAATTTGGAGTTAAGAACATATGAGTTCAGATTATACTTCCACCATTTTCTAGCTATGTGATCCTAGGCAAATCATTTAATTATTCTGTACCTCAATTTTCTTATCTGTAAAATGAGGATAATAACAGTTCTTTCTTCACAGGATGTGTTGAGAGGATTCATAGAAAAAACATATGTGAAGTACTTTACAAACCATAAAGTGATATATAAATCTTACCTGTTTTTAAAAATATACATTTCTCTTTATTAGTGATTTGGAATATTTTTTCATATGGTTCTTGATGGCTTGAATTTGTTCTTTAGAGAACTGTTCATAGCCTTTGACCATTATTAATTGAGGAATAGCTCATTTTCATATATGTGTGTATTACACATAGATAATAATTTCCTTATGTGTCTTAGATACCACATATTTGTAGCTAAGATTTTTTTCCCAGTCAACTTTTTCATTAATTCTAGTTGCATTGCTTTTGTTTGGGCAAAAACCTTTCAGTTTGATGTAATCAAAATTGTCCATTTCATTTTCTGTTCCTTGTTTGATCAAGAACTCTTGCCCTAGCACCTTTCATTGTCCTCTCATTTGTTTACATGACCTTTTGTGTGTAGGTCTTGTATTCCTTGGACTTTATTGTGGTATATGTTGTGAGCTATTTATTTAAACATCATTTCTCTTAATCTGCATTCCAGTTTTCCCAGATTTTGTCAAATTAGGGGGCCCTTACTCTAGTAGTTCATATCCTTTGGTTTGTTAAGCCCTGCAGTGTAGTGTTCACTTGCTTCTACATGTTGTTTATCTAATCTGTTCCATTGATCAACTCTTTATTTTTTTAACCAGTACCAAATTTTTAAAAATAATTATGGCTTTGCAGTATAGTTGTAGATTTATACTGCTAGACCACCTTATTTTCTACCTTATTTCGTTATTTCTCTTGAGAGGAATCTTGAGATAATTTTGTCCGGTTCTATAAAACCATCCTTTGGAATGGGTTTGTATGGTATTGAATTTGGAAATTAATTGAGTTTTCTTTTTTTTTTTCCATTTCTATTATATTACCATGTCCTAAATAAGAACTATTAATTCCTTTCTGATTTTTAAGTTTGTTTATGTAAAAATCGTTTTTAGTTATATTCATATAATTCCTGTATGTGTCTTAGTAAATGTGCAGATATATATTTTATTTTATATTTATAAATTAAATATTTTATATTTTATATTTAAAATTTTATTATATTATATATATTTTCTCTCACATTCTGCTGGTTTTTGTTAGTAATATACAAAAATGCCAATGATTTATGTGTTTATTTCCTGTATTTATTGTTCTCTAAGTAAACCATAATATCTGCCAAAAATAGTCATTTTGTTTGGGTTTTGCCTATACTTATTCCCTGACTTTTTGTATGTTTGTACAATAGCTAGCATTTCTAGAATTATGTCATGGTGATAGTGGACAGCCCCTTGATTTACCTCTTATCTTATTAGAAAGACTTCTAGTGTTTCCCCATTAAAGATTGTTCTAAGCTCTTTGTTTTTGATAAGTACTGTTTTCATATTAAGAAAAGTTCTATTTATTCCTTTGCTTTATGTTGTTCTTGTTGGTTGGTTGGTTTTTGGTTTTTTGGTTTTTTTGCCATAAAAGGATGTTGTAGTTTGTCAAAAGTTTGTTAACACATCTATTGATATGATAGAGGCAGAAATAGCCCCAAAGCCAGGAAAACCTGAGTTCGAACCCTGCTTCTAGCACATATGCTAGCATGTATGAGCCTTAGCAAGCTACCTAGCTTCTCAGTGCTCAAGGCAACTCTCTAAGGCTCTAAGTTGCAGAGAAGTTATATTCAAAATGCAACTTTCAAAGATGTTCTATTTTTCTGTTTCTTTCTGCCCTTCTCTTGTCTGTGCATTTTAAAAAATGTCTCAATGATTCTCTTTTCTTTTTTTCCTTTCCTTTTTTTGGGAGGTGGTGGACAATCCTATCATTCTCTTTGCCTCTTGTTCAGTTTTCCAATTGAAAATGACCTTGGTAATATGTACATAGTCGAGCAAAATAAATTCTCACATTGGTCTTGTCTCAAAATATACGTTTTATTCTGCACCTTGAGTCCAGCAATTCTCTGTTAGGAAATATTTTAACCTGATAGCACAGTGTCTGGCATATAGTAGGCACTTAATAAATGTGTATTGACTGATAGTTGTTGGCATTCAGCTTATAATCTAGTCACAGGAGTAGGGAACCCGGGGTCTGAAGGCCACATGTGGCATTCTAGGTCCTTGGGTGCAGACTTTTGACTGAGTCCAAGTTTTACAGAACAAATCCTTTTATTAAGGGGATATATTCTGTGAGGTTTGGATTTAGTCAACGGGACGCACTTGAGGACTTAGAGGGCCTCGAGGCCACAGGTTTCCCACCTTGGAGAACTTTTTGAGGTCAGTGGAATTTCCTTATTTCTATTAAGTGAAGAGACAGCTATGAATGAAAATTCTAAGTAATAAACTTTTTTTTTGTGAGGACCCCAGAACAAAGAAATCAGGATATTGGAGCACTCTTACTACCCCAGGAAGTAATCATTCTGAGAATTGTTCTCTGTTCATCACTGAGGTCTTGTTACTAGTGAATGGGAATCTTTTACTGTTAATTTAATTGTAGCTTCCAAAACTTTAAAAGGACAAGGAAATCTGCTGATAAAGCCTTGAAAAGTATGACTTTTACTTGTTAGCACTTTCAAAACCTTGTTGGATACTCAAAAAGAACTAGCCAATACTGGAGACCATTTGTGACTTCCATATTATAGATGTTTCTGAAATACATTATGAAAGTTGAAGATATGGAAAGGTTTGTGGCAAATGAATATTTCTCATATTTAATGTGTTTTATATTTGTATTTATTAAATCTAAAATGCATTTTTAAATGTACATCTTTTCTTTGTGATCATGCCTGTTCCTTTCTCTTATTGTGCTGGGCTTTCTTTTATAGGCTGGATTTGGCTATGGATTGCCCATTTCCCGTCTTTATGCCAGATACTTTCAAGGAGACCTAAAACTCTATTCAATGGAAGGAGTGGGTACTGATGCTGTAATTTATTTGAAGGTATTTCAGCTAAATAGTTTTTAAAAATGTTTTTATGTTTAAATGTTTTAACATTATGTTCTTACATTGTAATTTATTTTAAGCTGTGAAAGTTATAAAGACATAGGTAGATAGGTGGTGCAGTAGATAGAGCACTGGGCAAGTCACTCAACTGCCATCTGCCTCACTTTCCCCAACTGTAAAATAAGGATAATAACAACACCTCACAGGGTTGTTGTGAGGATCAAATGAGATATTTGTAAAAGTAATTAGTCTGGTACATAGTATGTGGTAAATAAGTGCTTATTCCCTCCTTCCTTCCTTAGTTATCAGGCAATATTCCTTATTTTCACTCAAGTACATTTCCATTTTATATGAAAACTTTTTTTTCCCTGACTTATGATATTATATAATCTTCCTGCCTCAAGTTACACCCCCTCCTCCAATCCATCTACCATACAGCCCAGCTGCAGAGTAATTTTCTTAAAGTACATGTCAGACCATGTCATTCTACTCCCACTCACCCTAATTCCAACTAAGTTAATCCCAGTGGCTTCTTATTACTTCTGGATCAAGTAAAAATGTTTTGAATTTAAAGCTCTTTACAATTTGGCCCTTCATATATTTCCAGCCTTCTCACACATTACTTCTTCCTATTCTCTGTGGTCTAGCCATGTTGGCTACTTGCAGTTCCTCAGTATTCCATCTGCTTTCTCTGTGCATTTACATAAATGGTCTCCTTCCTCATCTCCACTCCTTAAAATTCCTGGCTTCCTTCAAAACTCATCTTAAAGATCACCTTCTGCTGGAAACCTTTCCAGGGTCCCCTAACTGCTTTTGCCTTTCCACTAAGGTTACCTGGTATCTACTCTGTAATGCATCTTGTGTATACCTGTATGTACATATTGTCTTTCATGCCTTGAGGTAAAGGACTGTTTTTGCTTTTTCTGTTCCCAGCATATAGCATATACTAAGTGCTTAATAAATGTTTATTGATTGATATACACTTAGATTTGAAGCTCTTAGAGATAAAGTAATATTTATGGTATTATTGCATTTGCTTTTTAAATACTTTCCAAAAATTAATGTTTAAAAAGCACTTCTCTGGAGGGTGACTATTTTTTCATAAGCTGTTTGGTATATGGGTTGGCATTTTTTTTTAAACATAGGTACATGCCCAAAGATGTAAGGGCCTAATTCTTGTAATCACAATATAGTTAATGCTTTATAAATCTTTGTTTGCATGATTGGCATACATAAGTTTGTTTCCTCCTGAACAGTATGATTGTAGTTTAGCTGAGCATCCATCATTTGAATGAACAATTTGTCTCTTGACTTTTGTCATGTTGTTCAGTAGATTTCTCCTTAAGCTTGATTAAATGAAAACAGTTATTTAAAAGTTCCTTTGCACGTAAACTTCTCCAGTTTTTTTGAAACCATATCTGTGGTGCTGAGTATGATTTTTTTTGATGGGTAGGAGAAAAAAAAAAGTACTTCCTAATATTTCACTAACAGGTATTTTTATGTGGCTGCTCAGACTATAAGGAATTACTGAAATACAATTTCAACATACTACCCATATCTCATATTCAGTATTTTATAATACAAATTATGGATATTTCACAGACCTCCTTTTATCCTTATAGGCTCTTTCAAGTGAATCATTTGAGAGGCTTCCAGTATTTAATAAGTCAGCATGGAGGCATTACAAGACCACACCTGAAGCTGATGACTGGAGCAATCCTAGCAGTGAACCCAGGGATGCTTCAAAATACAAGGCCAAAATGTAAGTCTCCCTATCTCTCGCTCTCCGTAAATTGTGTTTATTACATATAAAATTTGCCCTTCTTAATCTAAACAGGTTCCTTTATCAGCCAAATCTTTGCAGCTAGATTATTGAAATAAGACTAAGGTATCCTTGGGGGGAAAAAGAAGCTTAGAACATATTTTTTTCCCCCACAAGTAGGAAAAAGTAACATGTGTGTGACCAAAAAGGAAATGTTTCTTTTTAAGGTATATAAATGAAAATCCCTCTGAACTATCAATTTTTTGCACACAGATTTATGATGTTGAGACGGAGCACAGCACAACGTATATAGATCAGGGGTGAGGAACCTATGGCCTCAAGGCCACACGTGGCCCTCTAGGTCCTCGAGTGCAGCCTTTGACTGGTTTGTTCTGTGAAGTTTGAATTCAGTCAAAGGGCCATACTTGAGGACCTACAGGGCCACATGTGGCCTCGAGGCCACAGGTTCCCCGCCCCTGGCTGTAGATAGTTTCAGAGTCAGGAAGACCTTGATTCAGGTCCCATTTCTGACATATACTGACAGTCTGACCCTGAGCAAGTCACTCACTTTTCCTTGCCCAAAGTAACAGTGAGACTCTGTTGCAAAAAAAAGGTGCTGGTGTGCGTTTGGAAAGGGAGTTTTCTCATCTGGAAGTTCCTGATATAAATGAGATCACAGATCTGGTTTCTGTCTCTATAGACTGAAGTTATTTATAATTACAAGTAAGCCACTGTCATGTAACAATCTTCATTACAATCCATTTTTTACTAGTATGGTAGATTTTAAATTTGAATGTTTCATGATTGGAGAACAACAACAAAAAAATCTGCATGGGATAGTTAAAATTCATGCTTCCTACCTCTTTGACAGAGAAGTGATAGATAACAGGGTACAACAGAATGAAACCTATTTTAGGGCCTAGCCAGTGAGAAAATTTTTTATGCTTGACTCTGTGTATTTGCTCCAAAGGCTTTCTTTTCTTTTTTTTTTCTTTTCTCAGTGAGGGGGAAAGGTGGGAAAGAGAGAAAACAGATTTTTGTGTGGGGAAAAATAATAAATTTTAAGATGAAAAGAAAATTTATACTATCTGATTTCAACTTGGTCCTAACTGCTATACAGGAGTTAGCTCCACAAAATAATGAAGGTGAACTACTTGATAATAAAGGAATGTAATAAAGAAGAATAAAGAGGGAACATAACATGTTTACAAATCTTGAGTTCTCAAAATTGCTTTTCTTTTCTAGATACTCTTAGGCTTTATATATTTGCCAGTAGTAGTAAAGAATTTGGACCCAAATCTGTTTAGTATATTTCTGTGCAGTATTGAAATCTTTGAGTTTCCCAAAAAGGAAATTCTGCTCCTCAAATAGATTCATATGTTAAAGTGTACTATGCTGTCACTGAACTCAAAATGATCAGATTTCTATTTTTCTGCTTCAAATCCAGCTTAGTCAGTTTTCATTAATTTACTTTCAGTTGGTAATTAAACAAAACACCTAAACACAAATATGTGACCAAATGGTGCAAGCACTTATTGGGATATCTAGATAACATTATTCATGCAAAAGTAATTTAACTAAATCAAATTTAAATTTCATTTTCCATTAATAAAATACTTTGCTATAATTGAAAATGTTTTAAATGACAAGATTCAAAAAAGCTTTAGTTAATACCTCTGAAACCATATTCCAATTACTATCTCTAAAATTAACCATTTCTTATACAGATATAATTGTAATTTTTCAGTTTAGCTGGTGACTTTTAAAATAATATATAAAATTAAGCCTCAAATTTTATTTTAAATTATAATTGCAAAATAATTATACAAGTATTGAAATGGTAGATTTCACTAGTCACCTAAGTTCTGTATATTCATTACATTTTCATATATCATGTAAGTTTTAGAAATAAGAATAGGAGCAGATTTGACCTCCGTTTTATTATTAAGTGGTAAGGAGTAAAAAAAATTGATAACTTGTAATTCTTCTTCTCTGAAAGCAGCAGGACATAACTATGAAAGAAAGAAGCAATTGTTGAGTAAACTGTTTTAAAGGCCCAGTTACAGTAAAGATTATTGTCAACACAACAACCTTCAATCATTTTTCCTTTCTTTGCAGTGACAAGATCAAGACAAATCGAACTTTCTAGAGAAATGGCTGCATTTGTCCTGTTCTATGAAGATTGTATCTTCTGCAAGTTGACCAGAGAGCGCTCCTTACCACCACATCTTGGGGGGGGGTGGCACCCTAGCTATTCCAGGGCTTGAACATATATTTTCACTGAACCAGCTGGAGCTTTTCCATGGACCCTGTCCTGTAGCTAATCCAGCTCTTCCACTAAAACAATAACCTGAGTGCTTTTCACAACACCTTGGTGTGGTTAGCTGTTTTGGGGGTGAGAAGGTTGATGAGAGTCTGGCACAGGGGAGTATGATGCCTTATATACCTCCCCTGTCTTTCTGCCGTCCTCTCTCATTACTCTAGAGTCCACTGCCTATACTCCCTACCCACAGGAGCTTCCACTTCTGTCCTAAGCCCAGAGTGCTGTGGTGTTTTGTGTTTGCAGCTGGATTCCAGGCTCTTCTCAAACCACTGACTAGGACCCAGAGATACTGAGGAGTGAAGTCATCTGCGGGGGCCTCATCA
The DNA here is from genome assembly GCF_900497805.2 of Vombatus ursinus. Lineage (NCBI taxonomy): Eukaryota > Metazoa > Chordata > Mammalia > Diprotodontia > Vombatidae > Vombatus > Vombatus ursinus. The sequence continues at coordinate 1,000,066 of NW_020954740.1, forward strand.
GTGGGGGATTCCTTTCCCAAAGCCTTGACCTTTCCTTTCTCATTCCACAACCACCTACTTCCCAAGTGACTCAGATACTTCCTTCCTTCCCTCCCTACCTGTTTTCTCTATCACCTTGTCAGGTGCTAGGACTTTCATGTTAGAAAGGAATCTCACCCATAAATGCAATTGATTTTCTATTTAATTTGTACACTGCCATTCTGTTGATTAAAAGTGTTCCAAAAGTTGTCCTGGGACTTTCACTGAGCCTCTTGGTGGTTTCAGAGACCATTAATGAAATAATGTCTGTGGTCAGCTTTATAAAAGGAAATTTAGTCTGCTGGGGAATGGAGTTTTTAATCCTTTGTAAAAACCTAACTTAAACTAATGCTGTATGCATTTAGATTCCTCTAAGGTAGGTGGAAGGCATCTCTGAAGCACTTAACAGTTGCAAAATAGTGTAATTCTTTCTGGAAATTTTTGAGAAGTTGTACTCTAAGAGAGTCACTATTTGAAATCTCAACCATCACTATCGAAATTTAGAATATAGTGTCATTCCTATAATTGTGTTTTGATACCCTTTATTTCCTTTTTCTTTTTTTTCCCCCACTTTTGTTTTTGTTTGTTTTTTTTTAGTTTAGGACAAATGGAAGAGATGGAGATAAGGAACTATATTATGTGAATTTGTCACTTTGACAGTTTTTGAAATGGAAATTACTTGGGATTCCACAGCTGGACTTAAAATCCTAAACCAGGGGTGGGGAACCTGTCAGCAGGTTCCTATACGTTCATTAGCATAGTTTGGGGAACCATGTGCCTGGCCTTCCTCAGAGAGGCTAAGGTGGTATTTTAGGCTCTATTCCTTATTTTATATTTGGGTTTTGGTGAAGATTAAGAGGAAGAATGATACAGTGTTTATTGTTGCATAATCTACTACTTATTCATTAGGAACTAGTTTGAGATGGTGGAACTAATTTCCTTCCTAACTAATCTCCTACCTCTCCCAGACCTTCCTAGTTCTCTCTAGTCATTTGATTCCTTTTTTCTTTTCATGTCTTATTAATATAGGTATGTAAGAATTCTTAACTGTACATCCTAATTTAATTTTAATTTTCTCTTTGTCTTTTTTACACAGGACAGGGTTAGCGGAATTGTTTTTACTACTGTACAAAGATTTAGTGTTTTTCCCCAAGAGCCTACATTTCATGAGGATATGTGCCTGTTAATTATTTCATTGTGTTTTATTTCTTGCCATGGAACCTTATTTTCTTGTATGTCATTGTGCTGCCTGAGCTCATGCTTCCTTCTGTCTATTGCTCTTTGTTCCTTCATCTTCTTACAGTGAATAGTTATTGTTAACATAAGAGTTTATAAGACTGGACATGGTTTGATCATGCCATTTCTTGTAAAGGAGAGAATAATACTTAACTCCAGGAAAATGACAACTAACTCATGCTATCGGTGTTAGGTTTCAACTGGCATCATGATTTTAGGCATAAGATTTTGTGGAAAAGTAGGTTGAGGTATAAACCAGAGATGATACTTAAACTTTTAAAGACCCTGAATGTGTCATGAGCATTGGATATTAAGTATAGTATCTTCACTAGGTTTTGCCTACAAGACCTTCATTTTTCTTCAGTAATACACATATTAATTTCCATTGCTAGATTACAGGTAAATAGGTCCACCAGGTAGTCCTTCCTCATTCTGTCAGTTGTGATGTTAAAAGTACTTATAATCTTTAAAAGTACATTGTGGGGACTGAATGTGTTTAGCAGAGACAAAGGCCTTGTTTATCAAAGACCTTAAACAGAGGTCTTCTACATAATTCTTTTTCAAAAGTTAATTTTTTTTATTTTTAAACTTTTTTAGTTACTTTTTAGTCATTTTCTGTGTAGATTTATTCATGTTTATGTGGCACTAAATAGTAGAATTTCCTTCTATTATTTGTTTTTTTGGGGGAGGGTAAGACTTTATCTCTGCTATTAAGGTATACACAAAAGTTGATTCAGAACATCCTATGTACCATCAAAAGTTTGCCAGCCTGGTAAGACTAGGTGAGATTTTCACTAGCTTTTTGCATTCTTACTTACATCACACTATTAATGCCAGTAAATGTGAGTAACCAAAGACAGTATTGTATTTGTCAGCCAACTTTTGATTACTCGTGTAGATTGATGATCCCAAAGTAATTTATGTTCATCTTTGAAACTCAGAAAGACACATGTAAACATTCATGCCAGGATTTTATCTGGTTGTTTACTTGCCAGGCATGCCTATTCTGTAACGATCAGATTTTCTTATTACATTCTTCCAACTGTCAGACAGTCTTTGGGAAGAGTATCCCTTTAAGGTACTTCGGTTGTAAGTTCCATTTTTTTTTTTTCAATACTGGCAATAAGTTGGATGGATCAAGGCAATGTTAGTTAGACTTGGAAGACATAGGGTTGCATTTCAGGGGCAGGAATGAAGGAGTGAGTCCCATGTATTCTTACTAGTTTCCCTCTGTCCCCTTCATGGTTCTCTACCAACATTTGGATAAATTGTCTCTTGTTGATGAGGGCCCTGGGTGCTGCTACAGTCAACTGAAGAATTCCCATCTTTGTAGGAACTGCTGATATAAAACTGTTATTTCAGGGGTATTACTCTATTAGGGCCCTTTCGGCTAGAGAAGTAACAGTATTATTACAACCTTACTTTTGATTAGCACTTTAAATTATTAAAAGTGCTTTCCCATACATTTTTTCATTCAGTTTTCACATCTAAGGCATGAAATAACAGTAACTTATCTCTATTGTGCAGCTGAAAACACAGAGGTCCCAAAGGGAGTGATTGATTTGTCCAGGACTACATTTGTTTTGAAATTCTCCACCCAGGGTCATAAGACCTCTATCTGAGTATTCTGATCAGCATTATCCTTTTGGAACACCTTCTAAGGATATCAGACTCTTAAGTGTTGCAATACAATCAAAAGCTTTCAGATTTTACAAGATACTGTCACTCAGTAGCAATTTTTGTTTAGTTCACATAGTAAAGAATCACAGTTACGTTAACTTTGGTAGCTTTTATATAGGCAGATCATTATATACTTGAGCATTTATTAAACTCCTACTATATGCTAGGCAGTGTTAGGCACCAGGGATTCAAAGCATATAATCTTTGGATTTGAAGAGCATACAGCACTTTTATAGTCTATATGTTAGTGAAGAGAACAGACTAATATTTGTAGGAGGGAAATACATTAATTAATTAATAAACTTAGAGTTTCTTTTTGAAGTTATGTTATAAATCTTAAATTACTATATTCTCCTAAATTCTAAAATTAATGAATTTATTATTAACAAAGGGGTAGTATATCAGTCTAACTTTTGTTACCCACAAATGAATATTGGAATAGATTGCAAGGCTTCTAGGATTACATGAACTATTGCTGCAGGTAAGGGTTTTCTGTTGGATACCTCTCTGTAGGATCAGACTTTGTTTTATAGGTGTCCAGTACAATGCTACGGTACAATAAATAGTAAATTCTTGTGCCATTTTTAATGGGACCCACTCCAGCCTGGCAGTCTTCTCCATTTGTACCTAACATTGGTAACAAGATATCGGTCATATGTTTGGTTGATAAGTTTGAATTCTTGGGTTATGGGAATCCTAAAAGTAGGAATGGCCTAGTCCAACTTTCTGCCTAAAGGAGAACTCGGACTCCTCTCTACTCTGATTGATCGTCATCCAGCTAGCCCTTCTTCTAGTCAGTGTCATAAATTATAGTGAACCAAATAATGAATTTAATAAAATTAGGCAAATAGAAAGTTAACTGCATAACCTGAAGATTGTCCTTGTGTGAAAAGTACTTTTCTTCCCACAGCATAACTAGTTTCTCTGAGAGGAAATAGTAGTCATTGCAGGTTTTTATCAATCCCATATACTCCCTATCTGGCCTTATCTTTGTCTCTAGTCTTTGTTTAGAAGTGAGCCCAATGGACTATTAGGAAATGTACCCCCAGGTGAGAGTTTGTTAATTATTTCTACTATTCCTGTTGCATAACCAATTTTGAACATATTTTTAAATGGAATTTTTTGCATTAAAATGCTAGTAGTTTAGCAAGGGAATTTTTGTTGAAAATCTCTAAATGGAACATTTTTATTCTTTTCTATGTACTTGTCTTTCAAGAACCCTTCCCTGTAGTTCTTAGTTCCTATTTTTATTGTTACGGATTTTAGTGGGTGGAATTAACATTGGTGTGGGCAGCTAGGTGGCTCAATAGATAGAGCACTGGGTTTAGAATCAGGAAGATCCATTTTCCCGAGTTCAAATTTGGCCTTGGACACTAGCAGTGTGACCCTGGGCAAGTCACCTAAACCCTGTTTGCCTCAGTTCCTCATCTGTAAAATGAGAAGAAAATGGCAAACCATTCCAGCGTCTTTGCCACGAAAACTGCAAATGGGGTCAGGAAGAGTCAGACTGGACTGAAATGACTCAACAACAACAAAGCATTGGTGTCCTTGTTTCTTTCAGTATTGGTTTCCTGCTTTCCAACATTTCTTTGTGGATAGGAAAGCAAATTGGAGAAACTGTTAGCTTTCACCATCTCTCTCCCCTCCTTTTTTCCTGTCCTGCCCTGCCTGTCACAGGGTATCAAACATGATGTAGAATCTTAAGAGTTGGAAAGAATTCTAGTAGAGGTCACCTGGTCTGACTTGACACAGCAAGTCCAGTTTCACTACCCAATCACCGTATGCAAACTACTCTAACTGCCTTGACAGTTATGACTGCCAGATAATCTGGTTTGAAGCTATTAGCAGTATCAGCATTTTTCATAAAGCTGTTGAGTAACAGAAGGGCTCTTTGAGATGAAAGTGTTAAAATGACTTAGCTTTGACTTTTTGGGGTAGTCTTAGTTGATTTGTTTCTCTTATGTTAGAAGGTTTGAGATGCTAGATCAAAGAACAGTAAAGTGAATGTGAACTTAAAAAATATTTTCTCTGTTCTATAAATCCTTCAGTAACATTTGGATTAATCAAGCATAATTAAGTGTAGTTAAATTTTTGTCAAATACTGTGGTTCAAAATAATATTCGTCTATGGAGAGGGTAATATATTCTGTAGAAATTTTATTAAGCACTTCAGTTAAGCAATACTACAGAGAACAAAATCAACCTCAGGAAGGTTAATTACTGAAAAATCCCATAAAGTACAGTAGATTATCTTCCATGCCTAAATTATTTTAATTTTGAATACTGGCTTAAGTTTTAAATTTACATAGCAATGCATTTTTTCTTGCTACATTTTCAAAATGTAGAATAACAATTTCATTCTTCAGTGTTCTGATGTATAATTTTAAATCACATTTTGGCATTCTTCCAAATTACTTAATTTTTGATGAACTCTAGTTTCTTTTCCTATAGTTTTTTTTTAAGTTATTAAGAGAAGAAAATAAAGCTTTGATCCAAGTAATTGGACTTTTCCCTCCACTGTCATAGTGTCTCTCTCTCGCTCTCCCTTTTTTGCTTGCGCTCTCTCTCTCTCTCTCTCTCTCTCTCTCTCTCTCTCTCTCTCTCTCTCTCTCTCTCTCTGGACAAAGAAGATGAGAGAGCAAAAGGATTGTGTATTTGTTTTGTACATTGAGAAAAACAGTAGTGTGCATTTTCACTACTTTTTGTTGCTCAGGGCATAACACCTAATCAGATGACTTCCTGTGGAAATCACAGAATGCTTTAGAACGTGTTCAGATTTGGTGGATGTTAGGATTTATGCTGAGAATGGAAATTCTGTAAATCTCAGGATCGCTGAAACCCGATTTATGCTCTCCTCATTCACTGTTTTCTAGGCTTTTTAAAAAATCATGACAGGACATATTACCTTTGTCTAAATAGCTGAAAGTCTTAAGCAATGCTTGGTTTTTGACTTATTAATTGCAAATTTCTTTAGCACAGGTCATGATACCTAAGAAGTTCCTAATAGGATAAAGGCATGAAATTTAATGATGTTTGAGCAACATTCTAATTTTGTTTCTTTACACTGCAATGAGGCATCAGTTTTCCATTGAGTTCTGGATATATATTTATATATGTATGTGTGTATGAATGAGAACTCTCTTGGGCTAATATACTACTATTTATAATAATACTTTGTGCACTAATTCTTATTCTTGGGGCCAAAAGGTGGTCCTAGTCTGACATTCTGTTTGAGCAAATTAGTTATTAATAAGAGGAACATACAAATCCCAAAGATAGGAACTTATGCCAGCAATATTTCCTTAAAGCAACTTTTCTTAAAAGTGAATCCTCCCTGAAGGTACAAACTGCTGCTACAAAAGATTGATCTTTTCCATTCCTAGTGAATTGGTAAGCAAGTCTGTCACATGCTTCTTTTCATAGCTGCTCACAAATTTACTTTTTTTGTTTCAGATCAGTTGAGATTTGAAGACCTGGAATTGAGTTCATTTCAACAGCAGAATTTTTTAATATTTAAAATATTTTATCTTGCTCAACTTTTTTTAAATTTTAAAGCAAAATCTAGTTCTGGTCATTTTGTCTCAGCTGTTTGTCTGTGTTAGGCACATTAAAGGGCAGCTTCAGCAGAAATCTATGTAACAGTGAAAAATATAGGGTGCCCATGTGCTGTTTTGTAAACCAAACGAGATTGTGGATGTGAAGGGAAATAATTGTATCCAGAATCTGTCGTTGATTTTGCTTATTACAAAGATAGCCCTTTTTATGTAAATGTCAAATAGTATTATAAAACTCTGTTTTCATTTTGAAACATATGTATATATCTGTAGATTCACAAAGTTGAACAATATTGTTTTTTGGTCCTTGAAAACTAGTACACTAAAAGCACCAGCATTCAGACTAATGACCATTTATTTAGAGCTATTTAAAGTCAAAATAAAATAGCTTTAATTTTCCATACTTTTGAACTATTTACTTTAAAAACTTGAGCAGTCAGGATGAGAAAAAGACTAGGTAGTCTCAGTGACTAAGCAGTGACTGTTCTGTAGATGTCAACATTGTGTGTGCGTAGCTAAATATTGGACTTAATTTTTCAGAAAATGTGACTTTGAAAAAGGGTTAAAATGGAATGAACATAAATCTCATATGGTGCATTTTCCTTTAGAGAGATAGGAAACGGTCCTAAAGATGGAGTTCTGATACCGTTTTTCTTTTTAAAGCCCCTGTTAAATCTGTCACATAGACCATTTGATCAATGAATTGTCAGATGATGCAAATTTTATTCAAAAGGCATATCATACTGAATTTTGCAACAGCATAAGAGCCCTCATTTTTTAAAGGTTGAAAATCTAGATATTACCTTACACAATAACATACTGATTTTACTTAGGCCATGTGACCAAGTTAGACCAATATTATTGTTACTCTGTTATGGGTCATACACTATGCTGGTACTAAATGCTGCACTTTAAAACCAGATTTATGTTAGTGCCAGTCAAATCTGCAGACAACTGGGCACATGTTTTGTGATTAAACATTGTTAATGAAACAATGCAAAACAGCTGCCTAGGCATTCTAACTGACCCTAACCTTTTTCATAGTTAGCATTAAAATTAATGAGGTTATAATTGCTGCTTAAGGCTTATGTACATGCTCTCTATTGCTTTAAGTTCATTTGTGCACATGAGTTTGTTAATTGCAAATTTCTTTAGCGTAGGTCATGATACCTAAGAAATGCTTGAACCAAATAAGAAAAACCAAATCAGTGTAAAATATACAGTAGTGAAAGTTGGGTTCTGACACAGGTTACTAAAAGTAAATTTAATATTTTGCATATTTTCATCAATACAATTGATTCCCCATAATCTAGAAGAAAATTGTCAAGCTGGGGAATGCAGATGGGTTGATGGGAAAGAAAAATTATACATGAAATAAAACTTCTTTACAATATTTTAACCATATAACAGTACAAACTGCTATTCGTTTTCAGAGTTTGTTGGTTTAAAGTAATAAATGGTTCATGTGTCTAGTATGTTCACAAGCACATTGTGGCCTAATTAGATAATCCCTGCCTTCATAGTGTTTGTAGAAGTTACTGTTACCAGCTAGAAATCTGCCTTATGATTGGACAGTGAGTTTATATTTTGAGTTAATTTGCTGCTTTTATTTTCCATGGGAAAACATGTTTTGTTTATTGAAATTCATAATTAGGAAAAATATGGCATAGGTAAAAATGTTATTCATAAGTTGCTAAACAGCCTCTGATGTCTATTGAAGTGAAACTATTCCTGGATCACGTGGAAAAATCTGTCTGATCAAATTAAGATAATAAAATGGTAGTTCTGATTCACTTTGCAGAGTGGTATGAGTGCCTTGGCACTTTGTTCAACCCTGTGACTTATTCTGCTTTCTTCCCAGCCCTAAACAATCTCTGTATCTGTTCATCTATAGTATTTTTTTTCTGGCTCAGACTGTTTCTCACACCCTTGTTAACTGACAACCTCTGCTGATATCTCAGAGACCTCTGCTGATAGAGCACCTCACATTTTTTTTTTGATCTCTTCAGAGAGGTTGAAGTCCTTCCGTGGACTACATGTGGAAGAGTGAGTTAAAAGTGAAGGCCTGTTACAAGTATAAAATGTATATAAATGGTAAGCAGCCAGGGAAGTTCAGAGTTGTTAATTAACTGCATGATCCCTTGCTGGGGTAGTTGGTATTAGAATTCTCATTAAACACAATGTGAATTTATTGAGTATCTTCTATATGCAAGGCTCTGTGCTAGACACTGAGCTTCTGATTGTTCTGAATAAGCTTCTGGAAAGATTTTTGGAAATATCATTAATTGCTTTCCCTTTCATGCCTGATACAATTGGTGTGTCGTCAGTCTTCACGTAATGATCTGGTAACAATCTCCTTTATTCAGCATTCTTTCCACATTTTACCTGGAAAAAACCATATGTGGGAAAGAAACATGAGTTTTTATGTCAGAGGGTGAGGTAAAGCAGTCATGTCTGTCATAAGAAAAGTTTGTTCTAGAAGCTTTGGTGCTCGCAAACAAAAATGAAAAGTCATCATGGCATGTAGTTGAAAGAGGACTGATTCTGGCCTCCGGGTAGGACTGGGGTCAAGTCCTGTCTCTGACACATATTGTATGTGTGACCATGAGTGAGTAGTTCATTTGTCCTCTCTGTATGGACAACTCAAAAACTACATTTTAGGCAAGTTCCTATTCCGCAGTAATGGAGAGAGTGTCCACAGCAATCATTCCTTAGACACCAATGAAGTAATAGACTAGGTCCAAAAACAAAACAAGACAAAACAAAACCCCAAAACAAGAATTAACTAATTTTTCATATGATTATTAATTTCAGATGATATTTATCACGTTTTATTTCTAAACATCAGGCAAGTGTGATAGGCTGGAAAAAACTTGTACATCAAGGCAGATGGCTCTTAAGATGTTTTTTCCTCATTTATATGGTTTAGCAGTTTTCTTTCTGTTTCAAGGATAACTAGAATCAAGTGCTTTCCTCTTATTGGATGATCCCATTTAAGCAAACCATCGAACAATAAAATAAAGTACTGTTGCTGGTGTGTCTAGATGCAATTCCAAACCTCAAAATTATGGCAAAACTGGAATTTCTTAATAATGCAATTGGGATTTTAGTCCAAAACTCAAAATTTCATTACTACAGCAAATTGAGATGCATGTTTTTACCATAAATTAGCCATTGAATTAATGAAATATCACTATTGGGAGACCTAGTCATGCTATTTCTCCAACAGCCTCCTATATAGGAAAGGGATTTTGAGATGTAGTTCCTTCTTGGAATGTAAGTGTTGCACTGATTAACCAGTAGGAACTCTATGCTTTTCATTAGGATGCATTTTCAAACGTCATAGGAGTTAATGTTGAATTCCCTGGATCCTTGTAACCTAGAGTTGAATAAAGAAGTTTGTTCTTCATCTTTGTGGCATGGGATATTCAAGTTCCATTTTTTTTAGGTCCAAAGGTGGGGGAGGGGTGCTTAATAAGGGGAAAGGTGGTCTTAGAAGTACATATTTATAAGATGATCAGCGTTGTTTTCCATGATTTTCTTTCCACACACACCTTTGAGTGTACCACCCTGGGTAGAAATAGCTAGGAAGAGTAGTGTTCCATCTGCTGGAAATTTCAGTAGCTACTGTAACACTACTATACAATAATGATCTTAGTAATGTCACTGAGGGCAGCTAAGTGATACAGTGGATAGAGTGCCATGCTTGGAGTCAGGAAGACCCTGAGTTCAAATCATCATCATCATTGTATCACCCAGGGCAAGTCACTTCAGTTTCCTCATATATAAAATGAACTGGAGAAGGAAATGGTAAACCATACCAGTGTCTTTACCCACAAATCCCAAGTGGAGTCTCCAGGAGTTGGGCACTCGACTGAAATGACTGAACAACGTGATTGAGTTATTTTAAGATCCTGAAGTGCTTTCTGGAACATTGAGGAAAAGTGAAATTTCAGTATGGTTTGGGCAGTAGTCACCCCCACTTCCCAAATAAAACTATCTTTTTCTTAGTATTGGGCTCCTTCCCATTTATAAAATTTATTGAGTCTTTCCATTCTTGTAAACACCTTGCTTTGGCTCTTAACCCATCTAGCTACTGTCCTATCTCTTTACTTTCATGGTCAAACTTAAAAAAAAAGTATATTCAATGTCTCAATTTCCTTACCACAATTATTGCATAATTATTACAACAAGAATAGTTTGTCACATCAGTTGTTTCCATGGTAATTAGCCAATATCATATAACTAGCCTATTCCGGAGTCCTTGACAAAATGACCCTTTAGATTAATCCTAGGTCAGTGTGAAGCATTCCTATGTTAGTTCCACCACCCAACTGCAACTGACCCAAACCGTGATTCACCTACGGTTAGGCTACACTCTTCTTGCACTAGACCTATATATTAGGTTTTGAGCCAAACCTGAGCAAAGTTTCATAAGGGGCCCTTTTTGAAGGGTACCGTTAACCAGAGCAGATGCTTTATAGCATTCTCTAATTGTAGTGTCACTAAAGGACATGGATGAGGGTGGGGAAAGGGCAATACACAATAAGCATGAGTCCCAACTAGCTTCTTTCTGTCTTAACACCCCTCACAAGCACCGAAGAAGCCCATGATTCCAAGATCAATGTCTAAAATGTTACCAGGTTTAAAAAAGTGTCTGTACATGTCAGAAGCAGATTGTCTACAGCAGTGTAGTATGTGAACTTAAAATCACAAGTGTTAAAATCTTTAATGACTAAAGGCACAGCGACTTTAGGCAAATTGCTTAACATTTCTGGGCATTAGTACATTAGAATTAGGAGCCAGGAGATGTGTTCTGAGAACAATTGCTGACTAGCTTTAGGACCCTAGACATTTAATCTCTCTGCGACTCAGTCACCAGACCTAAGGAATGAGTTGGGTAGACTAGATATGTCTGTGGCTAGTTTGCAAGCTCCTTAGAGGCATAGACTGTATCTTACTTACCATTATGATTTCCACCAGCATCTAGTGCCCCGCATTACATATAACAGAGATTCAGTAAATGTTTTTTTTCAGTGAATAAATAGCTCGTTTTTATAAGTATATGCTAACCAGTTTTTGAACATCGAATTTGTAAATAACCCTTACATCAAATCAGTTGGTTTCATTCGTTCTTTCCATCTCCCTACTCTGTGGCTTCTCCAAAGTTCTCCCCTCACTACAATCATGCCACACTTTGCCTCATAAACATGTGTTATACCCCCCCCCCCCCCCGAGCAACCAAGTTACTGACTGGCACAAAGAACTATCTGACCTGATATCTCTTCTACCTCTTTCTCTTTTGGATAATCTGGCACATGCTCTGCGTTGCTGCCTTTCACCACTAAATGGCTAATTCACAGGACACCTTTTTTAAAATGATAAAATCAGTGCCCAGAAAGGTTAAATAAACTTGCTTAAAGTCATACCAGTAAGTAATGGAGCTGGGATTCAAGCACAGGTTATGTGCCTTCAAATCTACTGTGCCCTTTTCGCTATGCCACATTGCTCTGTCTAGCCAATTTGCTTTGAACATGCATATGCACCTCTTCTTTAACTCCTTGCCTTCTATTCTAGCTCTTCCCTCATTTTGTTGTTCCTTTTGTGAACTCTAAAATTACCTTAATTGTGGCTGATAAAGAGAAATAGTGAGAATGATAGCTTTTTTTTTTTTAAAGGAAAAAAGGAACAATTAGCTTTGGTGTGAAATCCAAAGTAATAATCAGTGCCATTAACTTCCAAAGCCTCATAAAAGGGCCAGAATTCCCCTTCAAAATTAGAATCTTGGGGCAGCTAGGTGGTACAATGGAAAGAGCTCTGGCCTTGGAGTCAGGAAAACCTAAGTTGAAATCTGGCCTCAGATACTTGATACTTACTAGCTGTGTGACTCCTGGCAAGTCACTTAACCTCGACTGCCTAGCCCAAAAAAAGCAAAAACAAAAAAACAGAATTAGAATCTCTATTGAAAGCCTATTCTTCCTGTTTCTCCTCAGCTAGTTAAATGTGATTTTCTTCATTCCTTCATGCTAGGGATTGGCAGGATAGGACTTTATAATTGCATTGATTTTCTATTTTGTTTAATAACTAGCATTGCAAGTGGTATTTCCTGCTATTTTCAATTTTACCTACATGGTCTTTAAAGAGTGACTGGAATTGGCCAAATGCATGCAGAAGAAACTCATTCTGGGGCTGCACAGCTCTCAAGATAAATCAAGATGCCTCAAATAGGGGGAGATTTCAAAAGAATGCAAGAGAACATAGATTATTCTTTTACAGATGAAAAAAAGTTTTTAAAACAACCCAGGAGACATAAGCAACTACTGACTCGTATGACTACTTTCTCTTCTTTATAAAAAGAGGCATTTGTGTGACACTGCAGAGGTTACCAAACTTTTTCAGTCTCTGTAACTGTTGGCTTTCAATAAATCTACCTATATCCCCTATTCAGTATGAAATGAAATAAATTCTAGTTTGCCACAATATGCACATAAGAAAAAATAAGTTTTAATAAAATCAGTAAGTAACATTTTTAGTGTCATAAAATTGCTAAATATCAAATTAGTGAGACCCTCAAACCTGTTTCTTGTCAACCAACAGTTGTATTATTGGTGTCATATTTTTTTAAAACAATACTGGCATACCATGTTTAGTCTTCCACTTGTCTCTTTGTAAGAATCCTGATTCACAAAGATAAGTTGTTAAAAATGGAATTAAAGCTTTGTGATCATGTTTAGTAAGAATAGGATATGCTACTCCAAGGGAAGACCTAAAATTTTGTAACTTTAAATTTGAAGGGACCTATGAAATTATTAAGTCTAATTTTCTCACTTTACAGATGAGGAAACTGAAGCCTAGAGAAGTTAAGTCATTTGTCCAGGGTCATTCAAGTACCAAGTATTGGTGGCAGGATTCAACCCCAGGTCTCTCTGACTCCAGGTCCAAATCTATTCATTCCAACATGCTGCTTCTCTTTTAAGTAAGGTAACTCCAAATCACAGTGTAAAATGGGTTTTTCTGGGAAGACTTTTCTTAAGTGAAATCCTACTTATAATCTATGTATAAGGTTTAATCTTGTTGGTACTTCCCTTGTCTCTATATTCACAAGTCCATTTTATTTATAACGTCCATAGCTTTTGCCTATTGACTTTACTTTGGTTAATGTAACATAGTCTTTTACAATAAATATGGTGTAAAATCATTTTTTAAAAAGTTCTTTGTTCCACTTATGACGCTGCCAGTATGATTGCTACCTAGAATGATCTGACACATCATCTTTAATATATATACTTCACATTGCCAATCATATGTTGCTTCAAGCTTGCTATCCTCTTCTCATGGAAACTTGATACAGTTCAAGTTTAAGGTTGACCTTATAGAATTAATAGAAGAGCAAACACGTGTCCTATGATAAAATTTGACTGGAGTCATAGTGATTAACACATAATTTGAATGTTCTTGTAGGGTAAATTAATTTGTAGATCTCAGAAAACTAAATGATCTTGCCCTCCTGTGCTCTTCTTTGTGAGAAAAGTCTAGGTAAGGTAATACTAGACTGATTATTCCCTGGCATCCTTGTCCAAACAGAATTTTTAGTTCTTAGACATAGTTAGAAGTGTTAGTATTTTCCACAACAGTGATGGATCTGAAAGCTTTTGGCAGATTCTTAAGATCATTTTTTGTAAATCTATGAGAGTAAGTGGTTTAATGTAAAAGTGTAATTATTCCTAATATTAGAGATAATTATTGTCACCTTAGCAAAATAATTTGAACAGCACTTACTGTATAAGAACTACTCTTCTTATTAGAAGTCTTCTTAGAACTGAAAGCTAATAGTTTGTAAAGGTGAATTGATGGCTTATAAGGGCAAATAAATGCTTTAGTATTCAGTGGGTGATGGAGGCCAATTAGCCATGCTATAATCATTGAATCAGAGATGGATAAGACCTTGAGATGTCATTTGATCTGTCCCCTTGCCTACAAATAGTATACTTCTAAATGATCTGCTAAATGAGAAGGTTGGACTCTCTGGTGCCTTTTAGCTCTAACATTGTATGATTATGTTAAATTCTGTATGTAGATGTCTAGCCTATTTGTAAAGGTCCTCAAGGAAGGAGTTTTGCAAACTTGCCCTGGAAGTGTCACACTATCTTTAGGTTTTATGTCCTTTACCTGGTTAAGGCATGGCATTATTTATAGGCTCCCTATATGTCCTTGTGGATTCAATAAAGAGATGTGGGATGGATGAAAATATAGTTATGTAGGTTCCAAACTAGTTGTCTGATCAGCCCCAGAGAGTGATGATTAATGGATTAAAATCTGATCAACAGAACTTTAACATAAAAATGGTGGAATAAGGGAGAAAATGGGTGCATAAGCTGTCCAGCCAGATAACCACAGAGAGTTTCAGCACATCAGCATAGTCCTTCTCATTCACAGGAGACAATATTCCAAAAGATTGTTTCAGGCTTTTGCAGATGCATTTTTGTGACTTACAGATTTCCCCAGAAGAAATGAGCCAGCCAATGATGTATTTTTTAATAGGCATCATTTAACTTAATAGAAAGGAAGACATTTAATTTGAGTAAGAGAAAGTGTAAGAAAGTGAATCAGGAAAAAATAGGACAAAAGTACCTTGGCATTCCTGTCACCTGGAGAAATGAAAGTAAAGGCAAATCTCCAGAGGGAACAAGAGGCACATGGTCCACACCTTGGGTGCAACAATCTTTAAGCCTTGCAGGAGGAAGGAGATATATGATCCAAGCGAGAGGCAACCCTCTGTCTTGGCACTCAAGGTATGGGATGCTTTCATTCACTCCTCTAGTTCTGCAATATGGGACCCTTGGGCTGACTCATGCAACAGGGAAGCACAGAGATATGGAGCAAGACCAAGGTTTTTATAGGAAAAGTTAGAATCTCATTCAGATACATCTGATTGGCTCCTTTCCTCTGAGATCATAGGCAGAAGGACACCAAGTAGATTTCATAGGAGCTAACTGTTCAGTTGTTATCAGTCTTGTCCAACTGTTCATGACTCCATTTGAGATTTTCTTGGCAAAGATACTGGAGTGATTTGCCATTTTACAGATGAGGAAACTAAGGAAAACAAGATTAAGTGACTTGTTCAGTGTCATACAACTAGTGTCTGCGGCTAGATTTGAACTCGAGTCTTTCTGCTCTATCCGTTGCACCATGTAGCTGCCCCAAATATGGATTTGTCCAACAAGGAAGATAATAGATAACAGGTGAGGAGAGAGAGAAAATTTATTAAATACTTGCTTTGTGCCAAGAACTATGTTAAGCACTGGGGATACAGATACAAGCAAACAAACCAGTTCCTGCCCTCAAAGAGCTTATATTCTAATAAAGGATGAAAGCACATAAAAGGGGATGTTGAGAGGGAAGGGAGGAAGGAAAACGAGAAGTGAGGCTGAAATGGAGGCAAAAATGAACAGGGAGAAGTGAGCATAAACAAGGGCATATCTTGCCTTGTCCTTTGGCCCTCGCCCTCATTTTCTGTTGTGCTTCATTGTTAGAAATGTCAGCTCCTGTATAGGTGATAAGAAGGGTAGAAATATTGCCCCATGTTAGAAATTTTCCAGTGTCCCTAGTTGTGCAGTTCTTTGCTACCCTTTGCCATGATCATTTTCCCCGATTTATCTTGAAATCTCTCTGAGTCCACAACCTTCCATTTTTCTGGATGCTAGTTGCCTCCAGGAGTTCTGATTCCCCCTTTCCTGAGGTATGATGAGTGGTCTTTCTAAGCACCAAATCCCTATGAGTTATACCCATTGTAAAGTCTCCATTTCCCGTTATAGAATCTCTCTTTTCTCCCATGGGAATTCATCAGCATTCTGCACTGGGAATTCTTCTTCCCACTGAAGTGAGATTTTTCCTTTTCTTTCCTCCTTTTTCAATTCTTTCCATCCATTACCTCCTCATCCATTTTCCTTATGCCCCCTTCTTCCTGAAAAGCTAATTATTTTCCCTTCATTATTAATCATTGACTTGAGCAGAACAGATCATATATTCCCCTCCTTCCTTTCCTTTCCTCTTTTATATGCTCTCCCCTTCTGCAATTTAGTCCCATAAAAAACACTGATTCACCTGTAGGCAGTTTATTGCAATGTCTAGTCCCTGATGTTTCAGGTCTTTACCTCAACCATCACACCTATTTGACTCCTAATATCTCTTTGTGTACGTTTAGAAAGAATTTGGGAAACAGATCATGAACCTCAAATGGAAACATGATTTGATAGTGATAAGGGACTTTAGCTATTTGGACTTTTGCTGGAATTCTCCATGGTAAAAAGTAGCTGATAAATTATTTTTAAAATTAAAAAAACTATTTTATTTTTTCTCCAATTATATGTAAAATAAATTCTTTATTCACCTTAATGGTAACATCTTTCTTTAAAAGAGGGACACAATGAGGGGAACTGTTATTCTGGACCTGCTTGGAACAAATCAGGAAGATGGCCTTCAGCCTGGGAAGGGTAGAATAGTTTAAAAGGGAAATGAAACCCAAGTGAAAAGATTATAAGAAAATACTTGATTGCCTTCAATGAAGTCATCATCAGGCTGGGTAAAGCTATATTTCAAGACACTGAAAGGGTACACATGTGATTGCTTAGACAGCATCAGAGATATTTTTTAAATTGTGGAGAATGGAAGAGGTAATACAAAACTGGAGAAGGAAAAGATCTTGATTTTCAAAACACAGGAAATTAATAGGATCAGTAAACTATAGGCAAGGTTGCTAAACTGTTATATCAGTGAAATGCTATAGTTTATGTCAATTTTAGCAAAGAATTTGATAAAGCATCTCATACTCTTCTTGGGGGACAGATGGAAAGAGGTGGACTCGAAATAGTATAATTGAATCTAGAATTGGTTAAATTGCTGGACTCAACAAATTATTCTTAATGGATCAATGTCAATTTGGAAAGAGGTCTTCAGGGCAGCACCAGGGACCTTCACCATTTACCATTTTGATTAATGATTTAGATAAAGGTACAGATGGCACACTCACCAAATTTCTAAGCCATACAAAGCTGAGAGATAGCTACCACAGTGGATGACAGAGCCAGGATCAAAAAGTCATGACAGATAAGAGCATTGAACCAAATCTAATAAGACAGAATTTAGTATGGATAAATATAAGGTCTTAAACATAAGTTCAAAATATCAACCTGACAGGTTTAGGATAGAGGAGACACAGACAAGTTTGTCAAAAACATCTGGTGGGAGGGTTATTTGAGTGCAAGCTCATAGCTGTGCAATGTGGTGGCCAAAAAAGCCAATTCTATTGTTCACTGCATTGAGAGCAATAACTTGCAGGAACAAAATGAAAGTTCAAAAGGTGTCTCTGACCCGATCGGACTTCACTGTGTTCAGTTCTGGGCCCTACCGTTAAGGTTGTACCTTGACAAACTTGAGTGTGAGCAGAGGAAGACAACCAGCATCATCAAGAACCTTGAGTCTGTGTCATCTGAGGATTTATTGAAGGAACTAGGGATGCAGAGAAGATAAATTTCAGGGGGGACGTTATAGCAGTGTCCAAGTATTTAAAGGACTGTCATGTGGAAAAGGGATTTATATTTGTTCTGTTTGGACCCACAGGGCAGAGCTTGGAGCAATGGATAGAAGTTGCAAAGAGGTAAATTTAGGCTTAATGTCAGGAAAAACTTCTGACGACTAGAGTTATTGAAGAAGTGGAAAGGGCTGCCACAGGAGGTAAATGGGTTCTATAGCACTGGAAGTCTCTTTTTTTTAAATTGTGAATTTTTTTTTAACCAAAAAGGGAGGTGATTTATCATATAAATGTTATGCTCAGAAACAAATAAAACACTGGGTCTAAATTGTCAAGAGGATTCATAGCACATAATTAAATGACTTGATTTTAGGCAGAAAGATTTTGTATTAGAAGATGGAATGTCCTGAATCAGGGAGGATTCAAATGTAGTTAGCATCCTGTATCAGATCACCAGGATATGAGTTATGGATCAGACAGAAAACTAAAACTTCAGCCATCTGGGACAAGGGGTTGGCATTTCATATCTCTTGTGGCCTCTGTAGTCAGCACAGTCAGCCTACTTGGAACTCTCCCTAATCTTTTTCCTCTTGTGCTCCAATCTGTACAATTGCTCCTTTTCCCACTTGGCTCTTATGGTGGAGTGGAAATCACTAGGATGACACTAAGACCAAACAGTAATGAAGTTATTATAATTTATCAGAGTAATAATTAAATAATTATTACATATGAATATGTAATAGATTATAATGTAACATAACCAATGTCTTCTATTTCATTTTAGCATTTTTCTATTTTTGAAAATAGTTTATGTTATATTAGAAGTAATTGTTCTCTGTTTTATGGAATTTACTTGGAAATTTATCTGGTCCTGGATTTTTTTTTCCCCTTAGGAGTTTGTTGGTAGCTTGGTAAATTTCATTTTCTGAGATTGGATTATTTAAATTTGTATATATTGTTTTGTTAATCGGAGTATTTATATAATATTTATTTTGTTTAAGCTATAAATTTGTTGATTTATATTTGGGCAAAATAGTTTCTAATAATTTCCCTTATTTATTACATATTTGTGATTTCTCCTTTTTTATATTGGTAATTTGATTGTTCTCTCTCTTTTAAAAAGCAAATTAGCTAACAGTTTATTTCATTAGTCTTTTTTTAAAAGCTGCTAGTTTTATTTACAAGTTCAGTAGTTTTAATTTTGCTTTCAATTTCGTTATTCCTTTCTTTAATTTTCAGAATTTCTATTTTGTGTCTTTTTGGAATTAAGTTGCATGTTCTGTTTGCTTTGATCTGTTTTTTTTTCCTTTCCTTTGCTGATGAAAGTGTTTGGTGATTAAAAAGAAAAAAAATAATTTTCCCCAAGTCCCATTTTGGCTGCATTCCAAAAGTTTTGGTATATTACCTCATTGTTGTTATTTTTCTTCAATGAAATTCTCCATTGTTTCTATGATTTGTTCTTTGAACCACCAATTCCTTAGGATTAAATTATTTAATCTCTATTTAAGTTTGAATCATTTCTTTAAAGTCTTTATTGGTTGTAGGTATTATTGCATTGTGGTCAGTAGAGTATTGATTAAAATTTTATGCTTTCCTGCATTTATTTATTAGGTTTTTTATGACCTCACATGTGGCCAATTTTTATAAAGATGTCATACACAGCTGGATGTATGTATATTCCTTTCTATAATTGCCAGATATTTATCATATCTAAATTTTCTAAATTTTTCTTCAAGTCCTTAATTTCTTTCTTGTTTATCTTTTTGTTGAATGTGTCTAGCTCTGAGAGGAAGTACATTGTAGCCCCAACTATTATGAATCTGCCACCTATTTCTCCCTGTAAAATACAATTACCTTTTCTTTAAAGAACTTAAAAGTTTTAGGTATGTTAATGTTAAATATTGATATTATTTTGTTGCTTATGTTGACTTTAATCATAATGTGGTTTCCCTATCTCTTTTACTGTGTAGGTTTTTACTGTTGTGTTTCTGAGATCATGATCACTAACCCTGCTTTCTTTCTTTACTTCACCTGAAGCATAATATATTTTGCTCTAGCCCCTCATTTTAACTCTGTGTGAATCTTCTGTTTCAAGTGTGTTTCTAATAAACAGCAAATTGTTGGATTCTGCTTTTTAAGCTATTCTGCTGTCCTTTTGAGGAGGAGTTCATCCTATTTACCTTCATTGTTATGCTTGTTAATTGTGTGTTTTCCTGTATCATATCCTCTTATACTTTTTGCTCTCTTTACATAAAAATTGGTGAAAGAGAAGGAATGTGATTAACACTATTCATCTATAATTAAAGTGATCTGTTTCCAGTAGACTTCACCTTCTCTCTTCCTCTCATCCAGATCCTATGACTGGTTCTTATGAAACATATGGACCATATTTCTTTTTAATCTCTACTTTCTGAAGGTAAAATCTGCTTTATTTGTGACTTATTCCCTCCATGGCTACACTTTCTCCCTTAAATCCTTCTTTCCCTTTACCTTATATTTGTATTGAGTTTAAAGTATTACTATACTAAACTCTTTATATGTGTGCTTGTCTCTGTGTGTGTGTGTGTGTGTGTGTGTATGTGTATGTGGAGGGGTACTCAACTCTCCTTTGTGTGGCTCTGATAAGAGTAAGGTTCATGTGACATCCACATCCCCTACACTTTTTTTTTTTTTGATAAGACGATGGGGTTAAGTGACTTGCCCAGGGTCACACAGCTGGTGAGTGTTATGTGTCTGAGGCTGAATTTGAACTCAGGTCCTCCAGACTCTAAGGCCAGAGCTCTATCCACTGCACCACCTAGCTGCCTCCCCACTCTTTTATCTACATTTAATAACGCTTCTTTTCACATACCCCAATTATAAGATATAGTGAGTCCCACCCCTTTCTTCTATATTTCTTCCTTACTATATTTCTTTCCCCCCTCCTTTTTCTTTCCTCTCTTGAGACTATCACCAGAGGAAAAAAAGACCACTCCCAAACCTCTCTGTTGGTCTTATTTAATTTTCTCTGTGACCCTTGCAGGCATTAGGATCCTGAAGAGAAACTTGTTTCTTCTTGACTTATTAGAATGTAAGCACTTCATAATCATTTAGCCCCTTGATTGGCAGCTAGGTATAGCAGTAGATATAGCACTAGGCTCAGAGTAAAAAAAGAGTTGAGTTCAAATCCAGCCTCAGACAGTTACTGTGTGACCCTGGGAAAGTCACTTAACTTCTGTCTATCATGGTTTCCTCAACTAGAAATAGGGATAATAATAACACCTACGTCTCAGGGTTATTATGATGATCAAATGAGATAATGGTTGTAAAGTGCTTGGCACAATACATGGCATATTGTAGGTGCTTAATAAATTCTTATTTCCTTCCAATTTTGAAAATGTATTTACCCATCTAGATTTGTCTTGGACTTTTTTGTTTGCACTTCAGAGTTTCTATTCAGCTCTGTTCTTTCTATCAGGAATGCCTGAAAGTTCCACGTTCCATTAAAAGTTGATCCCCTGTCCTCCATCTGATTAAACTCAGTATTGCAGAATAAGGGTTTGGTTTTTTTTTTATCTGTAAGACTTTATGTTTTGCTCTTTAGAATATCATATTCCATGATTTTCCCTCCAATTGGGTTGTTGCTGTTAAGTCTTATGTGGTCCTAATTATGGATCCTTAGACACTGAATCATTACTTTCTTGCTACTTGCAATATTTTTGCTTGATTTAAGAAGCTGGGTTTTAACTATGACAATCTTGGTAGTTTTCACTTTGAGATTTATTTCCTAGTTTTTCTCGATCATTTTTTGATCTAGTGACCCAAACAGGGTCACAAAGAGTCAGACACGACTGAATGATTCAGCAACAATAACAGCAGCAGCAGCAGCAGCAGCATTATCATAATCATACTGTTTCTCTCATTCCATATCCTGCATGAAAAATCCTGGGTGTTTTGCTTCTATGTCTATGTCTTTGCTTCTTATGTGATAGGTGTTCTTTCTCAAATGCTTGCATTATTATTTCTGTCCTGTCATTTTTCATTCTGATAGCAGTAAACCTGGATGAGTTGGATCTCAAATTTGTCTCTGTTGATGTTTTATAGATTAACCTGTACTCTTACTCTTAATTTAGTAATTCCATGAATTTTTCTTCTCTAATTTTCATATATAATAGAATCTCAGAATATCAGATCATTATTGCTACACAATTTTGGAGGAGATAAATAATTCTGAGGATATATTTCTAAGTTCTAGCCTATAATTTCATTACCCTTTCTTATGCTATCCTCAAGGATTTCTTAGTAAATTCGTAGTTTTATTAAGATATGGCTCTAGTTGTTAGATTGTTTTTTTCTGCTACTTTTTCTTATTTCTCTTTTATATATCTCTAACCCATAATTAATGATGCCTGATTTTCTTCTATTTCTCTTAGAAATTCTTCTATTTCTCTTCTTCTATCATATACATTGAAGAATCTTGTGATAGATTTATTTTTCTTTTCTGGTGGCCCCATTAATATAATTTGATTATTTTTCCTTCTAATGTCTCCTCTTATACCCCATATTTATTCACCATTTTGGAGCTTTTTTCTTACTCATGTCTTTACTCATTCTCTTCCCTTTTAAGTAAATCAATCTTTCCCATGAGGGTTATTTTTGGTTGTTTTCTTATTCTGGCATATGTGGTACTGCAATGAAGGGGATCAGTGTGACCTAGGCAATCTTGCTACTTCTTACTCTCCCATTTTTCCAGAAGTCTTGGTTTAGAGAAGCTCATAAAGGTCTTCATAGAATTTCTTTGTCTCTTCATGTATTGCAGTGCAATATGCTTGTGCTCAGTGTGAGATAACTGAACATCCCACAAAATGATGTTTCCTGTTGAGAACGCCTTAAATAAACTCCAAAGAAGTCTTTTGTTGTCATTTGTGAGGAAAACTTGTAAGTCATATAGATTGTGAGGTCTTTTAGGCCTAGGTTTATTCCACAGTGATTGGCACGTGGTAAACATTAAGTGTTTTTGATTGATTTATGGAATAACGAATAGGTCAAATCAGCATTTCAGTCCTTGGTTATGAAGCCATACACCTGCAAGTTAGGGATGACCAGAAAGGCCCATTCATTGGAATCCCTAGGCAGGTAGATGTGGTGCGGTATAGCCCATGGTTAGAAGATCAGTTCCTGTAGGGAGGATCATGTGATTATGGTGCAGCTGGTGTGGAACACCCAGGAAGAAGCTTCCAAATAAAAAGATAAGCATAAAAAATAACCAGCAAACCAGGGCAGGGCTAGCAGAAAGTGGGGAATAGACTGGAAGACACTGTTCCAGGGCTCATTACAAAAAAGTTAATCTGGGGGCGGCTAGGTGGAGCAGTGGATAGAGCACCAGCCCTGGATTCAGGACAACCTGAGTTCAAATCCGGCCTCAGACACATAACACTCACTAGCTGTGTGACCCTGGGCAAGTCACTTAACCCCAGTGCCCAACCAAAAAAAAAAAAAGTTAATCTGCATCATTGGTACAACATGGCCTTTTGGACAGAGGCTGACTACCCACTTCCTTGACCTCATCCTGATGGGTACAGGTAGACGAGGGTTGGTATGTGTCCTAGGAGCCATTGAGAGACCAGACCTAGTTTATCCCACAATTTTACAGGTGGTCCTGGTAATTCACAGTATGT
Organism: Vombatus ursinus; assembly: GCF_900497805.2. Taxonomy (NCBI): domain Eukaryota; kingdom Metazoa; phylum Chordata; class Mammalia; order Diprotodontia; family Vombatidae; genus Vombatus; species Vombatus ursinus. The sequence continues at coordinate 1,023,740 of NW_020954740.1, forward strand.
TGTTCTCTTTAAGTCACTTTTCATAAGGTGCAAATTAATGATGAAAAGGGCCAAAAAATGTGTTTGGGAACAAAGGGAGAGATTCCTATTGTCAGTTGATGTGGAATATTGATGCTATTATGGATGAACATTTTGAAGCCTAATACAAGTATAAATATAACTTTGTTTTAAAATAAACTTCCAAAATATGTATATGAAGAAACACAGATTTCAGATGTGATTTAGACGGTTTTAGAGAAAAAATTTATAGAATAGGTTTAAGTACTCAATTTCTTTATGAACAATGCGAAATGATGCCTCACTTACCTGAGAACAATTTAATCTCTTAAAGATGCAGAGAAAGAAAATGTATTTATTAAAAATTAGAAAAATGTAATTACAAAGAAACCATTTCAAAGACACAAAGTAGAGGAATAGAAGACCATATTGTAAGCTTCAAGGAGCTACAAAGCATGATGGTATATCAGCTAATTTGCACCTAAATGTAAAACTAATAAAAAATAAATATTTGGATACCGAGATATATTTTTAAAAGGACTATTGATGTGATAGGCAAAATTGGGGGAACTGTGATTCTTTAAGTAAAAGGTGAGTCAAGAGGCTCTTATGTAAGTAGCTGAAGCAACAGACTCAGGAGAGGAAAGACATAGTGGAGGAGATAAAACATGACTGTGGCAGTGGAAACAATCAGCTTATGGGCTTCAGCCTAGAGTTTCCTCAGTGGTTAGAATTTACTTCATTGGCCAAGAACTCCAGTGACAGCTATTAAACCTGATAGCACTGCCTACAGTTGCCTACAGTATATGTATAATAGGCATGATATTTTTTACTTTCTCAATGGGTGGGAGAAGGGTGGAGAGAGGGACAGAATGTGCAACTCAAAAAATAAATAAATAAAAGCCATGTTCTAGCAAAGAGGAGAAAAATGATTTCTTCAGCTGAAGAGTGTTAAGGATCTACAGTCAAGCAGTGATCAGAGTTCTATGATGAAATGCTATTTCAAGATCCAACGGCAATGATACAACAGTTATTAAGGACAGTTTGACATTTTGCCAGCTAGTATTAGGAACCTATAAGCATTAAATGGACTTTGCTGAACTTTGAATTGAAAACAAAGGAAAAATTAGAAGCTGCTAAGGAAAAAAAAAGCTTTCAAATTCCTGAACTAGAGATTAGAAGCAAGTTGTGAAAAAATCCCATTGTTTGTTTGTTTCTTTTTTAATGAAATCAGGAAACTTGCAGATGATCGGACTAAAAAATCTCCCAAGGACTCATAGAGAAACTGAGCTGAAAATAGTTGATTTTGTGAAATGGACTAAATGTTATTATGTTTCCTAAAGGAACTCCAGACATAATTGTCTATCTTGGTCTTCTTAGCAAACACTCAAAGCATTTCTACCTCTTAACAAAATATTAATGTAAAATTCTGCATATGTAATTATAGGATGCCTCGTACAAGCACTTTACCCATTTACTTAGGACATTTCTGTGACTTCAAGCAAAACCTCTGTGGTTTTTAAAATTGCATCGTACATAAGACATGGTAACATGAGAAAATTTCATTGTCAAGGCAAGATTTGGCACACATTTTGTATTTTTTCAGAATGTGGTGATGGTGTTTTTAAAAAGAATGACTTGCCTGTTTAACTGCTTCCAATTTTCTCCTGGTCCAGAGCTCAAGCTTATTTTGTAGGTGCCACAGAAAGGCCATCCAGAGAAAAGAGCCTTACCTGCAATGATCATTCTAAATTAGGCCCATAGATTTAGAATAGAGAAAAGTGCCTAGCCACATTATCTAGCACTAAATTAATCATGGATGTGAAAGGGCTTTCTGAATTATGAAGTACATTGCTAATTCATGGAGGTCAGGACAACTAGGGGAAAATTTCAATTCCCAATGGTCAATATTGAAAATGTACTATTTCCCATTTCCCAATTGATAATGGTTAAAGCATATGAATAGGCAGTTTTTAATAGGTAGATGAAATCAAGCCATGGGAAAAATGCTCTAAATCACTAATAATTAGAGAAATGCAACTTAAAACAATTCCGAGGTACCACTTTGCACCCATCAGATTATAAAATTGACAAAAATGGTGGAGGGGCTATGGGAAAACAGGTACATTAATGCTCTGTCGGTGGAACTGTGAACTTGTCCAGTCATTCTGGAAGCAGTTTAGAACTATACCCCAAAAGCTATTAAACTGTGCCTATCCTTTGACCCAGTTACACAATTTCTAAGAGATCAAAGAAAGAGGAAAAGGACCCATATTTACAAAAATGTTTATAGTAGCCCTTTTTGTGGCAGCAAAAAATTGGAAATTGAAGGGCTGTCCACCAATTGGGGAATAGCCAAATGATATATTATATGAATCTCTAGATGGAGAGGTGATGGACTCAAAGTGAGGACAGATATATATATATATACACATATAAGAGATGATATATACATATAATATATACATATACATATAAAAGGTGTATATACATACCCAAGTATGTGTATATGTGTGTATGTGCAAACATGTATAGTCAATTACAATTAATTCCTTCATTGACTGTGTTTGTAATGTGTTTTGTTTTTCATGCTTTCTTAATGGAAGTGAGAGAGGGAGAGAGAGTGATTGTAGACCTGAAAATAAAATAAAATTGAATTTTAAAAAAAGTATACTATTTCTCACCTTCTAGGTTTTGAATGGAGACTCTGTGTTCTGTCTAATGGATTAAGATCAGCCAATCCCACACTATAGGAATTTCTTCAGGGAAGGGTCCATGTGTTGGTTCCCTTTAGGGTTGGGGACTGGATCTATGATTTCATTGGTATAGGAAACTCCAAGGTTAGAAAGCTCTCTCCTCCCAATACAAGTAGGCACTCCTCCAAAATTTGTGATCATAGAGTTTCCTAGAATACTGACTTGCTCAGCCTCTCACAACCAGTCTGTTTCAGAGGAGGGACTTGAACCCAGATCTTCCTGTCTCTGAGTCCAGTTCTAGTCACTATTCCACACTGTCTTTCATTTATTTAGGCATAATTTTTAGGAGATTGAAACAACATGTTTCCATGTTTGAGTATAGTTTGCAAATAAATTTTTGATGATCAAATGCATTTTGATGGACTAAAAAAAAAAAGAATATATTTGTCTCATGTTTTGCCAATTGATGAAAATGACCTTAAAATAAAAAGGACAGGGAGGGGAAGAAAGCTGTCTTTGTATATCCACCAAGCTAGGTGCCATAGAGAATAACTGAAATAAAGTAAGAATAGCAATTGAGGCATAGAGAAAGTCACAGGAGGCAAATTCCAAAATAGGAGCTAGAAGGTAGTCTTTGGCTTCACATGTCTAGGTGGAAATATCTAGAGTTTAGGTATTAAGCAAGAGGAACTAGAAGTCCTATTATACGGAGGCCAATCTGACCTTCTGGTTCTCATCCACTGAGAGCTGATGGGATGAAATCCATAACTGGAATATGAAAACGGATGAGGATATCTTTTATCTTAAAAAGTTTTAAGTTTTAGTCATATCTATTTTTACATCACCACTTCTGAATACATCTCTTTCCCCTCCCCTTTTGGGAGAACTACGTCTCACAACAAACAATAAAAAGAAAGAGAAAAAGAATCAATTCAACAAAACTAATCAATACATTACCTGAATCTAACAGTAAATACGGTGTTCCACATGCATTGCCTCCCACCTCTCCAAAGAAGGAAGAGAGATACATTTTCTCATCTCTTTTTTCCAGCTAAGCTCAACCATTATAATTACATAGTGTTCAGTTTAAGTTGTTTTTGTTGTTATTGTTCTCCTCCTCCTTTTTCTCTTTCTACTCCATCTTCTTTCAAATGACATTGTTCTAGTCATTAAGTATATTGTTTTCCTGGTTCTGCTTATTTTATTCTGCATCAATTCATGTAAGTCTTCTCACACTTTTCCCCCAACATACTCAAAATTTCTTACAAACATGTAATATTCCATTAGTCATATACCATAATTTATGTAGTAATTTCCCAAATGAGAGCCATCTATTTTGTTCTCAGTTCTTTGCTGCTACAAAAAAGTGTTATTATGAATATTGTTATATTATATTTGAGGGCTTTGTTTCTGTCACTGGGATATACTCCTAATAATGACATCTCTGGAACAAAAGCTATGTATGTTTTAATCCCTTAAACAATTTTTAGCAGATTTTCAAATTGCTTTTATAAATGGTTGAACCAATTCCCAGCTCCAGCAAAAATATGTGTGCCTGTCTTTCCAATGGATGTATAGGTCTTAATATAAAAAAAAAGATGGTTAAAAGGTGGGGTGGAGTAGCATTGTATTGAAAAAGGTATATTCATGTGAGAAGTCCAGGAACCAGAGAGGAGATGTATGTATGATGGTGAACATTTGGGTGAATGAAGATCAATGGAGAGAGAAACAGAAGTGACTTAGTCAAAGAGGGATAAGATCATTCCTTGGGATTAATCAGATGATGATAACTGACCACAGAGAAGAGGCAGAGCTATTCAATTTTTATTTTACTTCTGTTTCCTCTGCCAGGAAGAATAACCTTTGCACTGGTAAACAAAACAAAACAAAACAAAAAAGTTAAGGGAGGATTGATGACCAAAATAAGTAAGGGGATAGTAATAGCATACCTGGTTGCCCTTGATAAACCTGGCCCAAATGAACTACAGTTATCCCTTCCAAATTGCGACTTTCCCCTTCGCAATTTCTATATATCACAAGTTGGTATAAGAAATTAAATTTTGTAGAAGCTGCAGATAACATGTGAAGCCCAGTAGGTCACAGAGAAAAAGTTTAGAAACTCAGAAATGCATAAAATATATGTATAGTATAGTATAGTATAATATCAACCAAATTTTACAATAAGGTACTATAAACAAACACCCCATAAAAGAAAAAGAAAAAATTCACAGTTGTCTGGTATGAAGGGAAGATCTAAAAACCTTATGTGAATTTTCCAGATCAAGGGGGCACTGTACCCCTAGTCCCTGCAATGTGGAAGGGATAACTGTACATCCTCAAGTACTGAAGAAAAAAAAAACCCAACATGGATGTGATTTCTGAACAATATTTAAAATTCTGTGCCAAATGGGCGGAGTACCCCAGGGCTGGAGAAGGGCAAATGTTTTTATTTTCAAAATAGGGAGGGAATAAAGTCTGTAAACTATTGACCAGTTATCTTAACCTTGGTTCCCATGAAAATTCTACAAGAGACGAGTAGTGGACATTTAGAAAAGGAAACCATGATTTCAATCATTATACCACACCATTACCATTGTTAGACACCATTTTTGACAGGATTACTAAACCAGGGCAATACCATATATATAGTTTATCTAGATTTTAACAAGGCATTTGATAAAAATATCTCATTTTATCCTTGAGAAGAAGATAGAGCTGTGTGGAATATATGATAATATAATTAGATGGATTAAAAATCAGTTGAATTTCTGGATTCAAAGAATCGTCATTAATGGATTGATGCCCAATGTGGCAGGGATTCCCCAGTAGATTGCCTCAGGGATCTGTGCTTGGTCCTGTGATGCCTAATATTCCTATCAATGACTTATTTGTGGATGACACAAAGCTGGAAGGAATAGCCAATACATTGGGTGACAGTCTGGATCCAAAAATACCTTTATGGTCTAGAACATTAGATAGACTCTAATAAAATTAAATTTAATAGAGATAAACATAAAGCTTTATACTTGGGTTCAAAATATAAACTTCATAATTGCAGAATGAAGGGAGACCTGGTGAGACAGCAGTTTGGCTAAAAAAGATCTGTGATTTTAGTGGAGTCTAAGTTAAATATGAGTCAGTAGCATGATGTGGCAGCCAAAAAAATGCCACCACCAACAAAATTGATGCTTTGGGGGGCTGCATTAAGAGAAGCATACCTTCTGGGAATAATGAGATAAAACATGGTGGCGATGCTGTCCTCCAGGTAGACTGTATCTAAAGCACAATATTTAGTTCTGTGAACCACAGTTTAGCTATTGCATTCTTAAGCTTGAGTTCATCCATAGTAGAGGAACTAGGACAGTTAAGATCCTTGAATCCATGCATATAAGGATTAATTGAAGGGATTTTTTTTTCTTTTCTGGGTCAAATATGCTTATTATGTCCAACTGATCTGTGTCACTTATAACCTGGAGGCCTCTGGAATCCCAAGTTATAGAGGATGAACTATGTTAGTTCTGATATAGTAGGCAGAATCTTTCAGCACTTTGATAGGGTTTATAAAGTACAAGGCTCCACTGAGTAATCACTTTGGCTTTAAGTTTGGAAATTTCCAAGCATTTTCTCTCAGGAGGCTTGCTAAGGTGGTTCTTCAAGCCTCAGAGAAATCACAACAGGACCCATATATACAGATATATTTGTAGCAATTCCTTTTCTGGTGGCAAAAAAGGGGAAACTGAGGTGTCCATCAATTGGGAATGGCTGAACAAGTTATGGAATATAATTGTAATAGAATTCTCTTGCACTGTAAGAAATAATGAAAGGGTGGGTTTCAGAAAAGTTTGGGAAGACTTAAATGAACTGATGTAAAGTAGTGTGAGAAGAATCAGAAGAACAATATAGAAAGTAACAATAGTGTAAAGATAATCAATTGCAAAAGACTTAGTAACTCTGATCAACACAACAACCCACTACAATTCCAAAAGACTTATGAGGAAACATGCTGTCCACCACCAGAGAAATTATGGACTTGAAGTGCAGATTTAAGCATAGTTTTTCTCTTTCTTGTTTTTTTGTTTTTTCAGAACATGGGTAACGCAAAAATATATTTGAATGACTTGATGTGTATAATTGCTATTGCATTTCTTGCCTTCTCAATAGGTGGGGGAGGAAGAGAATTTAGAATTTAAGAATAAAATTGAATTTTTAAAAATAATAGCCAGGAGGAGATTATGGTACCTGACCAGCCTGGATATCACCACCTCTTCCTCCTGTAAGAGCCTTTCAGAGGCTCTGCGTCTGGTGAGAGTATAACCAATTCTCTTTGAAGAAAAGAGTGTAATTCCTTGGTGCCATCGAAGAATAAAGACAGTAAGCTGTACCAGCTATTTTATTTTTTCTCATTTATTTTATCATTTTGAGCTAGGGCCTCTAAGCCTGAACACACAGAAGCACACTTTTAAAAAATAATGACAGCCCCAAATGTGCAATTCTGCATTCGTTTGTTTATAAACTATCTGGAGATTTTGTGTTCTATTAGGGAGTAGGAGTACAGAGGGAATTCGATTCCAATGGTGTAGAGTGTACAGCACCAGGACAGATGCTCGGGCTTTAGTATAACATTAACCCAGACAAGATCTCAAGTATGGCATATTTTTATTTAAATATGTGTGTATATGTATATAGATGTGTGTGCATATGGGGGCATATATGTGTGTACGTATGTACTCCCTATGGCTTTGTCCCTGGATAGATCACAGTGACTTGATAAAAATCTCAAGTCTAGAGAATGGCATGAGTAGCAAATGACCCGAGTTGGTTTTTTTTTTCTTTAAAGGCCCCAACATCATTGTTTCTCAAACCAAAACTGATATTAAACTGATGCTGAGGAAACATGGCCATCCCCAGCTGATTAAATCTGGGCTCATGAAATTCAGCTGAAAATAGTCTTAGAAATTAGAGGAAGTTGTCCAGGTGTTTGTCCCATCCGTCCCCCAAAGGATAGAGTTACAGTAAGTATTCACCTAAGGCATAAAGATTGAATAATAACTACTGTGCCTGTGTTTTACAGAGAGTAGTCATCAGCCAAACAAGCACAACTTTCATATTCTTTTCACTAAAGAAGTTAGCTTGCCTCTGACCCATTAATCCTTCTGATATTCCTGTGTTAAGTGAGTGAAAGATGAAGGCAGGCAAGGCTACCCTCCCATTGGTTTTCCCAGCTGACATGGAAGAGGTTGGCCTTTGAAACTGTGAAAACCTAATTAAAAGGATGATGTTCCTTAGCTGGTGGAAGAGCAAATGCTTGTTTTGTGAGACTGCAAAGGATATGTGCAAAGACCTAGTGTTAATGATTCCCCCTAAGGTTCATGTATCTTCTTCCAAATAGCGACGAAGCTAACCATTCTTAGACTAGGAAAATCTAGAGGTCAGTTGATGGTACACACATACACACCCATATGCGCCCCTCCAACACACACACCCATATACTCAACATTAAAAAAAACCCACTATATTCTTGCCTGCTTTTTTTCCACAAGCAAGTCTTCCACATTTATTATCCCATGACATTTTGAACCTTTTCGCGTTTTATCTACTTTCCTTTCTCATCCCCATTTCCTCTCCTCGTTACTCATTGTTCTGTGCCTATTCCTTCTGCACCACAGCCCCTGCATTCCATAATGCTCCCCCTTCTTCTACCTCCCTCAGTCTGTATCCTCTCATCTGCTGGCCAAGAAGCATAATCCCTGTTTTTTCTGCCCTCCTACTTCTCTCTTACTTCTTCCAGTCTGTTTTCTATTTTATTTCTGCTTTTTCACCCATGCCACCCATTCTTTGCTCTTTGTGTGCTCTCTCTAAGGCAGGATAAGATCAGGCACTCTAAGTAAACACTGATTCAGAAAACAGGGGTCCTGTGCAAACAACCTGTGAGAGCTTAAGTTAGCCGGGGGATAGCTAAGCAAAGGTCAAAGGATTAGATCGGTGGAATCCCCCTTCCTGAACTTGTGCCCTCCACCCCCAGTGGTGCTGGAAGAAAGAAGGCAGTATGTGGGGAATCATAGTTTTAGGATTAGAAAGGACATTAAAAACCATCTGCTCATTTTGTCAATAGGAAAACTGAGGCCCAAAGGGAGTAAGTGATTCGCCCAAGATCACTCAGGGAGTTAAGGGGCTGGGATTCAACCACAGACTCTCTGACTCAAAATATAGTATTTCTCTCCCTTACCTTAGAACTCACCATTAGGTTCTATTTTAGCTATCCCCAGGATCTGCCACATAGCTGCTGTTTTCCGCAAGAGGCAAACATATCTTGGCACCAAATCTGCCAATACATTCTTGTGGTCTCTGTCACTTAGGATGTCCATGTGGTTATAACACCATTTGCTTCAAAACAGAACTGAGAAATAAGCTGATCCCTCTTGAAACCCTTCCAGGGTATTGTTAGTTATTAAAACATTTTAGTCACTAAAACCAAAATTTTAGCACTAAAATAGGAAAGACAACTCACTGTAAGGCAGCTTATCTGGAAAGTGCAGCCACCCCTTAGACCTTAGAGACAAGATAAGTGAGGCTTTAACGTATACTCTTTCTCATGCCTGGTTTTTCTTCTCTGTTTTCCCTTTCTCCATTTTCCTTTCTTTTCCCACTTCTACTTTCCCTTTCTTATTGCTATCAATCCAGCTTTCTCAGCTTGCTCTCCTCCTTAAGGCTTTGCTTTGGCGGAGGCTTTACATGGGCTGAGACAGCAAGCATGACTAGCCAGCTTGCATCAGTCTTGAGGCAGAAGCAGAGCCCCCAAGTAACGTGATGAGATGGAGCACCTGGGAGTCCTCGGCCCCTGTGAATTTTTTCCTTGCCTGTGGCACTTTGATCCTTGCCCTGGTCTCTACGTGGGGATTTCACACCAAGCCTATTCCTTTGGTTCCACATGAGGGCTGAGTGTGGTGGCCACCAACCTGGCACAGCACTGAGGACAAGGTGGGTATGAACTGGGCTGAGTGGTCAGGCCTTTGTGGGTTTAACTTAGAATTTCACTTTCTAATCTCACTTATCTTCAGGTGGACAGAGAGGTAGTTTAACCCCATTGTAGCAAGGAGGGCATCATGTCATCTTTCTTTCAAGGGTGGGATCTCCCCAATGTCCCGAAGGTTGACACTCAAGAGCTGTGGCAAGAGCTCCATCACGAGAGGCCCTGGACTTCCTCTGAGAAATTGCTGGTGTAGACCATTGCTCTATGTGCCACCTTAGTCTCTGGTTTTATACAGGCAGCCAGGATGGGAGGCCCATTTCTACCCAAGAGCTGGGACTCAAAATGTTTTCCTAACTATCAATCTTTAGGAAGCAATAGCTTCCTTAAAGTTAATGCTGTATGGGAGAAAGAACACAGAGAATTGTTTCAGAGGGCATACCTCCACAAATGGCCACCACCAAGGAGAGGATAGAACAGGAGTGCAAAGAATGCCTTCCTATTTGAACACCCCCAGCATAGGAATATAACTACACCAGCACCTGAATTATCTAAAAGGTTAAGATCGAAACTGAGTTCCCAGAAAGGTATCATGGAAAAACCACCACCTTTGTTTCTTCCACTCAGAAATGTTAAAGCAATTGATCCCATTTCTTTGAAGGACAGCCATCTTCTCTGACTCAAAACAGCAAAGGAGGACTTTCCAGTTCCGCCAGTGAAGAACTGGAATCAGGAGGAAACCAAGTAGCACTTTATCCCAAGGATTCAAGCTGGGTCTAATGGGCAGGGTAGAAAGCAGGAGAGGAACAGCTTATAAAATGCCCATTCCTAGATATTCATATTGCATATGGGATACACCTGGATGGTGTACATGGTGCATACCTAGAACAGGTCATACAAAGCCACCATGCCCTGATTTGTGCACTGTGCCCAAGGAGAGCACAATTTCTCTTGAGGTCTATCAGAATGCCTGATCAGTTACATAGAGAGGAAGGCAAGCCTCACTCTGAACAAGGCATTATAGATGAACCAATGACTTTCTTTAAGGAGTTGCTCTTGGAGATTTTCAGTATCTAAGAAACTCAGATTTGATCAGATCAAAGTCATTTTTTTGCTTAATATTTTAACTTCCCTTGTATTTTCCAAACCAGAAGATCCATACTGAAAGCAACTTCTGGGAGAGTATTCATCCCAAACGTGGAAAAAAAAAGAACACAACAGGAGGTGTTAGGTCCTGTTGGGAACATCTCTTAACAAAACTGTGATCTAGGGTGTGGGGGCAGGAAGAAAAAGAAGCTTCATGCTAGATGACCCTTGTTGTTTGGCTTGGAGAGTGAGTCCTCTCTAATGGGCCATATTCATGAAACTGGAGAGTTGACACTTCTGCAAGGTGAGGACCCATTGAGGATAGTGGATAGTTGAGTTAGACTGCTTGGCCTTTTTCGTTTTCCTATTTCTTGAACACCTCTGAAGCATCTTGCCACAATGGTGGGCCATTCTTACTCTAGTGAGCCTTGGGTCTACTAGGGCACCCAAGGAAATCCAAGCACAGCCTAGAGTGGCGAGTGAGGGGAAACACTGTTCTTCTCAGAAGGGTGTTCATTAGGTTTGGGTCAGCACAAAAAACAAAATAAATAAATAAATAAACAAAAAAAACCAGAAGCAGAAAATAGTTCTATTCAGTGCAAATTTTTCCTGGTTCTCTCTGCCTCCCATAACAGTGATTAAAATAGTGATGATGACTGTTTGTACAGTTTGGTCAGTCCTGAGTTGCGGCTGGCAAACTCCATGCTGAACATATGCCTGAGGATGGTGTAGAAACACGAGGGAACAGAGTTATTACAGAGACTCCTCCCGTTAGAATTCCAGGTCTCATCTTGATCCTTCCACCTCAAAGGTGCTCATTTCAGACACTTGCCTTCAGTCACTCTTGACACCCCCCTCCCCAATCCCTCTGTGAGCAAGGTCCAGTCATCCCTCCCTGTGGTTCTTGTAGCCAGTTTGCCAACAATCATTGCTTTACTTTTCATCCTCATCCCCCTCACTCATGCTGCTGATGGAGGCTGAGGCTGCTTTAGGTGACGAAGGAGGAGAGGTTTTGTTTGGGAGCCAAGGGAAAGTGGGAGAGGGAGAACGGGAAGGAGACCGACCCCTCGTTGGGCTGTTTGTCGGGCTCTGCCTTGGTGATAATGCCTGTAGCATCCGTCCACTGCGTTCTTGGAACATCTGTTTCTGAAAAGAAATTTGAGAAAAAGGCACTCATTATTGAATAGTTGAAAGTAACAGAAATAGAACTTAGGTTTAAGAGAAAGACAGAAGGGATGTCTTCCCTTATGGATAGAATTCTAAGCGCATGTGTGTACCCTCATATTTGCAGATCGATAATTCGTTACATTCTGTCACTTTATTAACAAAGTAAGATGTAGGTGGAGTGAAATATTGATTATCTATAGTAAAGTGATTTTACATTAAATGTGGTAAATTGACCCAAAGTATCAATATTCCCTTAGTCCAGTTTCCATAGTGGTGCTCAAACATCCGATAGCTGTTTCCACCTCCCATACCTTTGCACAAACTGTTCCTAGAATGTCTAGAATGCTCTCCCTCCTCACTCCTGCCTCACAGAATCCCTAATGTCTTTTAAAGTTCCACTCGGGTCTTGCCTTCCAGCCCAGGCCTTTGCTGATTTCCCCCAATACTGCTGCCATTCCCCCAGTCTATCATCTTTCTCCCCCAATTATTAGCCCGCTCTCCCTCTTTAAATAATTTTGTATTAGTTTGTATATAATATGTATTCACTCAGTTGGGGGCAGGTCATCTTTCTCACTGCACTCCCCTTCCCTCACCAAGTTCTTGGAAGTCAGAGACAGGTTGGTTTTTGTTGTTGTTGTTGTTGTTAGTCTTTGTGTTTGTAACTAGCACTGGTTGAGTGCTTCGTAAGTGTTTGTTGAATTGAATTGAATTATATGGAACTGGACTGAATTACGATGCTGGTGTTAGGGATGGAACACTGTCTGTAAGCAAGTTTACCTTGGGCCCTCACTCTTTGATAAGGGAACAAGCTCTGATCTCTGTTAAATCCAGATCAGTGTACTAATGAGCCCTGTTACAATATAAGTTGTACCGTATTTAATCTATTCCATACTATTCATAAAAACAGATTTCACAGAAATCTATTAACCAAAGTTCCAACTGGCTTTCCTGTACATAACTGATGTGGAAATGTCTTCTAAACCACCACATAAATACTAAATTATATTAGTGTAGGTTGTAATTTACTGTGTTCTAATTTGTTGAAAATCAATCACTTTTTAAATAATATTTTACTAGCCAGAATATTTGACTCACCAGAATACCTCATTCCCCGAAAATGCCATAAAACTGTGTTGAATATGCCTTTATCCTTCAGCTGTGGTACCAAGTACTACAACTTTTATTCCAGTGTTTTAAGTGATGTTAGAAGTATTGTCATTCCCATTTTTCAGTTGAAGAAATTGATACTGAGAGATTAAGTGACTTGCCCATGGTAACATAGTAGGTGGTGGATGAAGAGAGTTCTAGGCTTGAAGTCAGGATGACTTCAGTTCAAACACAGCCTCAGAAATATACTAGCTGTGTGACCCTAAACAAGTCACTTAACCTCTGTTTGCCTCAGTTTTCTCAACTGTAAAATAGGAATGATAATAATAACAATTACCTTAAAGGGTTGGTATGAGGATTAAATGAGATAATATTGGTTAAAAGCACTTAGCACAGTGCTTGGCACATAGTAAGTACTCTAGAAATGCTTATTCTCTTCCCTTTGTTAGTCAATAATGTGACAATAAAACATTTTGAGCAAAAACTCATCAATCTCTTTGGCTAAGTTACAGGTTCAGGCTGTGTTCCTCTTTTAATGTATGAGATGTGGAGATTTGCTGATTTGGGGCAATGTGTTATGAGCCCAAAGCAGAAAAAAGTGCCTTAAAAATACTACCTTCATGAAACCTGCTACTCACTTCCTGCCAGAGAGGTGAAGATGTTATTGGAAAAGGACAGTGGTGCTAAAGAAAACAAGAAATCATCATTACAACATTTAAAATATTTATCATCTGCCTAGTGTGAGTTGACAGAACCCAATGAAAGTATATCCTTAGAAGCAGTAGTTGAAAATTCATTCCCACTTTATCGGGCACTTTTTTTTTTCATCCCAAGATGCCACATGTGCAAGAACTACCCTTCTGTAAAATCATAGAATATCAGAACTAGACTTTCTAAGTCAGAGGAAGAAACTTTTACAGAAGAAGAAACTGAGACCCACAGAGTTTAAGTGATTTGCCCAAGCTACACAGCTAGTTAAGTGACATAACAGAACTCTCCGTCAATAGGAAAATGCCAACAAAATGGAAACCAATGATCCCATTTCATCTTCTATGATTTGTCCAGTATTGGGGACCAGCAGTTTCTCTTCTTCCCTAGATATCTCCTCCTATTTTCATCTTATAGCCTTATTCCAGCTTCACCTTAGATCTAAGGGCAGCATGGTGATATGGAATGAGGATTAAATTTTCAGTCAGGAGATTTAGTATTACCTAGGTAACTTTGGGAAAGTCCCTTTACTCCTCTGAGCCTCAGTTTCCTCATTTACCTTTGGGGATAATAGTATAGGCGTTATTTACCCCTCAGTGCTATGTAGTGTGTTGCTGAGAAGAAAGTGTTTTTGTAAAATATAAATCTCTATAGAAATGTAAATTTTGCCAGGTCATTACCCTGAAATGGCCTAGTATACCACTGTGTATAATTTTTCTTCCTAATGGGACAGAGTTTTTTTAAACCCAAAACATAGTTCAGAATTAGTGACTGGTCTTTGGTGCATAAGCAACCCTTTTGATTATGCCCTGGCCCCTTACTACTTAAATGGCACCCCATCTGTAGTAACTGGTACAATAAATAGCAACTGACCACCTTGTATCAAGACAATTGGTCATTTCTGCTAAAAGACAACATGCTCATCTAACAAAATCAAACGGGAAAAAACCAGTGAGAATGAAACAAGTTAGGTACAATGGTATTCCCTCACATTAAGTCCATTTATGAGACAAAATCAAATGCCAGAAAGATTGAGTAGCCTGTTATTAATATGAGCTTTCAGAAGCCTTGAACTTTTGGAAGGCACTTAAAATATGTATTTTATTACTATAATCTTTGTGTATATTTTTTCATGTCAGCCATTAGCCCTCCACTGTGAATGGATTTGTCAGCATTTCCATTAGCAACTTTTTTTTTCTAAAGAGAACTACATATAACTTGTTCCTGGCAATTTGACTCAAGACTCTCAGTGAGTCTGTTCTGTTTAAGAGAATGAAAGATTTTGAATCATTAAGAAAACAACAGCATGGGACTTGCATTTACTGTTGTATTGCTGCCAAATATTTCTCTAAATAGGTTTTCAGGCTCTTGTAACTGATTTCTTCCTAATTTATTTTTGTAGTGTGGGACACATGAAAAGCAGATGAATTGAATGGCCTTCAATGAGCTTCCTGGATAAAAAAGCGTTTTGTAAATGTAACAAGGCAATTTCCTGTGCCTTGATTTCTTGATCTGTAAAATAGATACACTGCTTCCAGGACTCCCTATTTCATAAGGTTGTTTTAATATTCCTTGAATATAAGATAGTAGGCGTGAAAGTGCTTTGGAAATAGATTCTGCTTTTGGTTTAGTTTTTGTTTTCTTTAAAGGCAATAGTAAAAACCCTGGATAGAAAGGGAGAAATCTCGAGTTCAGATACCAGCTCAATACCTATTACTTATGTGACCATGGAGGAGGGGAAAGTCACTTATCTCATCCCACCAACCCCAAAGGTTCTTTTTCAATTTCTATTTTGCCTTCTGGTTCTAAAATATCAGGGCAATTTTCCTTGATAATTTCTTGAAAGATAATGTCTAGGCTCTTTTTTTGGTCATGGCTTTCAGATAGTCCAATCATTTTTAAATTATCTCTCCTGGACCTATTTTCCAAGTCAGTTGTTTTTCCAATGAGATATTTCACATTGTTTTCTAATTTTTCATTCTTTTGGATTTGTTTTACAGTGTCTTGATTTCTCATAAAGTCACTAGCTTCCAATTGCTGTATTCCAATTTTTAAGGAAGTATTTTCTTCAGTAAGCTTTTGGACTTTCTTTTGCATTTGGCCAATTTTGCTTCTTAGGGCATTCTTCTCCTCATTGGCTTTTTGGACCTCTTTTGCCATTTGGGTTATTTTTTAAGGTGTTATTTTCTTCAATATTTTTTTGGGTCTCCTTTAGCATCACTCTCAGCTTTTCCTCTACTTCTCTTAATTGCTTCTCAAAATCCTTTTTGAGCTCTTCCATGGCCTGGGACTGATTCATATTTTTCTTGGAGGCTTTGGATGTAGGAGCTTTGGCTTCGTTGTCTTCTTCTGGTTGTATGTTTTGATCTTCTTTATCACTAAAGTAAGATAATATAGTCTGACTCTTTTTGTGCTGCTTGCTCATGATCCCAGCTAATTACTTGAGTTAAAAACTCTTTGTTAAGGTAGGGGTCTCCTTCCAGTATGGAGAATGTACTATCCCAAGCTTTGGGGGTTTTGTGCAGCTGTTTTCAGAGATACTTCTAGTGACCTGTAAATTTTCAGTTTTTCCAACATGGTATGGTCAAGGGCAAGGTGTTTACTCCTTTCCTGGCCTGTGCTCTGGTCTATGAGTATCCACAAGCACTCTTTTCTGTCTTGGAACTGTGAGGAGGATTTCCTCTCCACCGCCACTTCAGGCTCTACTAAGCCAGTGCTCCTCCTCACCCCAGGATTGCCACCCAGAACTGTGACCCAGATCCAAGCACAGGAAAAACAAGAGAATCCTGCACCAGCAGAGAGATCCCTACAATCCCCCTCTGATCAGCTACTCAATTCCCCCTCAGTCTGTGGGCTGGAAGCTCAGGAAGCAGCTGCTGCCCTGGGGCCACGCTCAGGGAATGGGGCTGGGACCTAGCTTCTCTCTCTCACCGCAGAAGCAGACTTTTCCCACTGACCTTCTAAGTTGTCTTTGGTGTTCATGGCTTGAGAGTTCTGGAAACCACCACAGCTGCCAGATTCACCACTCTGGGGCCTGCGTGCCCTTGCCGAACTGCATTCCTGTCCCAGCCTGGAGCCAGAGACCTTTCTGATCAACCATCCAGGTTGTCTTGGGCTGGAAATTTGTTTCACTCTGTCTTTTTGTGGGTTCTGCTGCTTTAGAATTTGTTTAGAGCCATTTTTGTAGGTATTTGGAGGGGTTTGGGAGAGAGCTCAAGCAAGTCACTGCTTTTACACCGTCATCTTGGCTCCACCCCCCAACCCCAAAAATTCTTAACCATTTTTTGTATCATGGATCCCTTTGCCAAGTCTGGTGAAGTCTATAAACCCTTCTCAGAATAATGTTTTTAAATGAATAAAACAAAACATATTGGATTAAAAAGGAAAACAACTACTTACATTGAAATATAGTTAACAAAAAAAATTTTCTTAAATATAAGAGCCCTTAACTTCTCTGGGCCTTAGTTTCCTCATCTGTAGAATGGAGATGATAACACATACTACATGTCTCAAAGTTGTTGTGAAGATCAGATGATATGATATATTTGTAAAAGCCCTTTGTAACTGTAAACCATAATGTAAATGTGAGTTTTTCTTGGGTGTTGCTGTCTAACTACCAAGAGATGAATGGAGTTCTTGGGATTTGGATCTGATACTTTCTAACTTCATGCTGAAGGTCCCTCAGAGAAATATTAAGGTCTTAGGAAGCCTCTTAGAAGGTTAAGCCTGTCTGTAGTTCTCTTAAAGTAGAACCCTGTGCAATTATGGAATCCAATAAATGTTTTACTTTTAGATTTAGAAGAGGGCCTAATTAAGTGTCTTCCCCTTAACAGGTGCTCAGTGAGGATCTGTTGACTTAAAGATGGTGACCTGGAAGTTCTGCCTGATCTTGTTATTCCCATTATACAAACAAACAAACAAACAAACAAGCAAACAAGCAAACAAGCTTACCACTTCAGCATTCTGCTCAGCCTCTGAAACAGTGTTTTGACCCTGTCTAAGAGCAGTTGATTTCTGCTAGTACTTTATTTGCTGGGAATGCAGACCCTCTATTTTAAGAAGTGAGTCCCAGCCCCCAAATCCACAAATAAAGAATTATTATAATAATAGCATATTCATGAAAATCAAATTACTTATCTTGGAGTTTAACATCCTTGTAACTATTCCTGTGCTTTTAATGTCAACAGAAAAAGCAATGTCGAACTCTGGTTGATATGTCAAATTAATGTTAATAACAGTTTTGACATGAATAGCATGTTATTTAAAAAAAAAAGAAAGAAAGAAAAGCCTCTTGTCTCCAAGCTGGGTTTCACTTTTTTTTTTTTAAATCCCCTCATCTCACAGTCAATGAAGGTTTCCCTAGAACAATGCCTGGTATGATTTTATCTTTCCCTGGGTGAATAATATAAGTGTGGTCGGTGAAATTCTGCATTCCCTTTCTTGCCTGAAGTGTGCGTGTGGAGGGGTGGAAGTGGGAAGAAGGAATCCACCCCCTTAAGTTTCCATAGAGAAGGCTTCTCCTCAGAAATACATTTCAGCGCCCCTGCCAGTCAACCCAGTGCCTATGACACAACTAAAAATGAATTGCTGTCTCTTTAATGTTTTAAAATGAGGTGTAAAAAGCGTAGGTGTATATTATGCACTCTGGATAAAGGATGAGGTTCAGGCATACCAAGCATAGGGAAATGCATATCTTCACTTGGGACCAAACCAGCCTCCCAGGAACCCTCCAGATTTATCCTCTGCTACTGAACTGCTATGAATTTCTATTACTTTAAGCCTTGCAAAGCGATTTCCTTAAAACAACCATATGAGTTGAATTATAGAGTATCACTCCCACTCTACAGATGAGGAAACTGAGGCTCAGAGCAGTAACTTGCTTACAGTCACCCAGTTTGTGATTAACAGAGCTTAGATGCGAACCTAGATTTTCCTACTCTAAATCAAGTGCTCTTTCCAATTCAATCTAAGGAACATTTGTTCCTTATGTAAGGAACATATTTACTTTGTGATGTAGGTGTGGGGTAGTGGATAAAGAGCAGGCCTCAGAGGCAGGAAGACCTGAATTCAACTTCTGCCTCTGACACTGTAAGCATAACATCCCGCCTCCTAGAGAAAGCCTTCCTTAACCCTCTTAATTCCAGTGCTTTTCCTCTTTTAATTATTTCCTATTTATCTTGTATATAGCTTGCTTTGTATATATTTGTTTGCATGTTGCCTCCTTTGTAAGCTCTTTTTGAACAAGGACTGTCTTTTGCTTCTTTTTGTATCCCCAGCTCTTAGCACAATACCTGGCACATAGTAGGCACTTAATAAGTGTTTATTGAATTGAATTGAAAATAAATTACTTAACCTCTAAGAGTCCTAGGCAAACTCTGAAAGTCTATTGGTAGATGACTGAGTATACTCTGCATTGGTAGAGGGTGTTTCCTTTTCAAGATTTCCCAGTTCCAATCAAATCACAGCTGCAATCTAAACATATTTAAGGCATTACCTTGGACAAATCTCTCCTTTTATGAATTTCAGGTTCTTCCTCTGTATAATTAGGGGCTGGAAAGCTGTACTCAACATGGCATTTGGCCTCAGTCATTCCTGGGTGGGGCGAGGTCCCTCTACCTTCTAGGAGTTTTGTGACTTCTAACTCTGGAATCCTTGTTTTTGTCATTAGAAAATGTTTTACACTGAATAATTACATAATAAAAGATCTGAATCAGCCAGGAGACAGCACTGACAATCCATCAATAAAATAATGAAGTTCGAATAGATTTTGTCAAGAGACTTCATGTGTCATAATAGGGAATGCAAGATAACTAAAAGGCTGGAAATCAAACAGGACTGCCTCCTTTTCTCTTAAAAGTCAACTCATGTTGCTCAAAAAGTACCTTTGCAAACAGTTTCCATCAATTCTGCTACTAATACCTGTCATTTTCCACAAAAATAAAAGTATTATCTTTAGGTCTGTGGGGACAAAAAGGGGAATACAAGATGGTTTCTAAACATGTCCTTTTCCTCTTTTCTGGTCATTACCCAAAGGATCTGGGAGAAAAGATTCAAGAACATCTCCTGCTTAAATTTTTTTTAAAAAATCAAACATTTTCTTCCTTGGGGTTGGGTACCAGGCCAATGGTTCAAACTTTCAGTGCTTTTGAGTATCCTATGATGCCCAAAGTGAGGCTGGAAAAATCAGAGACAGGGCATCACAACCCCAGGGCAGCATCCCATCTATCTACCACCTCTCTAATCTACTAGTAGATAGATGAAAGCTCATCAGTTCACATGGATTCAACAATCATCTTTATGCAGATGATTCTCAAATCTATTTGTCCAGCCCTAACCTTGCTCCTGACCTCTAGTCTTACATCTCCAGTTGCTTATTGGGGATCTCAAACTGGTTGTCCCACAGACATCTCAAACTCAACATAACCAAAATGATGTTTAGGCTCTTTATTTTGATCATGGCTTTCAAATAGTTCAATAATTTTTAAATTATCTCTCCTGGATCTATTTTCCAGGTCAGTTGTTTTTCCAGTGAGATATTTCACATTGTCTTCTATTTTTTCATTCTTTTGGTTTTGTTTTACAATGTCTTAATTTCTCTTAAAGTCACTAGCTTCCATTTAGTCCATTCTAATTTTTAAGGAAGTATTTTTGTCAGTGAGCTTTTGGACTTTCTTTTCCATTTGCCCAATTCTACTCTTTAAGGCATTCTTCTCCTTGGCTTTTTGGACCTCTTTTGCCATTTGGGTTAGGCTGTTTTTTAAGGTGTTATTTTCTTCCGTATTTTTTTGGGTCTCCTTTAGCAAGCTGTTGACTTGTTTTTCATGATTTTCTTGCATCACTCTGATAAGCCACTTGATTCCCCCTCCATCTGTGGGTTGAGAGCTCTGGCAGCAGCCACCACCCTGGGGCTGCGCCAGGTATGGGGCTGGGACCAAGCTCCTCTCTCACCGTGGTCCAACAGACCTTTTCCACTGATCTAAGTTGTCTTTGGCATTTGTGGGTTGAGAAGTCTGGAAACCACCACAGCTGCCCTTGATTCAGTCCCCTGAGGACTGCTTCAGATTTGCTGAGGCCTGGTGTTTGCCTGCATGGCCCATGCTGAACTGTGCTCCTTTCCCAGCCTGGCACAACAGACCTTTCCAATCAACCATCCAGGTTATCTTGGGCTGGAAATTTGTTTCACTCTATCTTTTTGTGGATTCTGCTGCTCTAGAATTTGTTTATAGACATTTTTCATAGGTATTTGGAGGAGTTTGGGAGAGAGCTCAAGCAAGTCACTGCTTTTACTCCGCTATCTTGACTCTGTCCCCAACATAACCAAAATGAAACTAATCATTGCCTCCCCTAAACTCTCTCTTCTTCCTAACTTCCTAACTTACTATAGTAGAAGGCACCATTTCTCCCAGTCACTCAGGTTCTTAACCTAGGTATTATCCTTAGCTCTGCACTTTCTTTTCCCTCCCATATCCAACCAGTTGTCAAGTCCTGTCTTTTCCACCTTTGTAACATCTCATGTATACATGTCCTTCTTTCCTCTGACACTGTCACCAGCAGGGTTCAGGACCTCATCACTTTTCTCCTGAACTACTGCAAAAATCTGCCAGTTGGTCTCCCTGTCTCACTCATCTCTTCACTCCAGTCCATCCTTCATTCAGCTGTCAAATAGATTATCCTTAAAGACAAGTCTAAAACCCCAGTGACTCCCTATTACCTCTATGATTAGATAGAAAATCTTCTGTTTGGCTTTTAAAGGCCTCCATAAACAGTCCCCTTCCTACCTTTCCTGTCTTCCTGTACCTTATTCCCCTCCAGGTACTCTGTGATCCAGTGACACTGGCCTCTTTGCTGTTCCTTGCACACAAGAGTCTGTTTCCCAATTTCATGCATTCACTGATTGTCCCCCATGCCTGCAAGTCTCTCCCTCCTTTTCACCAGCTCCTGATTTTCCTCTCTTCAAATCTCAGGTAAAGTCCTATTTTCTTCAAAAAGCTTTTCTCATTGCTCCTTAATCTTATACCTTTTCTCTCAAAGGTTATCGCAAATCTATCTTGTGTATATCTGGTTCATACATTGGTGTTTCCATGTTTTTCCCCCTTTAGCCTGTGAGCTCCTTGAGAGCAGGGACTGATTTTGACCCTTCTATGTACTCCCAAGTGCTTAGCCCAGTGCCTGGCACATAGTAGGAACTTAATAAATAATGCTTGTTGACTGGTTGACAATAAAAATAAATCAAAGCAGTTATTTCTCAACATCTGAGGATGTGCCAAAAGGTTTGCCTGAAGAGCCATCTCACTTGTTATTGTCAGGGCTGAGTAGCCCTATTCTGAGTACCCCAGATACCTTCCTGCTCTCCACCAACCACTCCCTCTTACCTTTTACTGGTACTACTGATGGGAGAAAGGAGCATTCAGTCCATAGTGAGCTTTTGCAATTGAGCACACAGAGGTTACATCCTGTCCACACCTGCCCTATGGTCAGCAGACTACATACATCCAGAAGTCATGTGTGGATCTGAGTCATTTTAGCACAAGGGTTCTTATCTTTTTTTTTGGTATAAAATAAATATATAAAACTAGAAAGGAAACAAATTATATTGAAATAGTAATAAAAACATTTTTGGAGACAATTGGAGTTAAGTGACTTGCTTAGGGTCACATAGCTAGTAAGTATCTGAGGCTGGATTAGAGCTCAGGTCTTCCTGAATCCAGACCCAGTGCTCTATCCACTGAGCCACCCAGCTGCCCTATGCAAAAATGTTTTTAAAACAAATTCATGAACTCCAGGTTAAGAATCCTTGTTCTAGCAGTGGAGGTCCTCTCAAACACACCTATACAGATGTCCAGACAATTGGGGGGGGGCCCTCTTCTTCTGTCTCCTGCGTATCTGCCTCCCTCTCATCAGTATGTACAAAATGACAGTCCCACAATGAGGGCACAATGGTACCTGTAGCCAACAGTGTTCATGTTCTCTTCAGGAATGAATCTTAAGCCTTGCTCTGTTGTGCAAAAACAAAACAAAAAGCTTCCCAAATTGTTGCTTAACCTAAGGTTGCCCCAAGGCTTCAAGGAGCCATGATTTCCTTGTTTAGCTGGATACACCACTGTAACTCACAGCTTTTCCGCACCTTAATAGATCATCTTTGTGAGTGAATGTGGCTGAAAAGATTTCTCACCTATTGACTAACCCTGAGATGATAAGCCTTACTCTCTACTTAGCTAGGCTCTCCCTCAGATGAAAGATAATGTTATCAGCCTGTCCTGGGACCTGCCAGTGATTTTGCTCCATTGGCTCAGCCTTCTTTAATCCAGGCTCCCCTCCCTGCCAAAGTGAGGCATCAGAGGAGGCCATCAGTGGAAGGACAGAATTTTAGTTCCAACCAACCATTTTGATAAAGCAATCAAATCTGCTATTACATGACCTCTTCACCTGAATTGTCAGGCTAAATTTACCTTTCTGGACTCACTTTTTTTATACATGTAGACTCCTCTTTCTTATTGAGTTAAAAATGAAATTAAAAAGAATTGGTCTTATTGGTTTGAAAACTTCCTATGGGATAACCCCAAGCTCATCAATATAGGCTGGGAGATTCTCTAAAGTAGTCCTCTAACAGAAACACCCCAATAGCCAAGGAGATCTCCTTGTCCTGGAAGGAAGTCCTATCCATACCTAAAGTGACCATATTAAATAGGTTTTATTTTTAGTGCATGTAGTAGGAAAACTGTATATAGCCTCTCAACCCCTTAAACCATTTTGTTTCCCCAATTCAATCCTCACATGGTATGCATAGGCTCTTTCTGCAAAACTGTGATTGCCATCACAATCAATGACATCAATGGAGTATATGCCCTATAAATTCCTCCCCTAGAGAGAAAAGCCCTTAGGGCACCATTCTCAGTGAAATAAATGACGCAAAGATGAGGTCAACCACCCTGATTTCCAATGCAGAGGCCATATGTTATAGATCTTGCCTGGCTTGGGCTAATTTAGTTCTTCAGGTCAAGGATTAGGATGAAATAAGGTCCTTATTAGGACAGCAGTAAACAAAAGGAGACTTACTAAACCATAGTGTGGAAAGGATATTCAGCTGTTCAGGTAAATGTATCTCTCCTCCTCATCTTGTCTCCATATAGAAAGTGTGTGGTCAGCAAAGTATGTTTAGTGCAGTGACTTACACGGCAGTGGGAAAGCTGCTGAATCTGAAGGCCACTTAACTGCTTGTGGGCTGAACTTTTATGCTCTAAGCAACTGGAAAGTCACATCAGTGTGCGAAACCTTAGCCTCCTGAACCAACCAAGTTTCAAGGATAGCTTTCTTATCTTTTAAGGAAAAAATAAAAACAAACCTAGTGTACATGGCGGGTGTTGCTCCTGCTACACTAGGTGTAGGGCTGAGTAGAAGGGAACAGTTTTTAATCATGGCCCCAGTGGAGAGATTACTCACCCAAGCTCCATCGGGTCCAAAGAGTTCTAGGAAGTTGCCAATAAACTCTCGAGACTTCTCTTCCCACTTCTGAATTAAATCATGGCTCTTTTCTTCCACCTTATAAACAAACTCCTTTGATTTTTCCTCTACATTCTTGACTTTCTCCTTCATTTTGTCTACTTGGTTCTGGAAGCGGTACTTCTTCTCCTGGTGAAAAGTATAGAGATTAATCCAGTATCTATGCAATTTTGGGTGTGGTGAGACTTTACAGAGACAAATACCAGATCCAACTTTTACTGGTTTATGCAAGGTGGACAAGTCACTTAACTTCCCTAAGCCTCAGTTTCCCCATTTGTAAAATAGACACAATAATACTGGTGCTACCTGATTCACCAGATTGTCATGAGGAAAATGTTTTGAAAGCCTTAGGGCACTAGAAAAACATGAGTTATTACTACCACTGCTACACTTCAAGCATCATGATTATTTCATAAGTGTGGGTCCTTCCTCTCCTGGTTTCCTCTATAAAACGAATTCTTAACCTGAGATCCATGAACTTTTTTTTTTTTAAATCTTGATAGCCGTGTCTCAACATAATTGGTTTCTTTCAAAATTCTAGGTATTTTGTGCCTTTAAAAGCATTATTCTGAGAAGGGGCCTGCCCATAGATTTCACCTGACTGCCAGAGGAGTCTATAACAAAAAAAAAGGTTAAGAATTATCTTTATAATTTAGAAGGTAATCTTTTAAGTGTTGCTATGGCAAAAAAAAAATGCATCATTTGTTGACCAGTCTTCTGGTGATGAACATTTCTGAACTTAGCACGGCCAATCTTGAGATGACAGAAAGCAAACATCACCAGGCCCATACTCGGTGCCTTTCTGGCTTGGTAGGAACTTGTGTTTTGCTGGAATAGCCTTAAGGAATCCAGAGATACTTCCATGCTATGATGAGGTGTTGGAGTAGGTCTTTAGGGGAAGGATAAATAATGCACGTATACAGTATATGGACACTGTATCTTACAATATTCTCACATGTTCCTGGCCTGAAAAAGATTCACTCATGTCAAATTGAGCTTTCTAAAATGCAAGTTTGATCACCTCTCTCTCTCTTTCTCTCTCTCTCTCTCTCTCTCTCTCTCTCTCTCTCTCTCTCTCTCTCACACACACACACACACACACACCCACCCATACAGACTACCTTTCCTGTCTTCTTATACCTTATTCCTTTCCCCATACTCTGTGATCCAGTGAAACTGGCCTCCTGAATGTTCCTTGCATAAAACAGTACATTTCTCAACTCCAAGCATTCTCACTGCCTGCATCCCATTGGCTGCAAAGTCTCTCCCTCCTTTTCCTCACCTCCTAGCTTCCCTGGCTTCCTTTAAGTCTCAGCTAAAGTCCCACCTTCCTTAATTTTAGTGCCTTCCCTCTGAGATTGTTTCCAGTTTATCTCACATATCACTTGTGGGTGCATAGTTCTTTGTGTGTTGTCTTCCCCATAGACTTTGATCTCCTTGAAAGCAGAGACTGGTTTTTTTTTGTTTGTTTTTGTATTTCTTTGTATCCCTAGTCCTTAGCACAGTACCTGGCACATAGTAGGGACTTAATAAATGCTTATTGACCTGACTCAATTTGACCATGGGTTGATTTTCTATGACCCTGGTAAAATAGTGTGTGTGGGAAAAACACTGAAGATCACTAGTCTACTGAAATATGTGAGAAGAAGAAAGAACTGATTTCTATTTTCTTTTTGTAAGTGTTACTACGTAAGGGAGAACTCCAAAGCATTGGCTTACTCTTTATCATGAGCAGAGACGTATTAAGGAAATTGCGCACCCAAGCTCCCTAATACCCAGATTATGTATGATTTGTTGTTGGTTATATTCATTTAGTTATGTATTTATTTTAGTGTGGAATTATGATATTATTGTACAGCTCAACAAACTATCTCTAACTTTATGAGTTTTAGAAGTTTGTCTGAGATACTATGAGGCCGACTTGCTTAGAGCTTATGCAGGAAGTATGTGTCAGAGACAAGACTTGAACCCAGATCTCTCTCACTCTAAGGCTGGCCCTCTATGTATAGTTATCCCTTCCACATCATGGGAGTTAGGGGCACAGCGCCCCTGTGATCTGGAAAATCTGTGTAAAATTTCTTGGCCCTCCCTTCGTACCAGAGAAAAGAAATTGTGTATATTTATGGTATTAAAGGTAAAATATGTTGATATTATACAATATTATACACATATTTTATGCATTTCTGAATTTCTAAACTTTTTCTGCCTTGTCTTGTGGCCTTCACGTGTCACCTGCAGCTTCCATGAAACTCCCAAAAATTCCCATTTAATTTCTTATGTCCACAACGGATGTATTGAAACCCTGATGGGGAAAGTCATCATGTGGAAGTACTGTACCATACTGTTTCTATTGAAAGCATATCAGCTTCTATTACAATGATCTTAGAGAGATTATGTGAATTATTTTGTTATGCTGGACACATCTATTGTGGTATTTAGAGAAATCATGACATAATTTAAAGATCATCAGAGAAGAGGTTCTCAAACTTTTTGGATTCAGGAATCATTTTCAGTCTTAAGAATTATTGAGAATGCCAAAGAGCTTTTGTTTAGGTGGATTATATCTATCACTATTAACCCTATTAGAAATTAAAACTGGTAAATCTTTTTAAAATGTATTAATTCATTTAAAAATCACAATAATAAATCTATTACATGTTAACGCAAGTAACATACTTATGAGTGGTACTGTTTTATGTATTTTTGCAAATCTCTTTAATATTTGGTTTAAAAGAAGACAACTGGATTCTCATGTCTGCTTTTTCATTCAATCCATTGCAACGTTGTTTTAGCTGAAGGATATGAAGAAAATCTGACCTCATACAGATACGTAACTGGAAAAGGGAGGAGTATTTTAATAGACAAATAATGTCTTAGTATCATTATGAAAATAATTTTGACCTCACGGACTGC
Organism: Vombatus ursinus; assembly: GCF_900497805.2. Taxonomy (NCBI): domain Eukaryota; kingdom Metazoa; phylum Chordata; class Mammalia; order Diprotodontia; family Vombatidae; genus Vombatus; species Vombatus ursinus. The sequence continues at coordinate 1,050,881 of NW_020954740.1, forward strand.
CTGAAAAGTTCTCAGAGATCCTTAGAGATCTCTGCACCTAACTTGGAGAACCACTAGAGGCAATGTAGCTGGGTTCAAATCCTGCTTCAGATATTTACTAGCTTTGTAGACATGAGCAAGTTACTTCATTTCTCTGAACCTCAGTTTCCTCATCTATAAAATGAGGATAATATAAATGTGAATGATTACGTCAAACACTACTTTGAATATCTGGATCATTGGTAACATACTAGAGCTTAGAACTCTTTGGCTATTCTGAGATCCTCCTTTTAAAGAGTCATTAAAAGGACTTTTTATAAAGTCATTCCCTAGGATTAGAGGATCCTAGATTTAGACCTGGAAAGGACCTTATTCCCTATTTAGCTGAGTAAGAAAATGTAGTTTAGATTACAAAATTTTACAAAAGAAATGCCTTACATTTTTGTACTTTTGTAGAAAATTTTGTCTCTTTGTCTCCATCCTTCTAGTCTTCCGATTTTGTAACCTTGGAATTATCCTCCATTCCTCACTCTCCTTATATCTCAATTCCACTACTTAATCAGTTTCTGAATCTTGCCATTGCTACCATCACAACTTCTCTCCTATCTGACCCCTTCTCTCTGATCAAACAGCCACCACCTTAACTCAGGATCTCACTTCTCCAAATCTAAATTATTGTAGTAGCCCTAATTGCTGACCCTTCCTCTAGTTGATCATCACCCGAGTCTACCCTCCACACTGCTGCCAAAGTGATTTCCCTTAAGCAACTATCTGGCCATCTCATCCCCTACTCAATCAACTCTAGTAGCTTCCTATTGCCTTTGGGATGAAATATAAAATCCTCTGCTTAATTTCTGAAACCCTACACAACCTATCTTTCCAGCACATCCATTGTTGATGTTCGGTCATTTTTTAGTCACATCCTACTCTTCATCACTCCATTTGGGGTTTTCTTGGCAGAGATACTGGAGTGGTTTGCTATTTCCTTCTCCAGCTCATTTTACAGATGAAGAAACTGAGGCAAACAGTTTCTGACTTTCCCAGGATCACACAGCTAGTAAGTGTCTGAGGCTGGACTTGAATTCAGAAAGACAGTCATTCTGACTCCACACCCAGCACTCTATCCACTGTGCCATCCAACTGCTCCTCTAGCACCTCCAGGGGGACATTAATTGCTTTTTTACACTCTGGGAGCCAGTTAAGATCCAGCTCTCTTTTCCTCACTTTACCTCTTTTCTCCATGGCTTTTCCACCAGCCTGGAAGGCTGACCCTTCCACATTCCTGGAAGGTAATCCCTCCTTAACCTCTACCTCACAGAGTGTCCCTTTTCCTTTAAGATGCAGCTCAACCACCATGTTCTGCATGAAGGTTTTGCTGATCATCTCAACTGCTGATGACTTCTTCCCTAACTACCTTGTGTTTAACTGCTTGGTTTTATTCTCTTTATAATTATGCTGTTTTTACTTATATATTTACCCATTATCTCCCCCTTTAGAATGTAAGCACCTTGTGAGTATCATTTCACTCTTTGTTCTTGTGTCCTAAGCACTGAGCTCAGAGCTTGGCATATAGTAGGTACTTAATAAGTGTTCCTTGTTGTGAGTTCTCCCTCTCCTGACCCCCTCAACTTTTTTGGGTCATGGAGCCATTTTACTCTCTGATGAAGACTGTGGATTCCTTCTTACAGTAATGTTTTTTTAAATTCATAATTGAAAAAAATGATTAATTTCCATTGGAGGTTAGTGAAAATAAAGATGTGATTTTTTTCCCCAAGTTCACAGATCCCTGAAATCTACTTTGCAGGCTCCTTGGTCATCCGTGGACCCTAAGTTATGAACCCCCTGGTTGGCAGATAATCTTTGTGAGTAGCTGTGGCCAAAAAATTCACCTGTTATAGTGGCCAGCCTTTTGGTGATGTACTTTTCTAAGCTTGGTGATTGATTGAATCCAACTCCCTAATTTTACAGTTGAGAAAATTGAGGCAAAAGAGTTTAAATTACTTTCCCAGGTACACAGCTAGTAAGTGTCTAAGGTAAGATTTGAACCCAAGTCTTCCTGACTCCAAGTGTGATTCTATCCACTTTATCAGTGGAAGTACACTGGGATATAACAGAAACAGAATGAAGAATCTCATACCCTGGGAAGACTCAAGTGTTGCCAGAGACAGAGGGATCTGGCTTATCCTGGTTCATTTTGTATTGCACAGATCCAGAAACACTAAGCTTAGGCTATATTTTTATCTGGCCTCTTTGCTGTGGCTTATTATCACTGAAGACAGTAAACAACAAGCTTTGAAAGTGAGTCTGTCTCTATGCACACCTATGGTTTTAGTTTAATTCAGTTTTTTTTTCAAATAAAATGTGGGGTTTAATCACATACTTGGGGAAGCCTGATGCTTAAAAAAAGTTTCAGTCAATCTCTTGACTGAAACATACACACCACCTTTTCAGTGGCATGATCAGAGCCAGTACCGTGAGGAGGCCTTCATCTCCAGGGCAGTCAGCTTTCCATCCCAAATTGCCCTAAGAGTGGAGTCATTGGATTCTGAAAGCAAGCAGTAATCAATACCAATCCCATTAACCATCACTTATGTTTTGAAGGGACCAGTGATAAATTATGTATGCTATGAGATAAATATAACTGCAAATAATTATAGTTTTCTAGACAACTCCTCATCCTAAAAAATTTGGCCTCTAGATTATTTTGTAAAGATTGAAGCTGGGTATGGATTTCTTGTTCTAATGTTCCTCCAAGCCCAGGCAAATATAGCTATTTAGACCTTCCAGCACCTCTGGTAGGATTCTAGCTACCATCTTTTGCTTTTTAACACCTTGTTTTACTCAGTGTACAGACTGTTGGAACAACTACTGTTTTATTAAGCTAAAGGAAGCAATTCTATGGGAATAACACAGTAGAAACACAGGACTTTAGATACTACTGAACTAATTGTTTAAATAAACTATGGAAAAGGCATCTGAGGTGTTTAATGGACAATTCACTGACCTTGAAAAATAAAATCAAGGAAGAGTATTCTGACTTCATTAAAGTCAGAAATACCTGCCATTAAAGAAAAAAATTGCACCAATGGGCTATCTAAAAAAAACTCTTTGCCTTAATCAGTCAATATAGGAGCTATAAATAGAGGAGAGGCAGGAGATGGGAAATGTCTCTCCTAGGAAGTGATATTTGTCATCAAAGCTTATTCGAAGAGGGAAGAGGTAAATGTACTTACATTTATAAAACTAACATTCAGCTCTTTGGCTGTGTACCCTCTTTGGAGGTTACGTCGGGCATAAACATCATAGTCACGGACAATTCTAGTGATGATGTCTGATGTTGAGATGCCTTCTGTTCTCTGAGTTGGGACAAACATTCCTGGTCAAAGTAGAAAAGAAGAAAAAAATTAGATTCACCTCAGTTTTTACCATTTAGTTCCATTTGTTTGTTGGTTTTATTATTGATTCCCCAGAGAGACTCAGCATTACATTTTACCAAATGGGAAGAGGGAATCTAGTGCTATTCACTTGGAGTCTGAAATCAGGAGACAAAACAGTGGGTTGCTAGATTACTTCTCCTCCGTATAAAGAATTTATTTTGCACTGCAGTTATGCTACCCATAGGTGCCTTTAGATTTGATTGCCCATGAGACTAAGTACAGCCAGAAAAACACAGGAAGTAATAGCAAGTTCTAATAGACGTTCCATAGAGTTACCAAAAATTATACTCTATATTTGCATATACACAAAGCCATTAACAGGGGGAACACATAAACTCATTAATAAGGCATTGATGATTTGGGTGTGGTAATGTATGCCTGTAATCTTTGCTACTGGAGAGGCTAAGGATAATGGATCTCTTGAGCTCAAAGGTTTGAGTGGCAGTGGGTTAAGACGATTGAATGTTCTAAGTTCAATATGAATATGGTGAGCCCCCAGGGGTACACCAGGAAGGAGGGGGAACTGGCCCATGCTGGAAACAAAACAGGTCAAAGCTTCTGTGTACCAGTTAGTAGTGGGATCAGATCTGTGAAAGGATACATGGCCCAGAGAATCACCTATAATAGAAAACTAATGGTCAAGAATTATAGACAATCAATTCCTGCCTCCCCCAACATGAACAGACATGTAAAATATAAGTGGGGGACAAAATACCCAATTATGGGGCAGCTAGGTGGCACAGTGGATGGAGCACGGGCCCTGAAGTCAGAAGGACCTGAGTTCAAATCTGGCCTCAGACACTTAACACTTACTAGTTGTATGATCCTGGGCAAGTCACTTAACCCCATTGCCTAGCCAAAAAAAAAAAAAAAAAAGTACCCAGTCAAATACCAGAAACCCATTGAAGTAAATATCACTTAACTTGATGCTGCTATGGAGGGGGGACTATGGCAGGTATGGTAGCCCATGAAAGAAGCAGGAGATCAAAGATGACAGGATCAGAAGTCCCATATCTTATTGTTATATGAGAGTATTGTAGCAACACACTGATGGGATCAACTTCTGCCAGTGATCCATGAGCTAACCTATCCCTAATGCCTCACCTTTCTTGGTGCAGCAGGAAAGAGAAATGTCAAACCCTCTTCTGCCACAAACTAAATGTAGCTAGCGGGAGATCTCATCAAGTCCCTTATATCCTAAAGACATGAGCTTTCCCTCTCTATGAAGTCAGGAGGTCAGGGTCTAAATAACAGAAAAACGAAGTCATCGTCTGTGTCTGCTGCTGCAGATTTGGGGCAGGGGGAAAGATCTGCTTTGGCAGGGCCATGAAAGAAGAAGAGAATACTCTGGTGATATAATGAGGCATCCGTTTTTTTTTTTCCAAATCCTAATTATTGCTCTGCTAAAAATATTCTGTAATGAGCACGATCCCAGAACCTTTCTTAACATGCTTTTCAGGATTGCGGTATTTGGCTAGGTAGTTATTTTAGGAAGCAGCAGAGCGCATGTTAATGAAGGGAAACTTTCAATGGGAGTAAGGCATAATAGAAGGATGATGAGTAATCTGGACCCTAGTCTATTTAATTTAAGCCACCTCTTTTAAGCAAACTTTGCAATGAGATTCTGACATGTCACTGTGACAAGCAGAGCCAAGTACTCTAAGGTTTAATCCACATTTCAGTGTCTTTCGCTCCATTTGGAGTGATTTTAGGCTCTTAAATTAAGCCATTATGAGTGTGCAAAAGCCAAGTGTGGCTGCCTGAGATGCTTCTGACTTTTCCCTCACAAATTGTCTATTATGCTCTCCAACAGCTTCTCCTCTCGCTGATCTCAACAGAGACTCTTCATTCAGGTAAACAATTGTGCGGTAGTCATCAGCAGGGCAGAGCAGAAAATCTCTGTAGCTGGTTTTTATCTAATAGAAATGACTCACAAGTGATCCTATTATCCATATTATTATATTATATATAGATGTTACCCATCTATATGCTATCCATATTATCCCATCCCACTCTTTAAAATGGAAATGGCAGAGAGGCAGCTAGGTGGGGCAGTGTTTAGAGTACTAGACTTGGAGTCAGAAAGACCTGAGTTAAAATCCCACCTTAGACATTCACTAGTTGTGTAACCTTGGGCAAGTCACTTAACTTCTGTCTGCCTCAGTTTCCTCAACTGTAAAATAGGGATTAACACCTCCCTCTCAGGGTTGTTGTGAGGATCAAATGAGATAATATTTGTAAAGCACTTAGCACAGTGCCTGCTACATAGTAGGCACTAGCTATAATTTCTATTGTTAAATGGTAATATTGGACTTCTCAGAGTTTAAAAAAAAATTAAAGAGGAGGCCCAGTCCAAGACAACTGGAAAATTTAAGTATATTTTCCCCAAAGGAAAAAAATAATATTTTTGCCATGTGATAGCAATGCAACCATAAATGCAATGGGTTTGATGGAAGTATTGATTAGTAGATAATTCTGATTTTTAATAAATTATAGGGCTTATCATGTTGTGAGGAGAGAGTAATATGTGTGTGAGACAGATAACCTTTGTGTAATGGCACAGAAACTATAAGATCCCATTAGGTTTATTTAATAACTCCAAGAAAGACATTTGATTTGGTAGAGCAAAACCTTAAAGGGTCTTCAACAAAGTATCTCCCATGCATATAACAAAATCATAAAAGATTCTCCAAAAGATATAAAAATGGAAATACCATTATTTGGTCTTTTTTGGTGAGGCAGTCAGGGTTAAGTGACTTGCCCAGGGTCACACAGCTAGTAAGCGTCATGTGTCTGAGGCCAGATTTGAACTCAGGTCTTCCTGACTTCAAGACCACTGCACCACCTAGCTGCCCCTAACACCATTGTTCAGTAACCATCCGATTATTATTATCATCAAGCAAGGCATAAAACAACAAAAGATAAGCTCTCCAAAGACGCTTGCTACTTCCAGGAGGATGTCCAATACTGGGTTCAAATGGAAAAGAGGTTTATTATAAATATTGAGGTCTTCCAATTACTCCTGTACATGGATGGTGTTGTGTTGATTGTATCACTTCCTGGAATACTAAAGAGCCTCCTAAATAAGATTCATGGTTTCTTGTAGTCTCTTTAGCCAGGAAAAAAAAAAGTGGATGAAGAATGTCTATAGTTCACCTTATGACACAATGTTGAATGGGCAGCCAATCAAGCCATTCTCTAGAATACACATAGATGTTCCAAAAGTCTCCGAGCATTTTTAAACTATTAAAGCTTATCACTGAAGATTAAAACTACACTAAAACTTTGGGAACACCTTGTGTATCTAGCAAAGACACTGGGCCTAGAAGTAAACAGAAGGACCACAGTGGGTTGGATTGCCTTTGGGAAAATGGTACTTTCATTTTAGTGATTCCAATCTTCTGCCTTGCACAAAGGCCTGCCTTTTTTTTTTTTTCAACTTCCATATGCAGGTGATACTATAAGGCTTCAAATCATGGAATATACCATCTCTAAAGAATTAAAGTTGTGAATTACCCGAAGGATAAGAGACTTGTGGTGGGTGTAATTAGGCTGCAATATATTCCCAATGAAGACCTATGCAAGACAATCAGCATAAAGGAAACCATCTGAAGGACTTACGACCAGAAAAGGATGGAGGCCAATAATATCATGAGAATTGTGGGTGCATAGAGTGTATCCAGATGACCCAGGGAACATCCTGGCAAGTGTTGCCATAAGTCCTTCTCCTTCCCCTTAGTAGGGATATTTTATTAGTTTCATATGCAATCTAACTGAAAGAATGGTGGTACCCATGACAGAAATAGGGAAATTAGGGGAAAGGAGGTGTTTGGAGGGAAAATATGAGTTCAGTTTTGGACATGTTGAGTTTGAAATGCCTGGAGGACATCTAGTTCAAAATGTTCAATAGGCAGTTGGTGATATAGGACTAAAGCTCAAGAGAGAAAGTAAGGTTGGGTATATAGATCCAGGAGTCATTTGCAAAGAGATGATAATTAAACCCTAAGAGCTGATGAGGTCATGAGGACAGATAGTATATAGAGAGAAGAGAATATGACCCAGTACAGATCCTTAGGATACACTCACAGTTAAGGGGTGAGAATTGGATGATGATCCAGCATGCACATCTTGGACAAGCATCATCCATTATCACTATGGATCATGTGACTTCAGTAGGTCCTGAGGGAAGGTGAGACTAACCTTAGAGAGGGAATTGCTTGACCCCCTAACAAACCTGCATTCTTTCCACCCAGAGGAAGGGACAATGGTAATACTCACCCCAGGGTTTTCTGGCATACCTAGGCACACTAGGCTCATGGTCTATGCCCCACTATGGTGAGAGTTACAGGTAACTGATGGATGTTCCAATGATGTCCATTCAATATAAAGTGACTGAGTGGATCTCTTATGAGGAATTTATAGGAAGATACAATAAGAATGACACAGAACAAGAAGGCAGGGATGGATTGTACAACTGGAGGGATTATCCACGATGATGAGATCAAAGTGTGGTTTTAGTGATAACTATGTTTTATTGCATGAGCAGTCCCCAATGTATAAGTGAGTTATGACCTGATGCTCACTTTAAAGTCAGTCATTTGGAATGCAGAATGCACTGTATCCCATAGAAACAATGTTTGAGTGGTAGTCAACAAGAATTTTGGTTAAATCATGAAGGCTTCACAATAATAATTAAGTGGTTTAGGGTTTCCCCTAGAACCCTAGAAATGGTTCATGCCCAAAAAGGGCCTCAATAATTGTGTAAGTATTCAGGCTAACCAAATTGAATGTAGGATATGGTTTATTTAATACAGCAAGGGAGACTTACATGCCATCCCATAAATGCCCTTTCTTTTTCACATGGGCCTCTACTTCTGCAGATACCAGTGAAGTCTTTGTGGAGCCCTCCTCACATAGAAAAGAATGCACATTTGCTAGGAAGCAAAACAATCCATTTCTTTCTCTGGTGAATCCCACCTAACCTCAGGTTCTACCCAATACACCAGATACATAATACAGAGGTAGCTTCTGATTGTTTCCTCCGTGTCATAGATCCCTGCGATAACAGTCTCTGCCCTTCGTGCCACTGTCTGGTAGCAGCTACTCTCTCTCCACATCTCTGTCTGGAAATGGTTCCTTCTCTTTGTTCTCCCCCAGTAGGATCTTTCTGGAGCTTCCAATCTCCTCCAGCTCAAGAGTAGCTTTCTGAAGTTTCTGGTATTCTCTTCCTTAGTAAGGCCTCTCTTCACTCAGACATTCTTCTCGAGCCCTCTTCTGTGTCTCCAATTCCTTCACCTAAATGATGGGGACATGGGCCTCTTCCAGGAACCAAGCCAACTGTGTACTTTTTAAAGTACCAGCACAAGGGCATAGCTGAGGCATGAGAACTAGCCAAATGTGGAGTCAGTGACAGAACAAACCCCTCATCAGCAGATGAGGAAGGACACAAGACAAGGGGAAGTTACAGCTTGTTTAAGGAAAATATAATTTGTCCTGGAAACACAAGACGGAAGAGGAGCTTCCTTCTGGGATATGGAAATGGCTAATCATTAGAGAGGGGGGCGTCTTTGGGGAGAAGCATGGGAAAGGGAAGTGATAGTGAGGCAAAAAAAGAGAGGAAGAATATTACATAGAAAAGATTTAAAGAAATTTCAGAAGGGGACACAGACAATAGCAGTATTGTCACTATCCTATTAAATGACGTGTACTAAAAAAACAAGCTGTGCATGATACATTTGTTATTTCATATCCTCCTATTATGTCCTTTGTATATAGAAATGCCCCTGTTTGTAATAACTGCCAAGTTCATAATAAAATTATTTTTAAAAGAAAATTAATTGTTGTTATTTGTGTAATCAATAATACAAATAATTGATATTTGTATGTGTTTGTTAAATAATACAAATAGGTGATATTTGTTATTTCCACATGGTTTGTGGTAATTCTCTGTTAAATAGACTAACTGAATATCCATAGAAACATATTTCATAATCTTTATGCAAGACATAGATATTTAATATGCATGTCTTATATAGATAAGAATTTATTTACATATAAATACTACTATTGCTATTACTACTTTCAATCTTCATCCTTCTTGACTTTTCTGCAGTTTTTGACATTGTTAGCTTCCCTTTTCAGATACTCCCTTCCTTTGCATACTTTGGATACCTCTTTTGGATTCTTTATCTTCAACCAATCTGACTGTTCCTTTCCAATATCCTTTGCTCAATCTTTATCCAAGTCCTACCTCCTAAATATGGTGTACCCCAATGATGTGTCCTGGATCATCCTCTCTTCCCTCTATTCTTTCTCCACATCCTCATCAACTCTCATGGGTTCAATTATTATCTCTATACAGTTGACTCACAGATCTCTATATTTAAATCTATTCTCTCTCTCTCTCTCTCTCTCTCTCTCTCTCTCTCTCTCTCTCTCGCCTCTTATCACCAACTGCTTATTGGAAATTTCAAAAAGAATGCCATGCCAAACTCAACATATTTAGATCAGATTAGATCATTATCATTCCCTCCCAAACCCATCACTCCTCTATCCCTCTCTGTTTCTGTTTTGGGCCTCACCATCCTTCCAGCTACCCATGTTCACAACTTTGTAGTTATCTTTTACTCAACCATCTCCATCACTCCAAATGACACTTTTCTAATTTTCTCATTTCTATCTCCTCAACATTTCTTGCATCCATTCATTTCTCTCCACTCAAATAGCCACCACCATAATTCAGGCCCTCGTCACCTCTTATCTACATCATTGCACTAACCTCCTAAATGGTCTCACTGCCACAAATCTCTCTTCTCCAATTAATCCTCCCCAAAGCTGCCAAAGTGGTATTTCTGAAGCATACTCCCCAACTCACTGATTACCAGTGGCCTCATAGTACTCTTAAAATTAAATATATACTCATTTAAAGCCATTTAGAACCCAACTCCAATGACTTTTCTAAGCGTATTAGATATTACTCACCTTCACTTGCTATAGGGGCCAGATAAACAGGTCTCTTTCCTATACCTCACTAACGTTTCCCCTCCTATCTTGTCTGCCTCTGCCTAGTTTTTTTTCAAAAGTCAGTTCAAAGACCACCTCCTACATGAGATCCCCCAACTACAAGTATCTGCCCCGAAAAAACCCCACCTATTTATGTTTACATATGCACACATGTGTGTACATGTACATTTATACACATATGTATGTATATCCACATATACACATTTGTATATATACACATATATGTATGTGTATATACACACACATGTATATATATATACACATACATATATGTGTATGTATATATATATATTTATATATGTATTGTGGTTGTTGTTCAGTTATTTCAGTTGTGTCTGACTCTTCATGACCCCATTTGGGGTTTTCTTGGCAAAGATACTGAAGTGATTTGCCATTTCCTTCTTCAGTTCATTTCATAGATGAGGAACTGAGGCAAACAGGGTTAAGGTACTGACCTGCATTGTCAGAGGAAAATTCCTCAAGTGGAAATTTCCTGTATCGACAAAATTACAATCAGTCCCTGTCCCTATTCTTTTATTTATGTGCATCTGTATTGCCTCCCCCAATAGAATATAAGTTCCTTGAGAGCAGGTACTATTTCATTTTTGTCTTTGTATCCCCAGTGCCTAGTACATACTATATATTTAATAAATGCTTGTTGATTGATTTGTATGACTACTAATATTAATAATAGTGGTAATTCACATTTATTTGATGTTTTCATGCTTATAAAAGTTTCTACAGAACAACCTGATGGGATAGTTATTACAAGTATTATCCACACTTTACAGGTAGGAATATTTGGGCTCACAGAAATTAAGTGACTTTTCTTAGTTCATGTAATAGTAAGGATGAAAGCAAGGATTTGAATTCAGGTCTTTCCTGACTCCAAGTCCAGTGTTATTTCCACCATGCATGTGTATTCGTATAAGTTAACTTAATATAGTAAGATTAAAAAAAAATCCCACTAACCACCAATTCCCTTTCCCTTCCTCTTTTTTTTTAAATCAAAATTCCTATTCCAGTCTCTTCCCCAAAGCTTTTCCAGACACACTTCCTTGTGGTCCAAGACCCCCAACTTACAAGAAATAGAGAAGAATAGAAGTGGAGATGGAAAAGCAAGGGAAGCGAATGACAACTACGACCAGAAAGCCTTTTACTCAGGACAGGATGGTCAGGTATATAATATAATCCTACTTAGATTCACATAATATAATACTATTTAGATTCATAATATCATAGAACTGAAAGAAGACTTAGAAATCATCTAATCTAATTCTCTTATTTTAAAGATCTTGTTATGCGGAGATTATTTTCAACTGGATATGGGCAGAGGTATGCTGGTAAATGTTTAATAACTAGCTGTCTAAAAAAATGTATACAGGACACACTTTTAAGCTTAATCTGCATTATTAACATTTTCTCTCTCACTTCCTTAAGCCTAGACAATCACCAAAATAATAAATCAAGCCCTAAATTGCAGTATTTGCTGATTTCTGAGATGCAAATGCTTGCACTGGAAATTTAACAGTCAGCTCTCATGAGCTAGTGTTCCAGCACACCACTAAGTAATAATATCACAATTTCAATTATCTATCATTAACTCATTTAAGATGAATTAAAATTAATGCAATTTGGAGTTTAGGAAACTATTCTAGCAATGACTACTTTAATACATAGTTGATTATCTGACGCCCCATGATATGATTGATTGAAATCAGTGCAGTTAAAAGAACAGTGTTGGTGAGGGGTATGCTTCAGAGGCTGCTTTTCACAAGATTCACAAAAGAGCTGCTATTGTTGGTTATTTTTACTCTTTTGATTGTTGTTCCAATAACTGAGGAACAGAGAAGACTGGGACAGGACACGTGTCACTGTGTGGCACTCTACTAAGGCTGAGGGAAAGAGCACACCCTCGAAATGATCCCAACTGAAGGAGGCTGAAATGGCTTTGAGGTCCAACTACCAGAAAACCACTATCAAAGGGAAGGAGTCTGAAAAAGAACAGTAGCAGAATAAAAGTAAACAGACTAAAAATTAGCAAATATCTCAGGAAGAAAAGAAATTAAATCAAATACTTTGAACACAAGCAGATAAACCAACAGAGAAGATATTAATAACCAAAGGGAACATGGTCCATACTTCTTTTAAGTATGTTTAGACATCTATGAATAAATATTGCAAGATGAAGGAAAATTAAACAGCACCTACTGAGGCAAGTAAACTTATGGGACCTTGTGGATTCCCAAGGGAGCATGCAACCATCTCAAGAGACTCCTTAATGGTTCAATAGAGAAAAAAAAGGTTCAAAAGAGGAAAAAAAATTGTAAAATAAGAATGTGTGACCTGCACTTAGAAATAATTGGCAGAAACAGAAAAACTAATCCATAAAGGCAAGTTTCACCAAAGAAACAAAAGAGAAGATAAATCAGTGGGAATGGCAAATACATGAAAGTGAAGAACAATCTAGGAGAATCAAAAAGCAATAATGTTAAACGAAAACATGCGCTCCATGGCAATAAAACATATTGATACCATTCAACATTGAAAAACTCACAAGACAATTCAGAGGAATTGTTGCACTGAAAAAAAAGATTCTATCCCTCTCATGGAGGCAGCATGGTACAGTGGAAAGAGAAACTTAGCCTTTGATGTTTACTGTCAATATGACCTTGGGCAAGTCATTTACTTTCCTGTGCCTCAGTTTACTAATCCATAAAATGAGAGGATTAGATTAAATGAACTATGAGGTTCCTAACAGACCTAGGTCTATAAATCTATGTTCCTAAAACTGAGATGACCTCATAGACACTAAAGTATCTTCTGGCTTTAAATCAATGTTTTTCTTATCATATCTGTTCTTCCAGGCCATCACTTTTCAGTACTTTCCCATTAGCAGGCATTTATTGCCTCCCTTTGCAGTTCTTGAGGATATTATCATCACATGATTGAAAGACATAGCTATAATAAGATAGGTCTTTCCTGGTGATTTACGTTGTGGGTAAGAATTGAATCTTTTCAAAAAGCATAAAATGATTTCTTCAGATTCTAGCTCTCTGACAAGACAGAACAGGATGTTACATGAGGTCTGGACACGGGTCCAGAGGGTCCAGAGGCCATGAGTAGGGACTGAGAGTTTCTCGTGGCACAGGCTATTGGTTTCTGGAGCCAGGGAACCCAGAAAAACATTAACCAAAAAGGGGGAAAGGAAGGGAATAAATATTTACATAGCACCTATTATGTGCCAGGTACTGTGCTAAGCGCTTTTTTACAAATGTTATCTCATTTGAAAAAGTTCCAAAATGTTGGAGGCCAGAAGCAATGTAGTCATGAACTGAGGGGACCAAAGCAAAAGGCAAATTCAGATCAGAGGAGTGTCTGTCAGTGCCAAGATCAAACACTTTGACCTTCAAGCTCATCACCCTCTTCCACTCCCATGCTCAGCAATTTCATGTCACCTAAGTCACTTCCAGGAGTGACCATCCCTTTGACCTCACTATCACCCATCGCTGTTCAGCCGTTCTCACAGTTTAACTTTCTATCTTCTATCTCTCCCTTGGCTGCACTCCTAATCTTCATCCTCATTATGACCTCCAGTCATTCCATTCCCCTCTGGTGTCCATTCTTGATTCTTTGGACTTTCTTTACCATGCTACTGAGGCTTCCACCTTGGAAGTTACTCTATCCCTAGACTTCTCACTCTGGAAGTATACTCTACTCCTGGGAACCCTCCCCTGATTGACCTCCAAGAACCTCCATTTAAAGAAAAGTGCCCAGGCCAGGCATGTCTTCCTTTATTCCTCTCCAGACTTCATTCCTAACTATCTAGACTTTTTCTACCATGCCCCCAGAAGACTACCTTCTTACTCCACCCTTGATGTCATCCTTGATTTCTCATTCTCCCTCCCGCCTACCAAATCTGGTCCTTTTTACTTCCACAATACCTCTCACATATATGTTTCTCCATTCACACAGTCACTACCCTAGTTCAGACACTACCTCTCAGCTGGAATACTGAAATAGTCTCTTACTTGGCCACCTCATCTCTCCCCTCTCTGATCCATCCATTATACATCTGCCAAATTAACTTTCCATTTAAGGCAGGGAGACTAATTTGGATATGACTTTGATAGAGCAGTCAAGAGGTGATGATGGTGTGTGAACAGAGAAAAGAGAGAGGTGAGTGATACTGTGGAGGTAAGGAAAGAAGAGGAGGGGAAGGAAAGGAAATATGCTTTTATATATAGTGCCTAATGTGTGCTAGGCACTGTGCCAAGTACTTTACAAATATTATCTCGATTGATCATTTGATTTGATAAAAGACCAGATTTAACAATTGATTAGATATGAGGGGTGAAGGAGAAAGAGGAATTGAAGGCAACCCAGAGGTCATGACCCTGAGTGACTAGGAGAATAGTAGGGCCCTCAAGAGGAATAGGGAAATTTGGAAGAAGGGTGGATTGGGGTGGGGGTGGAGGGGAAGATAATATGAGATCAGTGATGCAGATCACATTTTGTTCCTGCCTGCTCATCCTGAATAAACTCACTGTCCCACTAAAATCTGAAGTGTGTATTGACGGTAGGGGGACGCAGGAGAAGAGGTGGCTCTTACTCACCAGCCTCTATATCAGAGCACAGAGCCCAGCACCTGCTAAAGCCACAAATTGATCTAGGGGACAGGATGTGGATTTGCCAGAGGCTAGGGGCAGAGAATTTTGCTGTCACAACTACTATAGGTGCCTGGGTTGTGGCTGTGTTGTAACTGCCCTAATGGGCTGACTCTCAGGCATAGGAAGCCAGCGGCAGGTGATAGGGGTAGGATGACTGAAGAAGTGTTGAGCCGTAAGGGAAGAATGGGGTGTTATTATTGTCGTTGGAGAGAAGCTCATGATCGACTATTTCAGGAGGGAGTGGGATGTAATCTACTATTTAAGTCATGAGCAGCCTCTATTTGGGTGACCACTGTTCTAAATGATTTTTATCTGGTCATTTTTAGATAAGGAATCCTACCCTCAAATATTCAGGTTTCATTTGTGCCTTTATATATGCAAATATGACTGGCACCTTGTGGGTGCCTATGGTGATGAGGTGGTGTGAATTGGAACACAAAAGAATCCTCACCTGCTTCCTTTATGTGCTTGTAAACATCATCAGAACCAGCAGAGGAATATGGAATGTCATCATGGGCCACAAAATCAATCTGTGCAGGAAAGAGAAAGGGAAATATCACCGCTGAGTTGGGAGGTGGGGGAAGCGGTACCTCGAGTCTTGGGGAGAGAGAGGTTGGGGAAATACTTCGTTGGTATTAGGCACCTGAATTTGAAATTCATATTTGTAGTCAGAATCCTGTCATCAAAGACTTTTTGTACTCTTTATTTTCATCAAAATCAGTGGGATCCAGACTGTAAATCACTTTCACATTCTTTTTCCCATTTGACCCTCATGACCCACCCTGGCCTGTAGGTATCATCATACCCATTTTAGAAATGAGGAAGCTGAGGCTCAGACAGATTAGGTGATTTGCACCTTGTTACACATCTGGTTGGTGCAGAGAAAGGTAGGGGAAAATTAATAGAATCTGGTCTTATGATTTCTGACTTTTTCCATTATAGACTACCCCACTATCATTTCCAATTCAACGTGTCAAAAACCAAATACATCTTGACACAACTATTCTTCCATATACTCAGGCCCAAAATCTTGAAGTCAAATTCAATTCGTCTTTGTCCTTCATCTCCCTCATTTAGTCAGTCACTAATTCCTGCTTATTTTACTTCAAAATATCTTTCTTGCCTATTTTTCCTTTGTAGTCACTGACACCCCAGTCCAGACCCTCCTCCCTTCATGCCTGAGTGACTGCAATGGCCTCCAAACTGGCCTTTCTTACTTCTCGCTTTCCCTGTAATCTATCCTGTATGCTGATGTTGGATAGGAATATTCCTAAAAGCAATGCCTTCTCCATGCCATTGCTTGTTAAAACAAGCAAACAAAAGGCATTGACAACTTTATGACTGACTTTCAAGGCCCTCAATAGTCTGGTTCCAGTTTGCTTATTCAAATTTTTCCATTCCTTCCCCAACTAATAGTAACAGACAGTTACATAGGGCTTTACATTTTGTAAAGTACTAATCACACTTAAACTGCACAACGTCCCTCTGAGGTCAGTGAGATATCATTTTCAAGTTACAGGTGAGGAAACTGAGGCTCAGAGAAGCTACATGACTTGCCCATGGTCACTCAGTTAGTAAGTTAGAGCACAGAATTTGGACTCAGGGCTTCTAAGTATTCTATCCATGACACCACACTCAAAATTTAGGATTTTGTTTATTTGTTTGTTTTCTTTCTGTGATCTGTCAAAATCCTACTCATCCTTTGAGGTCCATCTCAAATGCTACCTTCTTTATGAAGGTTTTCTAAATTCTCCATCCCTCCCACCTGACCCCCACCAAATGTGTCAAATGTGTCCACACAGGACAGTGTGTTCTCTTGGTCCTCCAAACCCCTACAGCATTATGCATCTTTACTAATGAGAGAAATAATTATTTCTCTCTTGTATTTAGTAAGTAATTATTGAATTAGGACCAAGGGTTTTTCCCCTTTTCTATTTCCTCATTCAGAAATCAGCCCCTGTAGGTTATTCAGGAAAACCTTGTAGTGCAGGGCTGATAGTGAGAGGAAGATTCAGGTCTGTTCAAAATATAAAGTTAGGTGAATTGACGGATTCCAGCCTACTGCGTCTCACTTAGACGGGTCTGGGGAAATGTGGATTTTCCTTTTTGTCAGGCCGATGATATGGATACAGATAATTTTCTTTGACCAAAACTGAGTAATCAAAGTCACGTACCCCAGACCCTCATTAGAATAGGTCTACTTCTCCTTATGATATTTATTCTCTCATTAGTTGTTAACCAATCAGAGTTGATTTCCACCCTCAAAAACACCCACTCTTCTAAAGGTATATAAGCAGTGAGTTCCATGAGGAGTCTTTGGTCTAAGAAGATGGCCAAATGACCATCCTTTTATTAATAACACGCTACCATCATTAATAAAATGATTAATTGCCCAGAAACTATCTCTTTCAAGCTTTTTAATATGTCACACTACAGCACATCCTTCATATTATAGTTAACTTAGAAGCAACATGGCTTAGTAGATGGAGGGCCAGATTTGAAGGTAGGAAGACCTGGGTTCACGTCCTGTTTCCAACTCATCCTGATGGTGTGACCTGGGCAAATCATTCAACTTTTCAGTGTTCTGGGTGACTCTCTAAGACTATAATTTGTAGCAGATGTACTGATCTCATTCTCTAAACTGTACCAACACAACTGAGCACTCCAGTTACATACACATTGCCTTGTACTGCTCACTTTTATTTTATGTATGTCAGTTTTGTCAAGTTAAGGATACAGTAAGCTCCTTGAGGCCGTACTTCATCTGTATCCCCCATCATGCCAAGCATGGGCTGAGCCTGTAATTGTGCCAAATAAATACTCAGGATTGATTGGAGAGAATAATTTTGTAGTTTCCCCTTTTCTTTCCTTCTCACTAGAAAATTGTTTGATTTTCCTGCTATTACACACACACACACACACACACACACACACACACATCAGTGCTTATTTCTCATTCTTTTATGTGTAGCTAGTTTAAAAATAGAAAAATCATTCAAATGGAACTTCACCTTATTTTTTTTTTAATACACACAAAGGCAGAGCACAGTTCCTCACACAGGGCTGGTAGGGGATGTAAACCATATAATTTTCTGAAGACCAAACAAATTTCCCCCTTTTTGTCCCTGTTAAAGAAATCTCATGTATGTATAAGCACCTTCCAGGGACACAAGGTCTTTAAGCATTAACTTGACCTGTCAACTACTGGAGTCCATAGCTTCCCATGGAAAGTATAGGGATGAATGAAAAATACCTTGTGTTTTTCTAGGAACTCTGGTGTGAGTGTCCATGGAGCGTCTCTGATGACTTCATCTACATAACGACAGTGCCTGAGGGCCTCATATCTTTCTGTTTCATTCATTACTGTGAAGCCTTTGAATTTGTGAGTGAGGTCATCACTGCAAACTGAAAAAAAAAAAAAACCAAGCAAAGTCATTGAAGATGTTTACAATGTCCAGGCTTTTGCCCTGCTTCATCAGATGTCCTTGAAGAGGATCTCACTAATTTAGCAAAAAAAGAAGAAAAAAAAAGGAGCATCATAGAACTGTGGGGGTTAGGGTGATCAGCTGCAGCTATTTTATAGCCACCCACAGTAATGGAGGATAAGATAGCTGCAATCTACTGATGAACCGGACATTTCATTTTAGCTATTAGTTTCAACCTCATTTCCTGTCAAACCTTTTACCTGAGCTGTTATCCAAACTGCCCAATCTGAGTTTCATAGCCTTTTCCTTGCCCTTTCTACTGTCTTGGAAAATTACTAATCAGAAAAGAAACAGAAAAAAGTGAGAGAGATGGCCAGAGGGAGACAGAGAGGAAAGAAGACACCTGGCTAATGCATAATGCGGATAACCAAGCCTGGAATCATGAAGAACTCACTGTAGTTAGCTCCTGAGGTGTGAGGTGTGATTCATGTTCACACATATACACATATGTATGAAGACACATATGTGATCTTTTTATGCTCTTTTTTTCACTGGATTGTATAAAAGAGTGATCCTGATATATCCAAATTGGGAAGCATGGTCCAGAATACCAGAATGATCAAGGAAGATTTAATTGAGGACTCCAGAGCAGAAAAAAAGATACCCATGTTACAACCATAGTTCTGATACAAATTCCTTAAGTCTCTGGTTTATAGTTTCCTGATCTGTAAAATGGGAATGGGAATGCTGTTTTAATGATCTTAGAGCAGATACTAGGAGGTCATATTTGAATTGATCTTAAAAATCAAGAAATTATTAAAATACTAACATTCACATTATTCAAAGCCTACTTCTAGTAAGGAATGAAAACTTTTCTATAGGTTTCTAACATACTGGGGAAAAGATTTGGTATGAACAGTTTTAGGGGCTGTAAGGCGTAGTAGATAGAGCACTGGACTTTGAGACAAAAAGATCTGGGATGCAATCAGAGGGTGCACTAGTGAATTTTTAGCCTGCTGTCTAGGGGGGAAAAGGTACGAGACTGACTTTTAGGTTTAATCTGCATTATTAACACTTTCTACAATCCTTTCTTAGGTCTAGACAATCAACAAACAGAACACTAAATCAAGCCCTGATTTGTAGCATTTGCTGATTTCTGAGCTGTAAATACTCACACTGAAAATTTAACAAGAGCCAGTAAGAGCCAGTAATTGCAGCACACCTCAGTAAGTATCCTGTTTCAAATATTTTATTAGCTGTGTGATCATTGGTGTGATATGACCAATGTCAATCAGGGTTCCCACTCCTCCCACAAAAGGAGTTTTCCCTAAAAGGTGACAAAGCTACTCCCCAAACCTAATTTTCCCTGGAGTCCTGCCTCCCTTGACCCAGATTTCTGATCACTCAAGGAAGTAAAAAGTTCCACCCACATGGATCTTTCTTACTTGGTGGATATCTGAAGACAATGCCAGTCATTATATCCTGCCCTTCTGCTGACCTGGCAAGTTTCCAAATATGAGTCATATGAGGGGGTGCCCCTTCTATAAAAACCAAGTTCCATTTTATTCTTCCTATATTGGTGAAAAGTAAACCTTCTTTTGGTAACTGTTTGATGACTTACAAGTGTCTCATTTCATATCTGTATTAACCTCTTCTAACAGGATGCTGCTGGTGTTAGGTCTACTCCTAACAATGAGCAAGTCACTTAAATTCTTTGGGTTTCAAGCCTATGTAAAGTAAGGTAATGATAGCACTGGCCTAACACTGTTATTCTGAGCCTTAATTAAGATAATGTCTATAAAATGTTTTGCAAACCCTAAAATGCTTTGTAGAGGCGAGCTATCAGCTTACTGATCTTGCTGAGGGTAAGAACCTCAAGGTGAGCTTGGAACTGAACCACAAAATATACCCAGAAATGGTTCCATGTTGTTTGGGCAACTCTCATAGCCATGATTTTAAGAAAATCATGATAGTTACAATAACTCATATAATACAGAATTTATGTTTTACAAAAATAGGTACAAATATAATACAGAAATTACATTTTACAAAGTGCTTTCCTGACAACAACCCTATGAGATAATTAGCACAAATTTTACTATCCCCATTTTATTGACTAGAAAAGTAAGGCTAAAAAGAAGTTAAGTGAGCCCAGGATCACAGTGGAGCCAGGATTCAAACCCAGATGTTGTGATTCTAAATTGATTGCTCTTCTCATTACATTTTTGCAGTCATTGTTTACTTTGTTTAACTATATCGTTCATGAGTATGTTAACATCTATTCCTCTACTCCTTTTGCTTGATTTTGTTCTGTTTTTGTTTTGGGAGTGGCAGTTATGTTTGTTTTTTTTAATTTATTAATTTTTTTTTAGTGAGGCAATTGGGGTTAAGTGAGTTGCCTAGAGTCACACAGCTAGTAAATGTTATGTGTCTGAGGCCTGATTTCAACTCAGGTCCTCCTGACTCCAGGGCTGGTGCCCTATCCACTGTGCCACCTAGCTGCCCCAGTTATGTTTATTTTTAAAAGTAACTCAAATCCTTTTTGGAAGTAGGTGGTATAAAAGTCCTTAATACAGTAAAATTGGATAGTTTTTTCCTGTTTTCTTGGACAGACCAAATTTGCTTCAGCTCTCATTGGGATATGTCACTTGATTCCAAGCTTCTTGTAGCATCAGTGATAATGAAACAGTACACTTCCAATTTTTGGTCTCTTCTGGGACAAGGCTCAGCATAGAGTTTGCAGTTCTGCAGCACAGTAGGGGTTGCTTTATGGAACAGTTGCACGGGTAAGGTTCTTAACAATTACAATTTTTAAAGATGCCATTTGTTGTTGTCTAGTGGACTAAATGTGTTACTCTTAGTGATCCCATCTGGGGTTTTCTTGGCAAAGATATTGGAGTGGTTTGCCATTTCCTCCTCCAAAGATGCCACGGTGCATTTTAAAAGCAGTACAAGTAACAGAGGTAACTATGACCAATATGGTCCTTGCATTCTGGTCATATGACAGTCATCCAGAATTCCTTTTGAGCGTCAGCACCAGTTAAGCGTGTTATATTTTGCAGTCAAAGGCACTCAAGATTTAATGCAATGATATTTAACTTCAAAATGAAAGATTTTGAGCTAGTAGAATGTAGCTAAAAGCAGTAGGTGGGGAACAAGATAGAAAGACATCAGGCCTCAAAAGTGTTCTGCCCAGGTGGAACAAGAAGTCAGCCCTAGAAGAGATTATGTGGTCCTCTAAAAGGGAACAGACATACTCACAAGGCAGTATAAGTATAGCTTTTAAATATGGCACAGTTTTAATGTGGATAAGACCAAATGTTGATAAAAATCTGACTATTTACAATTGGGGTAATGAGACCACTAGGTGGCAGTAATAGAGTGCCATATGATGTTACTAATTGCAATATGGATTTTTAAAAAGCAGAAATTCAAAATGGTGGAATCACCTCTGCTATCTGAATAACACAAATTGATTTTGTAGTATAATTAGACAACAGAAAGTGTCTTTCCTTTGAAAAATACTGAGGACATGAGCTCAAAGCTGAATCGCTACCACAAGTAATGGCTTCAAAGGTTACTTGATAAATTGAAACTACTCATTTATTTGGAAGATGGACAAAATAAAGAGGAAATGTATGTAGAAACACAAATGCATGTGTGTCTAGAGTGTGTCATTATGAAGAGGCTCTAGAGAGTGAAGGCGGACATTTATAGGACCATAGACTTAGAGCTGGAAGGAACCTTAGTTCACTCTCTTCATTTTACAGATAAAGAAACTGAGGTACTTTGATGACCCTTTCCTGGTTCACCAAATCCTTTCCCTCAGTAAACTGTTCTACCTTGGCTTGGGGGAATTGGTTCTAACTTTTTTTGTGTATTATGGACCCCTTTGACAGTCTGATCAGAATAATGTTTTTTAAATGATTAAAATAAAATATATACTATCATATTCAAATAAAGATATATTTTTTCCCTTCAAAGTTCACATTTTCCCTAAAAATTTCCACAGGGTCCATGGACCCTAGGTTAAGAACCCCTAATTTAAGATGATTAGTCTCAATTCGGTCTTACCCAGAGTCCTTTGGAAATCTTGTGCAGATGAGTGACTAGGGACCAAAGTAGGAATTCAGTTTATGCCCTGGAAGCAAGTTCATTGTCCTCTTTATATGTAAATGAGCTATTCAACTCCTCCATCCTTTCTTGGGAGAGGTCTGTTTATTTTGTATCAGAAAACTTTGCCTCTTACATTTCAATGTCTTTGTCTTTTAGGGACCACAGACCTTCAGTTTTGCTGAAGACCTACTTACATATATGGAGGTTCCCCAAAATCTTTGTGCAGCTTTAAGCTTAAAACTGCACTAAAACTTTTGGGATACCCTACATATCTATTTCTCTGTCTTATCTGTCTATCTATCTATCCCTTTATCATCCATCTTCCTTTAATCTATTTATACACATGTGTATGCAGCATAATATATGTGTATATATATCACATGTGTATATGTATATGCATATATGCATATATGGTGTTTTACAAAAGTACTATTTATATATTAGTTATTTTTACAATACCAGGCCATCTTTTTTTCTAGTTGACCTTTTCTTTGTCCTTAATGTCACTGATAATGTCTTTTAGAGCCCTGCTCACACATGAATCCTCACATGTAATGTGCTACACATGGAGAAAGAGGTGGAGGAATTGAGGACAGCAAGTAGTAGTGGCAATTGAGTAAACCACACCAACTCCACCTTGTGACTCAGTTCTGGAGCTAGCTCTGCTCCCTTTCTATTCAAT
This sequence comes from Vombatus ursinus, assembly GCF_900497805.2. Classification (NCBI taxonomy): domain Eukaryota; kingdom Metazoa; phylum Chordata; class Mammalia; order Diprotodontia; family Vombatidae; genus Vombatus; species Vombatus ursinus. The sequence continues at coordinate 1,074,213 of NW_020954740.1, forward strand.
TATGAACCTAGTACAATTTCTGTCCTGTGAGAAAACTTTATTCAGTTGTGGGAAGTGTGAGAAAACTTTATTGCATTGTTTGAACCTACCCTTGCATAGTTGGGAAGCTGGACTACTCTACCTATTGCTTGGAGACAATTAACTAAGGACCTAGGTTATACTGACCAGAAACTCAGCTCCAAAGATTGATGCAAAGAGTTTTCTCATGATTATACATCTCAAGCAACCCCAATGTCTTATCTGAAAATTGGCACCATACTGATCAATCAGTTTTTGTTTCCATGTTCCTTTGATTGTTTATGACACTTGAGGGGAGTGGAACATCACTTTTTTCTGATTTCAAGGAATTGCACCTGTTCTCTCTCCCCACCCAAGATGGAAAGTCCCAAATCTTTCCTTCCATTAGAAATTGGATTATCCTGTTTAATTGTTTTCTTTTAATTAATTGGTCTGATTTGATTATTTGTTTTTAGTTCATAAAAGTCTGTTTCCCCCTGCATTCAGGGTCTAGTGCCAAAGCTGAGGAAGGCTACTGGTCCCAATTTATTGGGTGATTGGCATACATTGCTTAATAAACTGATATGCTTGGAAGCTCAGATCTTTGCTTCCTCAGTCATTTCCTCTTTCAACCACCACAGAAGGTGGGTCTGCCCAACCTTGGTACTAGAGTATCCTTGTTGAATATTCTTTCTATGCTATCTATGGCTAAGTAAACGTTTATTTTTATTTTTTGTTAATGGTTGAATGGCCTACAAGCCCGAACTAACAGGGTACTGGCCTAAGGCATGTACACCCAAATAGAGGAAGAACTCTGAGACTCTCCTCAAAGAGGTAAATAACAGAGTTGGTAGAATTGGTTTCATCATGAACTCAAAAGGAACAAGAAATATAATTTTATGAGACAGTTAGTCATCAACTTTGCATGATGATGATAATGAGTTTAAGCAGAGATGATTATGAAGATAATTACAACTTGCCTAACAACATCTGTTTTAGAAGATAATAGCAGATGACACACAGCATGTGTTTGCAAAACACTTTATATGCATTATCTTATTTGATCTTTACCATAACCCTGTGATATTGCCCGTTCCCGTTTTACAGATGAGGAACCTGAGTTTCAGATAGAATAAATGACTTTTCTATAGTCATGTGATCTGAAAGGAAACTTAAACCCATGTCTCTACTGATTCTTGGGCATCTAGGTGGCACAGTGGATAGAGTACTGGGCTTGGGCCAGAAAGATCCGAGTTCAAATTTGGACTCAGATACTCACTAGCTGTGTGACCCTGGGCAAGTCACTTAACCCTGTTTGCCTCAGTTTCCTCATCTATAAAATGAGCCAGAGAAGGAAATGGTAAACCACATCAGTATCTTTGCCAAGAAAACCCCAAATGGAGTCATGAAGAATCAGACGCAACTGAAATGATTAACAACAACAACAACAAACTCTGCTGACTCCAAGTTTGGCATAGCATCCTTTCTACTACACTATGTTGAAGGAGTAGAGAATTTTTGTTAAGAATTGAATGAGTCCCTAAACTAAGTTAACACATAGGTTGATGTTCAATGACTCAAATGAGAAAATAGATAGTTAAAACAGCAAAAGTTGTGCTTGAAAATATGGTTGAGGAATAAGAAATGAAAGAGAGCATTCCTTTATATTGTGAATATTTTCTTCAATGAGAATGAGGTTCCTTTATGTATTGGTTTGTTTTTTTAATTTTTGTTTTGTCTCCCCAGCATTGTTTATTGGCTGCTGTGAGAGGTGTTTGCACTTTCTGCACCATCTGTGGAGTAAAATAAATGTCATTCTTCATTTCCCACCCTGCCTCACTGCACTCCTCTGACGTTCTCCACCATTCCCCCTCGACAAGCACCCTCTCCCCTTCCCCTCTTCTTCTTCCTTTCCTGTATTGTCTTCCCTTATTAAATTGTAAGCTACTTGAGGGCAGGGGCTGTCTTTTGCCTTTCTTTGTGTCATCAGTACTTAGCACAGTGCCTTGCACACGGTAGGCACTTAATAAAAGTTTATAGACTATGTGTAATACATAGATCATTCCTTTGAGTGCTTATACAGGATCTGGGAGGAAGGGGCCCTTTGACTCTTATCCATCAAAGGCTTAACATAAGCTAGATTCTGAGATTATACTTTCGGAGCTGGAATGGACCTCAGAGACTACTATCTAACTGATTATTTATTCAACAGATATTTATTGGTACAATTTCTTATTTTACAGATGAGGCAGCCAAGGACCTGAAAAGTTAAATGACTCACCCATAGAGATTCTGTCATTAAGCATTGGGGGTAGAATCTGAAGCCGTGTCTTACTTTTAGATCTTAGAGGTCTGCCCCCAAGATAAGACCCAATCTGTGTAAGTCCAGAGCTCAGGGATCTAGGCCACAGATTGCATAGACATTTGTTAAAGATCAGTGATTCTGTCAGTATAAGGAACTCCTGGTGTGGTAACGTCATCCACCAATGAAGATGCAACCTTTCTATGACTGAACAGATAAATCATAGAGAATTGTCTAAGACAGGTGGTGAATCACTCAGCTAGTAAGAGTTAGAGGCAAGATTTGAATTCAGGTCTTTCTAACTTTAAGCTCAACACAATGTATACTATATCATGATATTTTTCTGTTCCTCTGTGTCTCTCTCTCTGTCTCTCTCTCTCCCTCTGTCTCTCTCCCTCCCTCTCCCTCCCTCGCTCTCCCTCTCCCTCCCCCCCGTCTCTTTCTCTCTCTCTCCCTCTCTCTCTCTCTCAGTATATGCATATATTTGTAACACAGATACTATGGAAGGCTACCCAAACCACTCACACTGGTATATGTGTGTGTCTGTACATATATACACACATAAACATGTGTGTGTGTGTGCGTGCGTGCGTGCGTGTGTGTGTGTGTGTGTGTGTGTGTGTACACTGAAATCTTCTCCTCATAACCTACTTTAGCATGGAGGTGGATCTGGGCTCTAAAGACTATGCTAGCAGACCACAAGCTCTAGAAGGTTCTACCAAGCTATTGTTAGTTTATAGGAGCAACCATCTGAAATCGGACATTGCCACTTATTTTGGAATCAGCTGAGAAGAGTGAAAGCTGATGGTTTGGGAACTTCCCCTGAATTATTTAGGGGTGCCAAAGAGTAGGAAGAGGACTGATATAAAGGAAATTTAGTCATATGTGGAATTCAGATCACAGGGGACAGCAGTACTTTGGGGGATCATCAGTGGAGGGAGTGCTGGCCTGGGGGACTGTAGAGGGTGGGAGGCTTCGTGTGCAGTGTCAGTCCAGTGATGTTTTATGGGTCTACTCCCCTTGTGATGGATGACATGTAGTTGGCAGGTACATGTCCCACTGAAAGTTCGTACTTTGCATTGTTCCCACAAATTTCTACAAACCCTCAGAACTCTATTTCTTAGAACCTATAAATTTTATGAATTGTCTCCTCCTTTTCCCTGTATTCTGTTCCTTATGGTCACTCATTCTTTTCACACCGAGCCTCCAGAGCCTCTGTGCTGAGGTTGGGGACAGCATAACAATCTGCCATGGGCCATTTAAATATTCTTTGGCTCCACAGTATAATTTGGTATATAGATGCCTCCTAGCATCTAAGCCAGCTGAGGCCAGCTTTGAACTCAGGAAGATGAATCTTCCTGACGCCAGGCCTGGCACTCCACTACTGTGCCACTCAGCTGCTCCTCTTACAGGACTTCAGGACCACCTATTGTTGCCCATTAAAAAGAAAACTGAACACAATTCTTTCTTTCCTAATGTTTCTTCTTCATAACAATTCTCAAGACTCTTTTCTTTTCTTTTTGGTTTCCCTACCTTCTGTGTGAATGGGGCAAAGGTGACTGCAACTCTCAAGGAGTATGTATTAAATAACGACCATTTCCTCTTCTACATCATAATATATTTTTAAACACAGAAAAGTCACTTTTCTCTGCAAAACTAGAGCTCATAATAAATAAAGTTTTCTCTACTTCTAGACTCCCTACTGATTTCAGGAAAGAGGTCATGAAAATAACCAAGGATTTATAATGACCCAAGTTTACTCTGACATTTTCTGGACCCACTTGAAAGAAGGAAGAGGTTTTTTTTTTGTCTTTTTCTCTTGCACTTCTTGGTGCTTACCCAAAGAGTAGGAAGGCCTTTTATCTATCTACTATGTTGGTTATTATTCAAATATGTTTTTCACTGTTCTATCACTCCCTAGAGGAATTGGCTGCAGTATTTACGCAGGCAGGACTAGCTGAACTCATTCAGTCCTACCATTCAGAAATGGACCAAGGCAAGGTTAAAAAGGGGAGGCTTTTCTGCCAGCTCCTCAATACAGGGTAACAATAAGACTCCAGGGACAGGATCAGGGGTCAGGCAGAGTTAAGCTGGAGAATATTGCTATGCCTTAGTGACGTAACGGTTTTTATTGTTTCTTTAAAGTATTATGTTTTTCTAACCTAATTGATTAGCAAATCTTTTAAATTCTCAACTTATCTTCAGTGAATACTTGGATCCAGAGAAAAGTGCTGATGGGATTTCACTATTCCTCAGGACAGCAGACTGACTGTGTGATTCTCCTGATCCTCCATTCAAAAGTTTTAGTGGCTTCCCCTCACCACTAGGATGCCTTTGGTTGGCATTTAAAGTCCTTTACAATTTGCTCCAACTGATTATGACCCACCTTTTGAAGTTTCATTGAAAGACTTGGATGAGGCGCAAGAAGAACTTGGGGGGGCAGCTAGGTGGCACAGTGGATCGAGCACTGGACCTGAAGTCAGGAAGACCTGAGTTCAAATCTGGCCTCAGACCAAACATTTAACACTTACTAGCTGTGTGACCCTGGGCAAGTCACTCAACACCAATTGCCTAAAAATTTAAAAAAATTTAAAAAATTAAGAAGAGCTGGGAGTAGGGCTGGCTGTGGGCACCAGTCCCCTTTCCAGTGTTCTCTGAGCTCCAAGGAGATTTCAGATTTGAGCTGAGTGCAAACTAAGCAGAGACCTTGGGGAAGGGGACTTGTGGTCAGGAGAGGTAGATGTAGAAGAAGCCAAGTAGACAAGGAATGAGGAAGCAAAGAGGAAAGAGAAGGAAGAAGAGCAGATGGCAGGTTATGGATGGCTGTGGAGTCCTGAGACAGGACAATGAGAATTCTGCAAGTATAAACAAAGTCCAGCACAAATCCTATGCTGCTAATACAGAGGGCTGGAGAAAAAAAAAAAAGATTGTTGATTTTTCCAGTACATTCCCCTGTCTCCCTCCCCAAATAGGGGTCAGTTGTAAGGTGGGTCACTTAATTATTTTACATCCCCAACCTCACCTTCCCTCCCAGATTGGGAGGCGTTTACCTTTGTTTTAAACGTTTACTTGGGTTTTTTAAGTAGATAAATGTGAAAAAGCTGTCTATCAACAAAAGGGCTCATACGTGGATATAGTCTAGAAAAGCCTCACAAATACAAGGAAGAGAGAGTAGTCTTTATTGTAGAGAAATAAAAGATCTGGTTTGGAATGAACCTGGAGATCAAGAGCTACTTTTGAAAAGTTCAACCACATGGATAAATGACATTGAATTGTACAGGCTGGCAATGAATCTGGGATTCAGATACCTCTAGAGATACTATGTCTTTAAGAACAAGGGCTGCAAGAGAAGAAACGGCCTTCTTTGGCTTTAGCTATGCTCCTCGCCAGGCTTTTAAAAGCCAAGACATGCCATGAAGGGAGGAGGAGGTAAGCTGCTTGAAAAGGGAAAGCCACCCCTCTAAAGCGGCAGCTAGGTGGCACCTTAGTGCATAGAGTGCTGGGCCTGGAGACAGGAAGATTCATCTTCCTTAGCTCAAATCTGACCTCAGACACTTCTTAGCTGTGTGACCCTGGGCAAGTCACTTCACCCTGTTTGCCTCTGTTTCCTCATCTGCAAAAAAAAGCTGAAGAAGGAAATGGCAAACCACTCTGGTATCTGTACCAAGAGAACCCCAAAATGGGTTTACAAAGAGTCAGGCACAACCGAACAACACAAAAGGAGAGGGACCAAGATGTATGAGCACGCTGAATAGGCTGGCTGTATCCTTCAGTGGTTGACAGTATAGCCTGCCTAGCTCCCCAGCTCCACCTGCTTCCTCCGCTGTTCTGCTAGATGTTTCACTGGACTCCTATATTTGTTTGCTGTCCCTACCATGCAGTGTTCCTCCACCAGCCCCTATAGCTTTTCCTGAGCTGGCCCCCAGGCTTGGACTGCTCCCCCTCCTCACCTCTAGCTTCTGTAATCTGTAGCTCTAGTCAAGGCTCAATTCCAGAACCTTTCCTAATTCCCTGAGCGGTTGTCCCATCCCCTTCCCCTTCTGCCAAATTACCTTGTGTATAATCTGTATTTACTTATTTGTGTACATATTATTCTTATCAAGTAGAGTGTAAGCTTCCGGGGGCAGGGACTATTTCATTTTTGTCTTTGTAACCTCTGTGCCTAGCACATAGTAGGTGTTTAATACTAGTTTGTTGAATTAAGAGCAGAGAAAAGTTCTTATTAAGAGCATTAGTTTAAAATTAAGAGCAGATGTCCTTTGAGGAAAGTACATTGGGATTTAGTAGTAGAGGCTCTTTTTCACCCTCCCACATATGTTTGTTCATACCGGCCCCACATACAATACCTAAATCTCTTTCTCTGACATGCTTTGCATAAATATTCAGTTGAATTCAAACTTTTATTAAATTCCCACTCTACACATAGCAGTATATTAAATGCGTGTAAAAGACAGAGACCATGCTTGCCCAAAGTCATTCTGATTCTTCTTGATATTTCTTATGTAAAACATAGGAATAAAATTACTTTGCCCTAAATCCTCTCAGAAATATAAGATTATGTCTGCTAAATGATTGAATTTCATTGTGGAAAGCACAATTATCCTTGATGCTATTATCATTTTAGGACACTGAGAATAGGTAGTGTCTATCTCCATGCTGTCTCTGTTACTGGATGATACTTTTGGGGAAGCAATTGAGGTTAAATGTCCAGGGTCACACAGCTAGTAAGTCTGTGGCTGAATTTGAACTCAGTTCCTCCTGACTCCAGGGCCAGTCCTCTATCTACTGCATCACCTAGCTTCCATTACCTGATGATTATTTTAAAAAATGATTTTCTTTTCATAAATTGGACAGAAGAACAACACAGGCAAGTTAGAAATTGTTGCAATCACCATGCAGTCTGAAAGGAAAACATTTTATTTTATTTTATTTTGATGGCAGGCAGGCGATCCACTTAGGAACTAGCTAAGGGAATGAAGGGAAAGTTCAGGTCTTACCTCCTACCAGCAAGTAGCTGTTGGGAAACAATGTTTTAGCTTGCATAAGTGCTCTGGCATGGCCAGAGTGGAAGAGGTCGAATATTCCATCTGCATACACTCTAACAGGTCTGTCAACTGTGGACAAAAGGAAACACAGGAATAATCACAAAGGGGAAAAAAATAACATTTATGATTCAGTCAGTCGATAAATATTTATTAAGCACCTACTATGTGCCAGGCACTGTGCTTAGTGCTGGGAATACAGATAGGAAAAAGAAACAGTCCCTGCCCCTCGAGGAGCTCACAATCTAATGGGGGAAGATAATACCCTAAAGGAGGTTGAAACGTGGCAGTAAGCTAAGGGATCCCACTCAGGGGCATGATGATGGGGATGTCCAGAAGAGTGTAGCCAGGTGGGAGATGAAGAGATAGATGCTGGGCTCAGCACCCTCCTTAAACAGAGGTTCTGGGAGGACCTCTCCACTAATCTCCCCCAATCAGAGGGGCCCTAGATGTGGAGTGGATACTGACGAAATGGGAGCTCCAGGGCTGAAGTGATCTTGAAGGATGAAAAGACAACTGGCCTGGGCACCCTCCTTAAATGGATGTGCTCCCACATGCATAGTTTTATGTCTGTGTAAAGATTTTAGAGCACCGGACTTGGAATCAGGAGGGCTCATCTTCATGAGTTTAAATCTGGCCTCAGACACTTACTAGCTGTGGGATGATCCTGGGCAAGTCACTTAACCCCATAAAACGAGCTGGAGAAGGAAATGGCAAACCACTCTAATATCTTCGCCAAGAAAATGCCAGATGGGGTCATTCACAAAGAACTAGACACCACAGAAACGACTGAACAACAATAAAAAGGTTTACTTGAACAAGATATAATTTCTGTCCTCATTGAGCTTTCCTATTTAAATATCAGTACTTAGACTTTGTATAAAAACTTAATGTTAAAGTTGTGTTACACACAGCACAGGAGAGACCAAAATGAGAACACACATTTTTAGTAAGCATGAGAGAGGCCATCTGGGACAGTGGAAAGATTACTGCCTCTGGGGTCAAGGATAGCCCTTCCAGCTTTAGCTCTAGGAGCTTACATCAAAGAACAATACCTTTCTATCCTTGTTTTGCTCATTTTTCATAGTTGTAGATTATCTTTTTCAACTTAGAATTGAGGCAAGGGGAGGGAGAGGGCAAGACTGGAGCTGAAAAGATAAAAGGAGATAGTTGATAAACAGAAGTAGTTTCTGAGGTCCAAGTCCTTTTGTCCAGTGCTCACTGGTCTTGCCGTTCTTGGGTCACTTCTGCAGTTGCTGGTTCTGTCCTTGATTTGTACCTGAACAGGAATGAGCTACTCCCTAGTAGATGAAGTAGAAACATTCTTCTCCCAGGGATGGGAAGGAAGGAGGCCATATGATAGAAGAGTGTTCTCAAGTGTTCTCAAGGGGCAGCCAGGTGACGTAGTAGGTAGAGCTCAGGCCTTGGAGTCAGGAGGACCTGAGTTCAAATCTGACCTCAGACACTTGAAACTTACTATCTGTGTGACCCTGGGCAAGTCACTTAACTCCAATTGCCTCACCAAAAAGCAAAAAAAAAAAAAAAAAGTTCTCAAAAGAACAATGCCAACCCCAAGTTAATGATGCAATAGCTGTCAACCATATAATTCTTTCTAGATGCAATGCAATCTAATTAATTTAAAACACAAGGGACCGGGGGAAAGAATGCTGAATTAACTAGATTCACACTGTTTGATATCTTTCAAGAACAAATCATACAGGATCAAGTCAGTTGGGAGTAGCAGTTACTTCAGATTAAACACTATTTTGAAGAAACACATATTGGCTTCACATGATTTTCCCGTACTCCTAAATTAGTCTTTGAAAATAGAAATCACTTAGCAATAGCAAAGTACTCTTGATTCCAATAGTCTTATTCATTTTTACTTTGATTAAAGACTGCTCACTATAATACACACACACACACACACACACACACACACACACATCGTGGAAGAAAGGAGATGAAAATTAGGCAGGATTTTAAGTTTTTACTATTGATTGAAGGTCATTGAGATAAATTGATTCAAGAATCAGGGAATGGGAGATGGTAGAACAATGTATGCAAAGATATATAATATATATAAAGCCACTTCCTAAATTGAAACAGGGAATCTCAGTCTCTTTTGAATGATAACAATCTGTCATTGTTGGTTTGATTTTATGTAGTAAAATGAAAATTGTATGGGATGTGTTCATGTTTTATGTTAAAGTGAATTAAAATTCTTGCACATCCACAATCACTAAGGTTAGGAGTTTCCTAGTTAATTAAGTATTCCAGCTAATCTGGAATTACCATGTGCACCCAACATGAATGACTAGTTTTCAAATACTTGGTATATAATAAAATATACTTGATTCCAAAATAATATTGATCACAATTTAATATTTCTTTGATTCCAGGAGCATTACAGGATCCTGCTGCACTTAAGGGTCAACAGTCCCAAATTGTGAAGTGGGAAAAAATTCATCTCATTTCAGCTTTCTGGTTCATTGGATGTTGCAATTACTATATGCTTATTGGTGCAAGGTGTTGTGTTGGGTTCTGTATATAACCTCTGCATAGCAGGTCTTTGCTTCATTAATGTCCTAGAATCTAAGAATACAACTAGGCAAAACAGAGAAAAATGTGCAAATGCTAACTAAATATGTACATTAAAATATTTACATTCTATAGAAATATAAGGGAGGGAGCTTTCTTCCCCACCTCATCTTGCCAAAATGGTTTTCTAAACAGGAGGCAGGCCACTGGCTCCCACAAACCTATTCTAGCAAAACCCTGAAGTTCACAACAAAGAAAAATGATCAAGAAATTCAGTGGGAAACTGCAATGTGACATCATCTACAGAACTCCCCACAGGCAGAAAGGGAGCCCTTTGGACAAAGCCAGCACAGGTCCAACAAGAGATAGGACACATGTACCTTCCAGGCTCTGGGTTCAGAGGTGGCAAGAGCTACTTCTTTGGGCTTCCCTGAAGAAGGCTAATGGTGAGGACATTGGAGACCCTGTGTAGTGGTAGTGACTAGCATGGTGCTGACCACCTCAGGCCAACATGGTGCTGTGGTACCTAAACTAGAACAGCCTACCTACAAGGGATCTGAAGTCCCGAGTGTCTTGTACTGAGATGCCAGAAAGGGCTCTGAATATTTAGCATTTTGAATCCCAAAGATCCAAAAGGAGCCTCACCCCAGGAGGCAGAGGTCAGCACAAGAACTCAGGGAATAGAAGGTGAGACCAAACAGCACCCCTACCATGGCACCCAACATTCAAAATTGTATCAGGGGTTGGGGACTCACCCTGGCACAAAGCCCTAGTTCAGTAACTAAAGCTGAAGAGATGAGTAGATCAAAGAAAACACCAACTAATATTCAGAGTATTGCAAATCTAATTCTATAATAACTGCAAGTAGAGACTCAACTGAAAAGATAGATTGTCCACAGGGGCTATATAAATACCTAGAAAAAATGAAGCAAAGGAATAAAAAAGGAAATAAAAGCTCTTGTGGAAAAAAAACAAACTGGAGCCTAGAGGAGAAAATTGTCTAGGAGAGATCATTTAAGAAAGCTTGAACTCCTTGAAAATTAAGGGAAAAAAAGTCTGAACACTGTTTCAAGAAATTATAAATCGACTCTGCCTAGATCTATTGGAACAGGGGTGAGGAACCTGCAGCCTTGAGGCCACATGTGGCCCTCCAGGTTCTCAAGGGTGGCCCTTCTGCTGAATCCAAATTGCACAGAACAAATTTGTTTGAGACCACAGGTTCCACACTCTTGTATTAGAACAAGAAGGCAAAGTCAAGATAGAAAGAGTCCACCAATTGCCTCATGAAAGGACCCCTAGAAGGAAAGATCCTAGTAATGTCATAATCAAGCTTATATATCTAAGAAAAAATACCTCAAGCATCTGGAAAGTATCGGTTCAAGTACCAAGCAACTACAGTGAGGATTACACAAGACCTGACAGCTTCTAATTAAAATCAAAGGAGTCCTTGGAATACAATGTTCAAAAAAACAAAATACAGAGACTTACAAGCAAGAATAGCTTACTCTGAAAAATTGAGTATAATCCTACAGGAGGGAAAAATTGGACTTAAATGGAATAGAAGACTTTTAAACATTTCTGGTTGAAAAGATCAGAGATGAACTTTGAAATACAAACACAAGGATCAAGAGAAACCTAGAAAGGTAAATTTATTTAAACAATTAGAAGGAGCACTTTGATGATGTGGTGGCAGCATTCTGGAGAAAGAAGAAACAAGTGTCTCTCCAGAAACTTACTATCTTCAAAATATATTGAAGGAATTAAATAATATAGGGGTTTCAAAGGTAGAGAGACTCTGTTCTGAGGGCAAAAGGAAGGATAAACTAGTGTAGAAAGGAAGAAGTGGGGGTATAATTTGCTATTTCTCATAATTGAGGTGAATGAGATAAAAATATAAACATAAAGGAAGGGTGGAAACAGTGGGCATCGGATCAACCTCACTCTTATCTGAAATAGGTAAAGGAAAGTTGAATATAAATACATAGGTTGTGGTAGAAATACATCAAGCTCAACAAGGAAAGAAGTGAGGATGGTGTTGAGGGAGGAGAATACCAGAGAAGGAATGGTCACAAGTAAAACAAACTTCCCCATTCTGAAGGGAGAATTAAAATGTTGGAGGCAGGGGAAGAAAAGAAAAGAATAGAATAGAAGAGGATTGACAATTGGAGGATGGCTAAACAAATAATAGTAGCAATAGTGGTCTATTAGCACATACTATTTGCCAAGCACTGTCCTAAGCACTTTATAAAAGTTATCTTATTTATTCCTCATAGCTCTGGAAGGTAGATGCTATTATGATCTCCATTTTTCAGGTAAGGAAACAGAGGCTGACTTGCCCATGATCACACAGCTAATAAGTATCTGAGGCTGGATTGAACTCAGGTCTTCCTGGCTCCAGGCCCAATAATCAATACTGTATGGGATATAACTGCACCAGAGACACCTGAAAAGAATCCGAGGTAGTGTGAACTGATGCAGGATGGAGTTGAGCAGAACCAGGAGAACTATTTATACAAAGAAAATAATATTGTAAAGAAAAACAACTTTGAAAGATAAGATCTGATCAAAGCAAGAACCAACCATGGGTCCATAGGACCTATGATGAAGCAACTTACTAAACTCCTTACAGAGAAGTGATGAATACAAAATGCAGAGAAATGCATTTTTGGATGTGACCATTGTGTGCATTCATTTTGCTTGATTATGTTTATTTGTTATGAGGGTTTTTTCCTTTCTTTTTCCCTTTTAAGTTGGGGGGACATTTGAAGGGAAGATATTAATAGAGATGCCCCCCAAAAGAGGACCATTGCTTATTTAAATGGACAGACGAGAATGGGAGGAAATTCAAAAGGAAACAAAGACAAGGACTGTTTTGAAAGTAACATGCAAAATTTATTATTTCTATATACATACAAACATACATATGCATATATACACATATATATTTATACAAGCAGAACGAAATAAAGATTCATGGTTTCACATAGAATCCTCTTTTTGTTTTCTGCTACTTCTACAGAAAAGCTCCCTTTTATTGCTTCAGTTTAGAATGAGAAAATAGTTTAAAAAAGAATGTTGTCATACATAATGAGGCTTTAATGTATAAACAAGATGTGTCTACACCCTCTGTTCGTTTTATGAGGTGTAAACTTTTTTAATTGGATCAAGAATCTACACAAGAACCATTGGCTGAGTAAACAAGTAAGCCCCCACCCTGGTGGGTTTAAATAGTTTTGCAGGCTTGGAAACATTTTGTGGAGGCAGATCCTTTTGCCTGTATGGGGGGGGGGGAAGAACTTTTATTCTTCTAACATCATCAATCATATCATTGGAGTTACTGGACCAGTAGGGGACAATGTATCCAGCTGGGAGAAAGACACAGCTTGGAAAAATAATATGATTCCTCTAAGCAGAGAAAAATAGTGGCTTTGAATTCAAGAATAGAGACTAGATGAGCGACCCACCCACCAGAGATACTACAACATAGGGGAACTATAGGAGAGCTCCAGGACTCATTTCTATTGTACTTTAAGTTTGAGTCACTCTTTCAAAGAATATTGTGTGTATCTGTGGGTCAGTGTGCCCTATATTTTTTTAGGGGGGAGAATGAATTCCAGCTGTTATTACTTTACTATACCATCTTGGTAAATACTTTTGCTAAAAGCCAATTTAGCATACTGGCTGATTGTTAATTGGATATACACAGTTGGGGCTTAAGAACTACAGTAACAGGAGAAGCCATTCACAAGCTTAATCTTAGAACTCCAGGTAGCAATCACCTTCTGGTGACCTAGTTCATATGTGCAAGTGTAATCTTGAGGAATAACCCAAAGGGAGTATTATAGAAGGATTGTCACAGATCTAGATTTTTGTAAGATGTCATTAAAGATTCTTTTTATGAATGAAGAATATTACTGATAGTTGCTGACTATGAAGAGTGAATAACTGGTGAATCTTTAAGTGATAACATTTCTGATGTTATCCTTTCTCCTACTTTCCCCCCTTTCTTTTCTCCTATTTTTCCCATTTCTCTTCTAATAGTTTTTCTCAGTTCCCTTTTCTATAGCATTGTAATCTATCATAAGATTTTAAAACTGGAAAGTTCCTTAGGGAACCTTCATATCTTCCTTCAGATATGGCCTTATGTTAGTGATAATATTGACACCTTGGGTTCTCCAAGGTCAAATGTCAGAGTAGAAATTCAAACTCAGAACCTTTGGCTCTAGATCCACCACTCAGGACATTTCAGTTATCTCTTCTTGCCTCCTCTACATATATATCAATGGATCTGTTATCTCATTAATAGAGGTACTCTCTCCAACAGTCCACCCCCCAGTCCATCCACACCATTTCACCCTGAGTGATTCTTGTCCTTATCCTCATAGAAATGCTCCAGAGAAGATCTGCTCAATATGATAGATGTCTTCATCTAGGCCTTTTAATATTTCTTAAGCAGCAGAGCAGGATTCAGGCTCTGAGTCAATAGCTTTCACTATGTGGAAGCCACCTTTTTTTCTAATCATATATTTCCCACATGATGTCTTTTATGCCATTCCTTACAGGAAAGTGATTGTTGATAATATAATGCAATCTATTTATGTCTAGGTGTGGTAAGAGTATTATCCAAACTACATTTCTCCATCCCATCCATATAAGTTATTCTAGTTTTTCCTTAAAGATATTGATACCACAGAGCAGCTAGGTGATATAGTGGGTAGAGTGCCAGGCCAGGAATCAAGAAGACTCATCTTCCTGAGTTCAAATCTGGCCTCAGTCACTTACTAGTTGTGTGACCCTTAGCAAATCACTTAACCCTGTTTGCCTCAGTTTCCTCATCTGTAAAATGAGCTGGAGAAGGAAATGGCAAACCACTCCAGCATCTTTGCTATGAAAAACCCCAAATGGGGTCATGAAGAGTGAAACATTACTGAAAACGACTGAACAGCAACATTGATATCATCCTCTAGGCTTAGGCTCGTATTTCTCCCTCATCATCTAAGTATAAGATGGCCACAAGGAAATCCAGCCATGCTCTGACTTTTGGCTTGTGAAAAACCAAGGGAGCTTCACTCAAATGAATCTACTCGAGGCACACTCCCTGCCAACCCTTGTTGAATATCACTCATTTTTGCCTAAGTGAATCTCTTTTTGTTGAGTCTTCAAAGACCTACTAGTGTCTTATTCTGCTCTACTATCAAACATAAACTCCCAGGGGACTAGCCAGAGTCAAGGCCAGCCCAGGACACCAGCTCACCCCCAATTGTCACATGTTAGAGATGAAGATTTTATAGCAAAGAAAGTATACCTATGGATCAGCATGTACTGAGTTCTTTGAGGCTATCAGGGCTGGTTCAGTTCTGGGGTTGCAAACTTTCAGAGATTGAATGCCATAGGGCATTCAGGTTGATTATTTCCTTCTCCAAAGGAGAACTGTCCATTTTGTCTTCTCCCATCCTGATTTGTGATCTGTGGGGCCTCTCTGCTGGAGCCTCCAGTTTTCAGGCTAGGCCTACTTGACTGTCCCGAGGCCTCCAGGCTAGAGCATTCTGAGGCTATGAGAATTTAGCCATACCATGCCTCGTCTCTCTGCCCCTACTAGGTACCCATAGATTTTAGAATATTCCCTTTTTCTTTTCTAGACAGGATGAAGGTAGTCATTACAGTTTCTCTATTTCCTAATCATTATTCAGTCTGGAGCTCTTTGGTTTTATCTTTTTCTGGAGTATGCATGTGAGAATTTGGTCATTCTGTTCTGTTTTATGTTACCATTTTGACCAGAAGTCGTCTCTACTAGATTTTAACCTACCTAAGGTCAGGAACTTTGTCTTTTTTTATCATTATTATTCCCCATAGTACTATGATGATCATATTTGTATAGATTTGTATAGACTTTGCATAGATTTTCATAGATTGGGAACTCTGCAGGTATGAATTAAATGTCAATGTGTAACAACAGAACATTCTTCTTCGGCCATGGCAGTACTTGTGAGGCCCTCGTTTGGGTAGTCAGTGAGGGAGCCTGATATGGGCTCATGGGTAAGTCTGTGTCAGTTCTGACTTTTCTTCCCTTCTGTAGTCCACTTCTGTATAGCAAAAATCTGCCTATGAATGCAACAAAAATCATCTTATCTGGAAACAAAACCCCTAAGTACAGATGTTAATAAACAAAGTCTGAAAGAGCAAGAAATACTTGAGCATTTCAATGAGAGTTCATCTGGCAGCTACAAGGTAGGTGAGATAGAGTAGAGAGGGAATAAACTGCAGCTTATTGTCCAGCAGAGCAACAAACAGGTACACCAGGCAAATGGCAAAGTCTGTGCAAGTAGATTACTAGTTAAGTGGGCTGATAAATCAGACAAGGTTCCAACTGCTCATGATTATATTCACTTCAGGGTAGCAGCGCAGGCTCACCATTGGTGCACATTGACTCTATGCCCTTCTCCTCTCCATCCAGAACAAACCTCCCATGATCGTTCACAGGCCCTCCTCCCATGTCCAAAAAAAAAAAAAAAAAGATGATACTTCTAATCAGCCCTTTTGCTGAGAAGGAGCTACATCTATAATCTCTATTGGCACTTTCAATGCTAAATATAGGCTCTTTTTGTGGGATTTGCCTAGGAGAGTTTTTACTAACTGTTTTTGATAGTGGTATTTCTAATCCAGTTCCTGAAAACGACCAAACCCATCCAAAAGTTAATTTTGTTTCTTGTTTTCCTCAATAGCTTTTTTTTCCCCAGTGAGTATGTACTGATTTTGCTATGTTTACTGACAAACCGTTGACAGGAACATTTCTGAAAAGTTTCACATCTGCTGGTACATTTTACAATTATATTACATCTTTCTGGGTTGGGAGGAAGGGGGATAGGACCTTGGGTGAGAGAGCTGTTGACAGAGGAATTCTGGACATCTGAGGCATGGGGATGACTGGGGGAATATGGGGGGAGGTTGGATGTGATGCTGTATGTTTTTTAGTGTATCATTAAACATTTTTAGAAACAAACTACTAGATTATACATTTAGCAATGACAAATAAAAAAATCCTTAGTGTATCTGAGCTTGTCTAGCAAAGTTTATCAAATCGATATTCTGTTTGTATGTTCTGTGTCACACTCTGACAATGACTGCCTCTTCCTTTTAAACCTTCTCAATTTGAAGAGTGGGGAAGACTGGGGTCATCCAAGTGGCTAACCAGCACATCTGTTGAAGTTTATTAGTATTATTAGTGACAGTGGCTATCAAGCCCCGGAAGTTATGGATCATTCATATACTAAATACTACACCTTGAACCCATTATAAACAGTACAGCATCAATAAAAAAATCAATTAATCAATCAACAAGCATTAAGTCCTTGCTATGTACCAAGCACTACGCTAAGTGCTTGGAATGCATTTAATAAAAAGCAAAAACAGTCTCTGTCTTCAAAGAGCTTATATTCAAATATTAGAGACTACATGTATATGTATGTATGTATGCATGTATATATTCAAAATACAAAGAATAGATGGAAGCTAACCTTAGAGGCAATGGATGCTGGGGGGAAGGGACCAGGAAAGACCTCCTGTACAAGGGATTGCTTGAACTGAGTCTTAAAGGAAACCAAGAATTCCAAGAGTTGGGTATAGGAAAGGGCAACATCCTAGGCATGGGGAAAAGATATTGCTGAATCATGCAAACAGGAGCTGGAGTGCCCTATGAGAAGAAAAGCAAGTAGAGTATGATGGCTGGATTGTAGAATGTATGGAGTGGGGTGGAGTGTAAGATGAGGAAGGTAGGACGTGACCAGATTATGAAAAGCTTTAAATAACAAAGGACTTTATATTTGATTCTGGATGTAATAGGAAGCCATTGGAATTTTGAGGGTGGTGAGTGACTTGGTTAAACCTACCTTTTAGGAAAATCATTTTGGCAGCTGGATGAAGGATGGATTACAATGGTCTCCCTTGAAGTAGGGAGACCAACTGGGAGGCTGTTGCCTTCTAGGTGAGAGATAAGAGCTTGAATAGGGTAGTGGCTATGTGAGTGAAGAGAAGGGGAATTCAGAATCATAGGGCTTTTATTTGAATCCCACTCTTCTAAATACTATCAGTGTGACCTTAACATATGTTATTAATATTCTCTGGACCCTAGTTTCTTCATACATCACATGGGAAGCTCTTAATTCTGAATTGTATGATGCAAGGCTGATCAACATATGTAATGCAAAAAATGGGGTTGGTTATACAATGTATATTAGCAATAGTAGTTACAGTTATGTGACACTTTCTAATTGTACTTTAATAATAGTAGCTTGCATTTATATGGCATTTTAAGGTTAACAAAGTACTTTATATGTTATCTTTTTTAAAAAATCAATTTTATTTTATTTTCGGTTATGAATTCTCTCCCTTCTCCCCTCCCTGACCCAAGCAGAAGGTTAGAATTATGGATGTGTGTGTATCTCACCCTATATGTATAATAGCACTATATGTACATTATCTAACTTGGCTCTCAGACAAGCCTTGTGAGGTAGGTGCTATTATTATCCTCATTTTACAGATGAAGGTTTAGAGAAGCAAGAAGACTTATTCAGGGTCCCACAGCTAGTATGAGTATGAGCCAGGATTTGAACTCTGGTCTTCCTAATTCCAAGTCCATCTCTCTGGCCACTATTCCATGTTATCTATTTTACAACAATCCTCTGAGGTAGGCAGTACAAGTATTATTATCCCTATTTTGCCGATGAGTAAATGGAGCCTCAAACATGTTAAGTAAGTTACCCGGAGTCATGAAGTTAGTGTTAGAACTAGGACTTGAAACCAGATCATCAGACTACAAGTCTATAGCAGGAACAATAGGATGCTTGAAGGGTTGGAGGTGAGAGTGAGCCCAGGAAGGGGCTTACATGTACAACATACTGCCTGGGACCCATTTTGCTTCTGTGTAGAACGACTGAGGGGAGCAGAAAATAATTGACACCATAATTTCTATTGCACTATTTAGAGATGCTGGGAAGTAGGAACACTAGGGGCACATGAGTGGTTTGGTGGACACAAAACCTAGCCATTGGTGTATGAAAGAGCGCTTGGTATACATCGGTGGAATGAATTCAAGGGAGAGATTAGCAGAGATAGGAGGCATTGGACAGCAGCAACCACAGAGTTTGCCTTGAGTTTCCATCATTTTGCAATTTGGGGACAGGGTTCCATTCATAGGTTCTTGTTTCAATCTAGGTTTGCGGCTTAGGTAGCTCCAGTAACCCTGACTTAGTAAGCCGGGACTGGGGATGCAAGATACCGCCTTGTTAGGTGTGATCAGACCCAGTCTAGTGTTGTCTATACAAATTATACCAACTGAGCTTGTGTCACATATTTAGCTACTTTGTCAAAATGTGTACTTATTTATGTCTTATTTTTCCTGTGTGAATCGTCTTCCCCGTTAGAATATAAGCTCAATGAGAGTAGAGATCATCTCATTGTCTGTATTTGTATCTCTAACACCTAGAACAGTACATAGTAGTAGCCTGGTATATAGAAGGTGCTTAATAAATACTTGTTGATTAATTGATTCTTTGTCATAACAAAAAGTGCTGCTATAAATATTTTTGTGCATATGGGTCCTTTCCTTCTTCCTTTGATCTCTTTGGGGTACATGTCTAATAATGATGATAATGATAATAGCTATTAAGGTTTCCAAAATGCTTTAAAATATTATCTCTTTTTATCCTCACAACAACCCTGTGAGGGAGGTGCTATTATTATCCTTATTTTATATATGAGGAAACTGAGGCAAACAGAGGTTATGACTTGCCAAGGGTCACCCAGCTAACATACGTCTGAGGACAGATCTGAACTCAGGAAGAAAAGGAGAAAGGAAGGAAGGAAGGAAGGAAGGAAGGAAGGAAGGAAGGAAGGAAGACAAAGACAAAGAAGAAAGGAAACAGTCATTTATTAGTAGTCTACTATGTGCCAGGTACTGTGCCAAGCACTTAAATATTATTTCATTTGATCCTCATTGTCATTTCTCTTTCTAGTGCTTCCACCTGAGGTAAAAGGAGGGTTTTTCTCTTGAGATTCATGTTCTTTTATTCCTCACTTGGAAGACCCTTCCTTCCTCACTTTTTTTTTTCCTTTTGGTGAGGCAAGTGGGATTAAGTGACTTGCCTAGGGTCACACAACTAGTAAGTGTCAAGTGTCTGAGACTAGATTTGAACTCAGATCCTCCTGACGCCAGGGCTGGCACTCTATCCACTCTGCCACTATCCACCTAGCTGCTCCCCCTCCTCACTTCTCTAGGAGGTCAGCATTACCATCATAGGACACACACCAAAGTATAGTATATAAACAGGCAATTTATGGCACATACCTATTTTGTTACCAAGGGAGGGAGTCTTAAAGTATAAAAGATACACGACTTAAATGAATTACAGGTACATAATCTTATGAGATTCCATTACTTTGCAACCTGTTCAAAGCATTGATCCATTTATGTTGAGAGCTTAACTCCTTTGGCCTTAAACCTAGTAGAATCCTGAGGTTTCTTTTTTTCTGGGTGACCCTATTTCCACCCTCAAGTCCAAAGCTGGGCCTTATTTTCTCTTTAGTATTTTAAGAAAGCAGTATCTTTTCCACCTAGACAATCTATAAACCAATGCTTTGGTTTCAGATCAAATCTACTCTCCTCATATACCATCTGAATACCAACCTGATATATCCAGAATTCTGTCTGCAGAACTTTTCTGAGCTAGTTTCTCTGATCTGGCATACGGCTTCCTGCTTTTTTTTTTTTTTTTTTGCTTTTTTGGTGAGGCAATTGGGGTTAAGTGACTTGTCCAGGGTCACACAGCTAGTAAGTGTTATGTGTCTGAGGCCGGATTTGAACTCAGGTCCTCCTGAGTCCAGGGCCGGTGCTCTATCCACTGTGCCACCTAGCTGGCCCACAGCTTCCTGCTTAACTCTCTTTCAGTCTCCCCCAGCTCTCTATTCTGTCCTTCTCTAAAGCCTCCTCAGTTTATACCCTGCCCCTCAGAGTCACCATGAGGGATTCCAATCCCCCATCCAGGGATCACTGTACAATATTCAAAGACTTATAGAAGGTGATGTATCAGATGCAGAGGGGAGAAGGTAAGGACACCACAAACAGGATTTCCATTCTTATGTTGTTTCTTTTCCTCTCTTTTCTCTAGTGGAGCCTTTGGATGAAGTTCTTCCTTTTCTCCCCCTGACAATGTGCCAAAATCAAAGCTCTCCTCTAGGAGAGTTGAGAAGTTGAAGCTACCTACACATTCCCTTCCTCCTCCCACTTGGCTTGGAGTTAATGGTTCTCCAGACCTTGAATCAGGGTATCAAGATAATGGAACCCTTGGAGAGGTACCTATCTGTAACTTGATTCCACCTTTTTGTGTGTCTGCTACTTCTTTAGGGTTATTGTTAAGATGTATAATTCTTTATAGATATTTAAAAAATAGAATTATATGTTCAGGTTGAGTTGCAAATTTCACTGAAAGTCTATGTGTAATATACTTCATTAAATGCCAAATATATGCCCTCTCCACCTTCTTAAGGAAAGTGGTTTTTGGTTTTTTTTTTTTTAATTGAGATTTAGCTAATCTTCGGTTCTATGCTCCACAGACTTTGTGCTTGGAAAAGGGAGTCAGATGAGTTCTAGAATCCTTTTCCAGCTCAGTGGTGGTAATATGGGAGTTGTACCTCTACACGTTCATCTTTTCATCACTGTTTCTTCCCCAAAATAAAAGCAGCATAACCGCTAAAACCTCCAGAACTTAATTTTAGTCTAATCCCTTTGATTTGAATCAGACTGTAAGTATTTTTTTTTTTGACAGAAGGAGGGTTGGGGTGTTTTTGGTGCTATAATCTAAATTTTTGTTTCTGATGCTTCTGATAATTTACTTATACTCTTTCATAAAAATCAGATATTGCCTCATTGGAGTTTAGTTAAACATCATTCATCCCTTTAATTACAGTGAGGGTTTTTGTTTGTTTGCAGTATCTTGTGGGAATAGTTGATCTATGTTATCCTTTGTCCACTAACGTTAATTGGTGAACAAGGTTTCAAAACTTGAAAAAAAAGGCTATCCAAACTTCTTTCCCATTGCTACCCAACCAGGAGAACTTCTCAAATCATTGGAGCTCGGCTTTAGACAGGCTGGTTGCCTTACTCTACCTGACACATGCCACATTCATTCTTACTTCAGTCCCAATTTCCTGATACTATTCCCATCATCTGAAATGTCTTCCCTTTTCTCTCTGTCTATCCAAATCTTACTTGTCCTTCAAAGGTCAATTTACATCCTGCATTCGCTAACCACATCAAGGCCACACTGACCTCTACATTCTCTGAATTTCTGTAGGACTTCCTGCCTATATCATTCATTTTGGCAATCAATCATCTGTTTTATTGTTATTTAATTGTTTTTCATTTTAGCTCATTTCCTTACTGTTCACTTAATTGTTTGATTTTAGAATGATATATTTAGAAGCCAGAAAGGGACACTTTTATACATGAGGAAACTGAGAGATTAAGTGACTTGTCTAAAATCATACAGGCAATAGCAGAATGGGGATTTGAATGATCCCAAATCTAGTGGTCTTTTTACCGCATTCTATGGGGAGCAGCTTGTCTCTTCATTGCACAGTATTAGAGGGAATGGCTAATGTCATTTTATTTTTAAAATCCTCAGTGCCTAACACCGTGATGAACGAGTGAATGTATTTGCTTAGCAGATGGGTGCATCTGTTTAGCAGATTCCAAATTTGCTCACTTTCAAGACATTTTGTTAAAATTGGCCCTTTACTCTATACATTACATGCTGTTGATTGAAAATTTGTCTTATGCGCTCTTATCATTGTTATTCTTTTGCACTTTGGCCTTGAAGCATCATCTAGAAATCCTAAGGGGGTGACTCAGATAATGAAATGCCTTCCCTGTTTTCCTTTGTTTGGCCCTGGTGTCTTTCAAGGCAGCCAATGTTCTGTGAATAAGATGAAGTGTGGCCTCACCTGGCGTTCCCAAGCGGGCCTGAGCAATGGTCAATTTTTCATGGGGGGCTTGGCACTGGCAGCTGGTTTCATCTGCAAATGGGGCAGGTGCAGTCAGGGTCTAGAAGGGAAAAAGAAAAAGGGAATAGAAACTGACAAAGTTCCCTTACAAACTAACTTCCCTTTGCAACTTCATTGTTATTTTAGACCTCTCTGGTGTACAGGTGAGGGGACAAATATGTTATTATTAGAAAGTCAACTGTAATTAATATTCCTATAAAGGACATGAGCAGGGTTGGTACTAGGTGTTGGGCTTTCTTGACATAAACTCCAGTTATCACTTGTAAGTTGGTGAATTTTGGTTTTAACATTTTGATAAAATCTAAGCAGCCAAAGTCGCTAGCTCCTTGGGGATCCATAAGTGGAAGAAATGTTCATATTCCCAAGTTTTACACGTACTCATGGGCACGCAAATGAAAAACCTCTTTAATAAATAGACAAAACCAAACCAACAAACAAAACCAGCCTGGCTGATATCAATTTTGCTGTTAGCACATGCATTCTCTCCCATCTGAGTATCTTTCCCTCTCTGGGTTAAAACTGGGAAGTTCACAGTAATTCTGGTCCACGGGATTTAACTGCTTTCAGAAAGGCACTCAACAAATGAATAACTCCTGGGATACCTTGCTTGGGGTGGGTTCGGTTGCTTGGGGTGTTGTAGAGAGAAGCTAATAGAAAGAGTCAGCCACTTAGAAACCCACCCAGAAAAGTGGTATTGCACTTTTTAGTACAACTACTTAAATAAGAATTTCATTTTCACTTCAGGTCATGGAATTAGGCAAAGGCAACACTGGTTTTACAATATTAGGAATTATTGCTAAAACTGAGTGGCTCTATGTGCTTTATTCTAATCTCTCTAAAGTTCCTTGATTGAAATGATGTGAGTATTCCTTCCACCTATACAGATTGCAGCCCCCTAATAGATGATTTCATGAGTTGTTATGACCAAAACAGTTCATCATCTGTTTATTAATCTTTCTGTAAGCCCTATGTATGGGGCAGCTAGGTGGTGTAGTGAATAGACTGCTAGCCTTAAAGGCAAGAAGACTTACCTTTCTGAGTGCAAATCTGGCCTCAGACACTTTCTAGCTGTGTGACCCTGGGCAAGGCACTTAACCCTGTTTGCCTCAGTTCCTCATCTGTAAAATGAACTAGAGATGGAAATGGCAAACCACTCCAGAATCTCTGCCAAGAAAGCCCTAAATGGGGTCATGAAGAGTCAGACATGACTGAAACAACTTCAACAACTACAACAAGGCTATATATATTTCAGTGCATATATAATCTCATCGATATGAGTGTGCTAATCATAATCCAGCCATTCCTTTTTCTTGTGAGATTTTCACCTCTTTATGCCCCATAGAGGATAATATTGTAGTTGGATGTATGTATCAGCGAGTTGGACAAAACCATAAATGGCATGTTCGATCAGATTTGCAAATAACACAAAGCCAAGAAGGATCGCAAGCACACAGGAAGACACAATCAGGATCTGAAAATATTGACAAGTTAAAAGGAAGACACTGTTAAGTCATGGAAAGAGTGTAGGATTTGGAATCAGAGTAAATCTGTTCAAACACCAGCTCTGCCATTTGCTTTCCATGAGACCTTCAGCAAGATCCTTTACCTCCCTAGATATAGCCATGCATAGCATGCTTCATTAGGGTGTGCACTCAAGGACTTTCATTTTTCAGTTCTTTAAGCTGAACAGTTATTGAATACTCAATCAAATCAAACTAAAGAAATGAAAACTTGTCAACTTAATTTAAAAAAAAATTAACCACTGAACTACTTTAAAATATGAATTCAAAAAAATGAGACACAAAACACCAGTTTTATTTTGAGGCATTGGCATGTGCTTAGGTATACTTAGCCATACTATACGTAAATCTATGTCTCTAGATCTGTTTTCTCATCTATAAAATAAAGATACTGGAGATTACTCAAGGGTCTCTTCCAAATTTAAATTTATGATCCTAAGAGCCCTAAACTTTGCAACTTTGGCATCATCCTTGACACTTCCCTTCGCCTCTCTCCTCACATTTAATCAGTTTTCAAGTCTTGTCAATTCTACCTTCACAACATATGTCTCATTCATCCTCTCTTGGCTGTGGCCTAGTTTAAGCTTTCGTCACCTTTTGCTTAGATTTCTTATTTGGACTACTAGTTTACATTCTCTCGTCTCTATATTCAATCTTTGCCAACAAAATAATCTTCTTAAACAATAAATCTAACTGTTGAAGTACATTCAAGGCCCTTCTTAATCTGGCACCAGCCTTCCTTTCCAGGTTTATTTAAAATTACTCCCCTCTGGGTCAGCTAGGTGGCACAGTGAATAGAGCACCAGCCCTGGAGTCAGGAGGACCTGAGTTCAAATCTGGCCTAAGACACATAATACTCACTAGCTGTGTGACTCTGGACAAGTCACTTAGCCCCAATTGCCTCACCAAAAAAAATATTCCCTCCTATATGCTTTATGTTTTAGCCAAAATGGCCTACTTACTTTTCCCCTTTCTTGGTAATTCATCTCCCACTTCCACACCTTTGCACCGATTATCTCACATGATTGTAATCACTTCCTATCACACCTTTGCCTCAGAACCTATGACTTCCTGTTCAGACTCAACTTCTAAGTCACCTCCAACAGGAAGCCTTTCCTGATCATCCCAGTTAGGTCACTCTCTTCCTTCCTCAAATAATCATACCATTCTTATCTATTTACATATTGTATCCTCTCAAAGAAATATAAGCTCTTTGAGGACAAGGACTATTTTTCATTTTGTCTTTGTATCTCCAGACACACACAGTGTCTTGTTCATCCTTTTTTTTTTTTTTTTTGGTGCACTTCTATGATTTCACCAGTATAGGAAACTCAGTCCTTCCACCAATACCAACTGACAACATGCCTGTAAGTTCTAGTCTTGGAGCTCTACCTAGGACACTAAAACTTTAAATGACTTGCCCATGGTCTCACAGGTATTGGAACCTTTTGTCAGACACAGGACTTGAAATCAGTCTTCCTTTCTCTACACCCAGATCTTATTCCACTAGGGACGATTATCCTTAGATAAAAAAAACAAAAAATCCCAGTTCCAAAAATGGGAGAAGGCAGGAACAAATGGCAGTTGTTATTTTCTGTTTGTTTTTTAAGGACTCAGTGGGAAAGGTAGTGAACTGCAAACTCAATATAAATCAACATATCATAATAATAATTCAAATTTTAAAAGCTACTGGAATTTCAGCATGCATTAACAGACCCATAGTGTCTAGGATTTGGGTGGTGACGGTCCTGCTATGCTAGGCCTTGAACAGACCACCTTGTGTTCCATCCTGGTCAATGCATTTCAGGAGGGCCATTAATAAGGTGGAGATTGTGCGGAACAGGATGACCATGATAGTAGAGGGCCTTGGGATTATGCCACATGAAGAGTAGTTGAAGGAACAGGGGCCATTTAAGTCATACAAGAAAAGACTGGTGTGTGTGTGTGTAGGGGCTAGAGGGAATGATAGTTATTTTCAAGTGTTTGAAAGGTTGTTATGTGAAAGAGTACTAGATGTGTTCTGCTTGGCTCCAGAGGGTAGATGCAGTGGAAGTTAAAGAGAAGAAATTTTAGGTCTAATGTAAAAAAAAGGAGTAGAGGGTATTAATAGGACTGCAAAAAGGACATTGGCAATTGGAGACATTTTTACAACACAATCTTAGACATTGCAAACTGACCACTAGTCACCATGCACCAACACTCTTGTGCCCTACTACTGTGCCCTAATAGAACTAAGGTCCAAATGTTAAAGATTCATTCAATTATTTAATAAACGTTTAGTAAGCATCTATCATAGGCAACAAACAATGCTAATGAGATATAAACGAATACAATACTTTATTCCTATTTTAGCGAAGTATAGAGATTTGACCTCTGCAACATCTCTCAAATACGCCTTCTCTCCTCTGATATCACCCTAGAATTATATATAGATAGTATAGAAAGTATAGATAATGCCCTTATTTCCTCATGCCTGGACTATTACAATAGCCTGCTGGTTGGTGTGCCTGTCACAAGTCTCTCCCCACTCCAGTCCATTTTCCACTTAGACTCCAAAGTGATTTTCCTTGAAAAGCATAAGTCCATGTCACTGTCCTACTCAGTAAACTTTGGTGGCTCCCTATCACCTCCAGGGTCAAATATAAGATCTTCTGTTTTGCATTCAAAAATCTTTATAACCTAGCCTCCCTCTTTTGCAATCTTCTTATACTATACACCCCACTTCTTGCCCCCCAACATACTCTTCAGTTCAGAGACACTGGTCTCCTTGATGTTCCCCGGACAGACGTTCTATCTCTAGGTTCCAGGCCTTTTCTCTGGCTCTCCCCATGCCTAAAATGCTCTCTTTCCTCATCTCTGCCTCCCAGCTTCTCTGACTGCTTTCAATTCCCCACTAAAATCCTACCTTCTAAGGAAATATTTCCAATCCCTTTTAATATTAGCACCTTCCCTCTCTTGATTATTTCATATTTATTGCATATATCTACATCTTGTTTGTATACAATTGTACATAATTGTTCACATCTTGTCTCCCCCACTAGATTGTGAGCTCCTTGAGATCAGGGACTGCCTTTGCTTTTCTTTGTATCCTCAGGGCTCAGCATAATTCCTGGTACGCAGTAGGAACTTAATAAATGTTTATTGACTGACTGATTTTAAGAAACTTGCACTGAGCAGAACTACCTAAGGCTTGGCTCAAGTCAGCAAATATATCATTGATTATGTTTTATTAAGCACACACTCCATGCTTAGGGCTATGCTGATACTATAGGAAGAGAGGGTGTAGCACAGTGGAATGAGCACTGACTCTAGAATCATGAGGATATGAGTTCAGATTCTATCTTTTGTACTTGCTATCTGTGTGACTTTGAATAAAGCATCCCTGAGTCACACTTTCCTCATCTGTAAAATTGGGGGATTGTGTCATATTTCCTCTGAACTCATTTTCATCTCTGGATCTAAGATCCTATAGTAAGTATAAGATGATGTAAACAAGCAAAAAAGTATAAAATAAATCATACACAATCTTCATGTGTATGTATATACATATATATGTAAATGTATACACACATACGTCCAGTAAGTATATCCATGCTCATAATTTTTTTAAAGTTTACTTTGAGTTTGGAAATTAATTATTTTGGGGCAATAAGAAATAAATAGTAGGTCTTGAAATTGGTCACTGGCCTAGTAGGTTCTTGGACCATACTGTTTTAAATGTGCTAAGAAAACCTGGAGTAGCCAGATGGCCCTGAGAGCATACTAACCAGAATCTTTGGAGTGGAAGAATAAGAGGCTTGCTCCAAGGCCCTGTACAAACAGACGGTTCATTCTTTTGTGCATTCAGAGGAAGAGATGATTGTGAGCATGGGAAATACAATCTTAGATTATGCCCAGAAGATAGGAAACAAAACATAAATCATTTCAAATGTGTGTTGGGGGTGGGGAAGGAAGGAAGAAGGAAGACTGATCTGAAAATTAAGTATTATACTTTTGAAGACAATTAGCCATTACCAAGAGACTGACTTTTAAATAGCCCTATGAATATTTAAAATTTCTATCTTTTTTTTCAAAAAAATATTACCAATCATAAATTCCTATTTTCATGTCAAAACTTTAAAAAATTTTCTTTAGGAAATGTTTGAGCCCAAAAGGTAATTTTTCTTCTCATAAATTCTTATAGTTATAGATATTTAAATTTTTTAAAAAGTGCTGTCATATCTATTTTCATCCTTTGAGTAATCCTGTGAGGTAGGTAGGGTAACTACCTCATTTTCCAGATGAAGAAACTAAGAAAAGGAGGTTGTGATTACCTCAAGGTCCTTATGATTGAAATAACATATATTTTATGTAGGTTCAGATGGTTTCCATTAAAAGAGGCAAGGAAGTCATCTTCGGAATTCAATTGTCCAGAGAATTAGGAGTATTAAAAGCCCCTAGTCCCAGAGCTTTGCTTCTTCTGCTAGTCCATTGGGTCCTCTCCAGTAAGGACTTGGACAATAAAGAATGTCATTTTGCCTGGTTCATTGATGAGAGAGGCACATGTAATTGGATTTTGGTGGCCATTAATCCGGTAACTGGAGATATCCTGAAAAAAGGGGATCTTAGCAATCCTACCCATAGGCAGAACTTCAAGCCACATTACTAAAATGCAGGAGAGACTTGAGATCCAGGGCAGAAAAGATTTTCATCTATGCTGATTCCAGGGCAGTGACCACATTTGACTGAGTAGTTTGGGCTTTGGAGAGAACAAAAATGGAAGTCAACTAATATGTCATTTAGAGTCAGGACCAATGGTAGAATTTTGCTGATGTCTTTCACCACTCTTTGGAGTACCTATTTGTGGGACATGTTAGTGCCTATTGGAAATACTATATACCTTCTATTGAATTAAATAATCGCATTGACACCCATATCAGAAGGGGAGAGATTGGGACTGGATCCATCATGATTTCATACATTGGATGATGATACTCTGCTGCAGTGGCCATGAGATTGCATGATTCTCTTTAACTAAGAATAAGTCAGCTATTTCTGTCCAACAACACTCTTCATGCCAATAGGAGCATTCATCTTTGAAAGATCAGTTTGGCATGAGAACCCAAGTGGTTCTTAATCTGCCTCTGACTGACAAATCGATTATATTGGTCCTCTTCTCCCATTGCAGGGGAAGAAGTCTGCTTTAACCACAGTTGATACTTATTCAAGATAATTCAGTTAAATCCATTACCATGGCAACCACCATCATAGTCTTGACAGCTTATACTGCTTTCTTTTGGGCTGACTTTGATTAAGGTACCTATTTTATTGCTAAGCAGGTCCAAAATTAAGGTCACTACCATCACATTGACTGAGTTTTCCATCTCCCATTTCATCCTTTGGTAGCTAGTGTTAAATGTTGGAATGGACTCTTGCAATGGCAGCTACATATTAATAATCTTGATTATGAGAGCTAGTTATCTCACCCCCAGAAGCTTTATCTGTGACAAATTGGCTCTCCCCTAGAAAGAAAGAGGGCTTTCCATTACAGCAGTTCCAGGAAGATTTACCCAATAAAGATAGAAGACTTTTAAACACAGTCCCAGTTGATCCCCTCCAGATCTTTTTTATTCTGTTTCCTTTGGGGAGTCACTCAAGCCCTGATGTTTTTGCCCCTTCAGAAGTTTCTCTATATTGTAAGGAAATTCTTCAGGTCCTCGTAACTTGGCAGATCTCATTTCTGCTGGGATGATTTCAGCAATTCCTTCCTAGGAAGGGCTTGAGGGAGCAAATGGGTAGGGTAGGAGAGAAAAGTAGAGACCTTTTCTCTTACTATACTCTTCAAGAAGCATAAGGGAAGAGGTAAAGGGTGAACCTGGAAAGCTGGGTTCTTCCTCCTTTCTCAGTCCTCATTCTTCTTTACCTCTCTTCAGCCTTTGAAATCACTGATCAGCCTCTTCTCCTTGATACTCTCTTCTCTCTAGATTTTCAGGACACCACTGTCTTGTAGTTCTCCTTCTATCTATCTGACCACTCTTTCTCAGTCTACTTGGCTATATCCTCATCCAGGTCATGCCTTTTAATCCTAGGGCTCTGTCCTGGGCCCTCTTTTCTTCTCTCTATACCACTTTGCTTGGTGACTTTATTAGATTCCATCTCTATGCTGATCCCAATCTTCTTATCCTATTCTAACTTATCTGCTAACCTTCTATTTTGAATCTCCCATTGCCTTTCAGACATCTCAAACTGGATGGCTAGTAGACATCAAACTCAACACGTCTAAAACTGAACTCATTATCCATCCTCCTCAACCCTCCCCCACCTTCTAACTTCCCTATTAGTGCAGATGGCAATACCATCCTCTGAATCCCTCAGGCTTGCAACCTAGGTGTCATCCTCACTCAACTCCTCACTACCTCTTATCCCCAAATTCAATCTGTTGCCAGGGCCTACCGATTTCACCTTTGCAACATCTCTCTAATATGTCCCCTTCTTTCCTCTAATACTTCTACTGCTCTAATGCAGGCCCTCGTCACCTCATGCTTGGACTATTGCAATAGCTTATTTGTATGTCTGTTTGCCTCAAGATTCTTTCCATTCTAATCCATCTTCCATTCAGCCACTAAAGTGATTTTCCTAAAGTGCAGGTCAGACTATATCATCCTGCCTACTCAATAAACTCCAGGGGCTCCCTGTCACTTCTCAGAGGTTTGTTTGTTTGTTTGTTTTCTGATACCAAACAACAATTTTCCCTTTCCTCTTTCCTCATTCGTACTACCTTTGTCTAAGAAAGCTAGCTAAGTTTTCAAATTGGTGACCAAAACAAATCAACACAATATTCCCCAAAATGCAAATATTTAGATAAGCAAAGAAGAGGGGATAGTTTATAATAATGGGTTCAAGCACTGGCTTGAAGCACTGCTTTTCTGCTGAAAAAATTGCTACTACTGGGAGTCAGTTTCCTTTTCTGTTCCTACATACTGAAAAAGGGATTTCTAGGAGTGTACCCATTACAACAAAATTCCATTACAGCAAGCACTCTGGGGAGCTCATTGTTAAGGAAGTTTACTTCCCTTCACGATGGAGCTTATTAGGGATAAGAAATAGAAAGTCTGCATGAGAATGGAAGACTAGCTCAACTGGTAATAACAAAGGTGTATCCCTTCATGATGTTTCTATTAGTCTATTATTCTTATTATTTTCTAAATGTCAGTATAAATAACTTAGTGTTCTTTTGTATGAAGGTCAGGTATTAATCACGTGAATTACAAAGTTGAAAACAAAAATATCAAATCAAAGACTTTGCTGGGAGAGGAGGGGATTACATGGAAATGAATCTCAAGCTCTATGGGCTAGCCACGTGCAGCACCACACATTATTACACATGATCACACCTCCAGGGCTCTCTGCTTTATGTTCTAATCACTGTTTTTTCGCTTCTGCCTTTGAGATTGTTTAGTGTGAAACTGTCTGTTTATCCCCAAGCAAGGTCAGGTTCTCCAGCATCCCATATACCCTGGTTCATGCTGGGATAAAGAGGAAGGTAGGAATGTTAAAACAATAATGGCTATGGTCTGAGGCCTGCAACGGGTAATCAGATCCTAGCAAGGCAGAGGCTGTTTCCTGGGAGATTATTGGAAGAAAATAGGTCTAGTTTGCGATGACTTATTTTGTTCCTACCTTTCTTGCTTTTCTTAACTGCTTCCCCTCTTCCCCCCATGTCTCAGTGATCAGACAGAGTAAATCTTTCTCTGTATTTACTCCACTGTGGGACACTGAGAAGCTTTGTACTGCCACTGGTAAATGTCATAAAAGCTTCTAAGTAGGAGGCTGACATGCTTTGGATTGCCCTTTAAACCCCCTAGCTCAAAGCCTCCTAGTGACAATTTTACTTTTATAGGATCAGATGGGATCAAATGAGATAATATTTGTAAAGTACTTAGCACAGTGCCCGGCACATAGGTGGTGCTTAATAAACACATATTCCATCCATCTAGATAAGGAAAATGCCCTAGTAGTAATCCTGCAATGCTCACGTTGATATAAGCCTAATATGCCAGAGTGCAAATTTACAAAATAGATAAATTGGGAAGTGACTGTTTGCATAATGACAGGACTCATTGGAGAGTTCCCTGGAATGAGTAGCACACTCAAAATGTGATTCAGTTTACACGCCACTTTTCAAGGACACATCCGATGAGCAAGGCAAGGTGCCTAAGTGATGGCTGTCGGAATAATACTAATGATACGTGTTTCCAAGGTGCTTCACAAACATCCATTATTCATATTGTCAGTATATTTTTTTATTCTCAGGCTTTCGAATTGTTTTCTTTTCAAGTTAATAGCACCCGAGGTAGGCATAGGTAGAGGAGGGAAAGGGCACACAAGTTAAAAGGGATAAACACAAGGAGTTTATTAATGCAACAGGTCAAATACTGCCTTATGTTGTATTCCACGGGGATGAAAGGATGATCTCTGCATCTTTAGGGAATTGAACAGAATACTGGTAATTTGGGTTACCAAATTTTATTTTAATTATTATTTTTTTTTTTTGCTGAAGATGAGGTGTAACAAAGGTATTGTACCGAATTAGGTAAATTATGAGCAACCATTTTACTTTCTATTGTATTCCTTAAAGACTAATAATAATAATAATATGATGTTTATTATTTCTTAAATCCAAAATCATCCTTTAGATTATGGTGGGTTGTATAATAGTTCTTCTTCCAGATTATTATTCATTTTAGCATTAATGATTATACTAATAGTTCGTTTTGTCATAGTTTTTTTATGGTGACAAGATATTTTTGCATTTTTATAGATGAGGAAACTGATGTTCAGAGAGTTTACATTGTTTGCCCAAGGATGCATAATTCATAAGTGGCAGAGTCCATCTTTTGAGTCTGAATCCAGGGCTCTTTCTAGTTTTTCTATTCTCTTTTTTCTTAAAGTATAAATTAATTTTCCAACTTTAGTATAATTTCATGAATTTGAAATAATAGGGTACATGTATAGCCTGAGTTAATGAAAAATCTGAATCATAGTTTTTTAAAAATGAAATGAAGTTTTCTTACTTTCAAGTATATATAGGAACAAAGTAAACAAAAGTTTATCTATTTGAAGTCCTTTGAGGACCTACTTTAATTATTAATAAATAAATAGTTTGGAATGAGCATATTAACAGTGTTGGTGTAAAAGGGCTTTTTTAAGTTTCTGAGGATATTTAAAAATAGTTTATTTTCTTAGGTATTTTAAACTGATTTAAAGCATTACTGTAAGGGAGATTAGAAGGTGTGGGGGACAAATACGTAAGAGGAGAACTAAGTTATAAAGGTTTTGTAAACTCAATTTGGACTGTGCCAGTACAATGTATCTGGGGTTCCAAGCCCCCACATTTAATAGAAAAAATAAGTGTTTATTTGAGAGCTAAAGAACAATCCCCAGGAGTTATTGTGAGTAAACTGGGAGCTGGTAGCCACTTGGGTGGTTAAACAAGGCAGCTTTTTTTTCACTTTCCCCCAGAAAACAGAATACTCACAAAACTTGAAAGAAAAATCACATCCCAGGAGGGGAGAGAATTGTTAGGGAAAATCTACCTTACAGAGGGAGGTGGGAGTGAGTTCCCCAGCCATACCGTCAAAGTCCCAGGCTCAGGGATGATTGTCAGTTTATCTTGCTTTGTTCCCCAGCAGGGTTGGGGTATAAGAAGAAATATAAGAAGGTTATAGAGGCAGGAAATGGCAAGTTTGGAGAAGAGTTTCTAGGCCTGTTTGTCTGGAATGTGGAGCGTATGCAGGGAAAATGTAAAACAGTATATGAAAATGAATTAATGAGTTTTCTACATTAATCATTATATGGTCCAATAAAATAACCATATCCTCTGAGAACTGCTGGAAACATCAATAGAGTGAATTTTTACTTCTGAAAAACCTAAGAGGAATATAGTTAGATTTTCATTTTTCCATCTTGCTGACCTGAATATTATAGCATTCATTAATCCATTCAACAAATATTTTTGAGCATCAGTATGCTAGGTCATGATCTCAGAATCTGACATTAACACAAATGCAACATGGTTCATAACTTGTCAGCTTCTTCATGTCCCCAGTTCCTACTAGTTAATCAACTTTAGTTTATCCCTGAGCAGTTAGATCTGCTTATGTGATAGGGGTGAAGGGATGGGAGTAGAGGTAGAGGAGGAGGTGATTTGGTTTAGAGCTCAAGGATCTGTATTGGAACAGTTATAACCTACTTGCATTCATTAAGATCAGACTTAAAACCAACCCTTATCTTTCTAAGACTTCTCTGGATCAGGAAACACTCAGTGACCTAAGGTTTGAAGCCTGGTTTCCCAAGATTGCTTTAGACTAACTATGGGATTGAGGATGGGACCAAACCAACACCTTAGAGGAGTGGATGGATGAGAACTTGGATTTGAATACTAGTTATACTACTTACTACTCCAGTGACTTTTGACAAGTCACTTTCCCTTTCTGGGCCCTTCCTCTTTTTGTAAAATATGTGATGTTGGATTTTATGATCTCTAAAACAAGAGTGTGCTGGGGGCAACTAGGTGGTGCAGTAGATAGAACACCAGACCTGAAGTCAGGAGGATTTGCATTCAAATCCAGCTTCAGACCCGTTCTAGCTATGTAACTTTAGGCTTTACCCTTTATACTTTATCCTGATTGCCCCCAAGAAAAAAAACAAAAGAAGAAGAGTGTGCTGGAACCAGCTCGAGAGCCAACTTAAAAAATTTGAGGTGTGAACAACATCAGAAATTGTCAAAGGATATAAGTAGGGGTTTTATTTATTGTTTTGTTGATTGTCTAGCCTTAAAAAAGTGATGGAGGGGCAGCGAGGTGGCGCAGTGGATAGAGCACCAGCCCTGAAGTCAGGAGGACCCGAGTTCAAATCCGACCTCAGACCAAACACTTGACACTAGCTGTGTGACCCTGGGCAAGTCACTTAACCCCAATTGCCTTAAAAAAAAAGTGATGGAGAAAGTGTTCATAATACAGATTAAGCTTAAAAGTGTATGCTGAATTTTGGGCCAATTGATAAATACTGACCAGAACAACCCTATCTCTAAGGCACCTTCCAAGTCCAAACCCTATCAACCCAAGTACAGCCCAATAGGGCATTCAGTTCATGGCTCTTCGTGCTTTGTTGGATACTAATCTCAGTGCTGAGCCTTTAAATAGGGCTTTGGAGGCAGGGCTAGTCTTAAAATAGGCAGACTAACTAAATGAGGGGCACTGAAATTCTCCCCACTATATCTTGTGGTTCTATCACAGAATCTGGAATTACCACATTACTTACTCCTCTGGGTTAAGGCATTGTAAAATGTGAATATAATCTGGTTAGGATAACATATTAATGCAATATCTACGGCTAATACCTTAGCTCAAATAAAGATGAGGTTAGTGAGCATCTAGAAAATGAAGCAATGGGGCAGCTAGGTGGCGTAGTGGAGAGAGCACTGGCCCCGGAGTTAGGAAGACCCGAGTTCAAATCTGGCCTCAGACACTTGACACTTACTAGCTGTGTGACCCTGGTTAAATCACTTAACCCCACTGCCTAGCCCACTCCCCCCAAAAAATGAAGCAATGGTCAACAAGAACCCATTATGGCTTCATCAGGAATAGGTCATGCTAGAGTAATTTTATTTGTTTTTGACGATTAAACTGTTAGATAAGGGGAATTATATAGATATAGTTTATCCAGATTTTCAGCAAAACATTCAACCAAGTATTCCATTGTTACTCTTATGAGAAAAGTGGAGAGATGTGGGCTAGTCAATAGTTCAATAGACAATGCTTCTTAAACTGTGAGTCATGACCCCATATGGGGTCTTGTACCTGAATGTGGAGGTTGTGAAAAATTTGGCAACAGTAAAAGGTTTCTGAACATGAAAAATTAATTCAAAATCAAACATGTAATGAATCCAAGGTGTTTCTGGCAGTGCTTGCCCGTGTTACATCCCACGACTTTACTGAACATAGCATTGATGATTATAAAATCAAAATATCGATCAACTCTGAAAAACATTGAAGATACTCTATGTCCTACAGCATCAAATATTTCACCAAGATTTAATTCTTTATGTAAAGAATTAAGTAAAGAATGTATGTGAGGAATCTTAATTATGTAAAAATAAACAAGCATATCTATCTCATGTAAATTTGTATGTAAATTTATTTTCATCATTAATAAATGATAAAATTATATGTATGACAAAGAATTATTTTAAAATAAGTTTCTTTATGATTTATTATCAGTAAATGTTTGATTTGTATACCTATTTTATATACCTATATACCTGGGATCGCATAAAAATTTCTCAGGTGAAAAGGGGTAGCGAGTGGAAAAAGTTTAAGAAGCCCTGGGCTAGTTGATAGTTCAATAGATGGATTTGTGACCAGCTGAAAAGTTACAAAGAATAATCATGAAAGATTCCATGGCATTTTGGAAAGAGGAATACAGTGGATTGATGAAGGGACTTGTAGTAGTTTATTGTCCTTTAGACATTTGATAGGATCCACTTATGAGTTCATCTAAGACCTGAGCTTTTTTTTTTCTTTTAGAGTTCATCTATGGCTTGCTTTATTTTTGTTTCTGGATTCAGGTTGCTTCTTCTTCTATTAATCCAGTAATATGATTATAACAGCTTTTGATGGACCCCACAGGTGGGAGGAGCT
Organism: Vombatus ursinus; assembly: GCF_900497805.2. Lineage (NCBI taxonomy): Eukaryota > Metazoa > Chordata > Mammalia > Diprotodontia > Vombatidae > Vombatus > Vombatus ursinus. The sequence goes on from NW_020954740.1 coordinate 1,111,351, forward strand.
GTTATGAGTATCTAATTACGGAAGTAGCTTAGACACACCTAAGCATGCTGCAGTCCGTAGCTTTGGCTCATCTCACTAGCCAAGCAATCTTGAATGATGTAAATCAGAAGGGCATGTGGAGAAGAAATAAAGCCTGGAAGTTTCAATAGCAACTTGAAATGAGAGTTTCTTTTCCCAGGTCACAGGTAAAGGAAGGCAAGATGACGAGAGGACGGTCAAAGAAATATAAACTGCTATGTTCCTTTATGATGCCAAAAATTGTGCTTTGTGGAGCTAGTTCAATTTATCAAATTTTGTGGTCAACTCAGACATGTGCATTTCCTTACATTTATTGGTTGGCAGTATAAGTGGGCCGGGGACAACTTTGGGAGCCACACAGAAGATAATGACTTTGTCTAGAGATAGTGACTCTTCCCAGATATAAAGGCTTTGAGTACAGGCTTGTCTGCTGTGTAAGGATCAGGCTGGCTAAATACAGAAAGGCTCATCACCAGGTTGGTTGTATGGTGACCAATTCTCAAAGAGTATCAATTCATTCATAATAATTATTATTATTAGGCAGCAAGGTGGTTCACTTGGAGTCTGGAAGACTTGACTTCAAATTGTCCCTCAAATACTTAGCTGTGTCACCCTGGGCAAGTCACTGAGCCTTTGTCTGCTTCCGTTTCCTCATGTATAAAATAAGGATAATAAGAGCTTCCAACTCATAGTATTATTGTGAGGATCAAAGGAGTTAAGGAATGTAAAGCACTTTGCAAACTATAAAACAGTATACAAAAGTTATCTTCATTCATAAAGGGGTCATAATCTGCCAGTTTAAGGAGAACCCACACTAGTGAAGGTATAGCTTTTTGAGATATAGAAATAAACTATGAAATGCATCTATAGGCATTGATTTTTTAAAAAAATTCTTCTGTCTTAGAGTAGGTTTAAAAATTGGGAACATCTGTCAAAACTAAATGTTTGTGCATGCAATAAGGATTAAATATACTTAAATTTCTATACTTCAGTGGTCCATTGGCATAGCCTTTTTGAACCCAAGGCCACCTGTAAGCCACAATGGAGCACTGGAGGAGAATTAGCTATAATTTACATTTTTATGTCATTTTATAGTTACTGCAGTGCCTCATCCTTGTGTGGAAATGACCCTGTATTTTCAAAGGCTTTGCCAGCAAAGCACAAGTATTGGCAATTCCGATAAGCTATAAAGGCTTCATGCATAATCAGACCACCGATTCCATATCTTTCAGTTCAGGTGTAGTCTCAGGTGATGAATATATCAGCAGTGATGATAGGAAGGGAAAAACTACCTCAATATATCACAGATCCTTGAAGTATTGACACGTAAATAAGGTGTAGCTACAAGCTCTGACTTGAGTGAAACACAGAGAGCACCTCAGTTTGGACTTGGATTGCCACACTCGTGGGGCACCTGTGCCAAAGGCTATACCATCATTCTCTCTATCATGGAACCTTAAAGGTGGAGAAGAGAAATTTGGAGAGACACAATGAATTCTGGCATTAGCCTGTTGCTTGCTACTGTCAGCATTAGATTTGTAATAAGCATTACAGAAGGGCATGATTCGTTTGAACACAGCCCCCTTCCAGTGTTGGGGTTACAAAGACAGGGGCATGAGCTAGTCTCTGGATCAATGCTCCTGGTGCCCTGAACATGGAGCTGTTACCCTAAGAATCACGGGAACTTTCACAGAACTTGTTCATCTTGTCGTAAGTTAACTGCTGTGTCCTGTTCCTATTTCACAAGTTGGTGGGACATCTATTGTGAGACAGTGAACCTTTGAACAATATGCCCTGCCACTCCTCTGCTTTGTTGTGTACCCCGAAGTGAGGAGGGGGTTGGGAGAATGCTCAAAAAGAATTTCTGCTCTGGGAGGACTAGATTTGGAGAATGAATGAAATGTGCAAACTATGTTACATGCAATGGATGCTTCTATTTCTACTATGCATTTACTAATCTAATTAAATTATACATTTAAGCCAGGACTTTGAGGGAAGGTAAAAGAATGAGTTACTTGAATGGATGGGAAAGAAAGAAGGACGCTCAAGGTGGGGATTGAATGAGAGAATGATTGATACAAACTCCTAGATAAGGCCTGAGCACTAGTTGATGTACAAACATTTGGCTTGGAGTCTTGACTCTTTGCAAGGCTCAAGCTTTTATACTTGTCATACACAATTACAAAACACTTTTATACATATTAATGTATTTGAGTCTTTGTAATCTGAGAGATGATGATGTAATTATTCTTATCTCTGCATTTTATAGGCTGAAAGAGTAATTTACTTTTATCTCTGCTTTTTATAGGCTGAGAGAGTAACTTACTCCAAAGGTAATACCCAAGTCCTTTGATTCCTAGTCAATTTTTTTTTCAAGTTATCATTACATATAATAAGGAGGAAAAAAGGTCAGGAAAACTCCAGTGTGATACAGTGTAAAGAGAAATGGCTCTGAAGCTGTAAGAGCTAGGTTCAAATCCTATTTATGGCAATTATAATCTGTGTCTTTGGACAATAAGTAACTCAAACACTCTGTGCCTCAGTTTCCTCAATTGTAAAATGAATGAGGTTTACTATATGACCTTTGAGGTCCTTCCTAGCTCTAGATATTTGATCCTATGAGGACCTCAGAGTACTTCTCCACGGCATCATAAATAAATACTGGAAGAGCTGAGGATAAACTACTCTTAGATCCCAGTTTCCAGTGTATTTTTGTTCGTAACAATCTGTCCACTGCTATAATGAAAGAATGCTGCTGACCACTATGTGATTGATTGTGAAACAAGGCGGAGAAATGGTTTAGTCAGGGGTAACTTAAATTCAAATTTTAAAGTTGAATAAGGGGAGCATTTTTATGCTTTAGAATATGGGACTTAGATCATAAGGATTGAAAAGTAGATTGGGTCCAGATCATGGAGAAAAGGGAATAAGAGGACATCCACAATTCACCATTCAGACCTCCATCTTTCTGAGAATTTTCCCTCTCTTTCTTGACTAAATGTTTTACCGTAGCTGGTGTGGCTGTGCTCAAAAATCTGGTTAATAACACAGGATACTTCCAACTGTGGTATTGTCCTAATGATTATTTTATATTTACTTATACTTACATACTTCCACAGAAATGGAAAGAAGATCTGAGATTCATTTCCCTCTCTACCTTTCCATTATCCTGGTCAAGAGTTTAATAAAGCTATAGATAAACAGTTAATAAATGAATGAGTTTAGGGAAGGTAGATCATGGAGACTGAGTGTTTCAAACTTGTAGCTTGAAAATGATAAAAAGCATAATTCATTTTACACACTAGACATTTTCCTGAAAAGTTTTGCATCAACTGAATTTTGATACATTGAATCATTTATTTTATATGCAGTGGGGTAGCTTGTAAATTAAAGCACCTCTGTAATGAATCCTTTTTCATATCAAAGAATCATTTAGTATATGAAGATGAATAGATAGATAGTTTTTAAGTTCAGATTTTTCATATCTCACATTTCTTTAAAGCGGGTACTCCTCTTATTCTATTTAGCAGTAAGAATTTTTCCCCGGAGAAACTAAGGAATGTGATCTGCTCCCATCTTGATATGTTAACCAGCCAATGGGCAAGGATGACTGTGGAAGACTGTTCATATGGACCAAAGTCAGGACAAATCCCTACATTTATAGTATAGAGGCAACTTGTTTCCCAAACACTCCTTGGAACAGCAAGAAATGTGTGGACACAAGCCTGTCCTTCAGGCTTGTTTTTTGGGACAGATGCTTGGGCTACTTATCTTGCCTAGTAAACTTATCCCTATCTGTTATTGACTACTCCCTAAGAAAGATAAGGTTGCAGTAGTTTGTCCTTTGTGGCACTTAGAGGTGCCAAAGAGTACAAGGTGTCTGGCCTAGATTTCCTGTAACTTTTCCTGAGCTCAGTGTATTTGTTCTTGAAAAAGCAAAAGGTGATCAAGAGACTTGGTTTGATATTTTAGCAGCAAGATGAATGTCAAGTAGTACAATCTAAGCTGGGCTGGACACTCTCCCAATCCAATCCAATAAACATTTATTAAGTGCCTACTACATGCCAGACACTGTACTAAGCACTGGGCATACAATTAATAAAAAGAAAGATAGTCCCTGCACCCTAGGAGTTTACAATCTAATGGATTTGCTCCCCACTGGGGGAAGTTAGGGTGGCTATGCTTGGAAAGCTGATTTTAGCAGTTCAGGATGCTTCTGATTATGGTATTATCCTAGTGATTACTTTGCATTTACTTATAAGTGTACATGTCATGTACCCCTCCCCAACCCCTCCACCCTCAGTCCAAGAAAGTGTTTTCTAAGCCCTTGGGGTCAGGGATTCCCATAGCCTGTTATATTTTGTTGTTGTTGACTTGACTTGTGAATTCATCTATATTGGGAGTACCTAGTTAGAAATTCCCTTTAGCAATGCAGATTAGAACTTTCTCTGCAATTTATAATCTTAGAGCATGTCCTGAGCATTGAGAAATTAAGCAATTTGCCCAGTGTCATTCAGTCAATATATGTCACCATCTTGGGAAGCAACTCCTGTGGAAAAGAGGCCAGTCATCCTCATGAATTGCCAACCAAATGCCACCAATAGAGCAGGCATGCCAGCCTGGCAGAGGTAGAGGGGCACCCTGAGGGAGAGACAGGAGGCAGCATATGCCCGGCAAGTCAAATCACCAGCACTGCCACCTTGTCCACTATTTCCCCTCAGAACCTGATGGAGATAGGCCAGGACCCTGAGCCCAAGACCTTTGAGAATGGCAGTGCCCCCAAACCAGAGGTGTCAAACTCACTGCCCTCAGGCTGCTTGCCCAAACTGGATTAAAATATAATTGGGAAATATCCCCCCCCCCACACACAAAATACAATACAATAATGTTAATTTGTGATTTTCTAAATATATATGTAGGGCAGCTAGGTGGTACAGGGGAGAGAGCCCCAACCCTGGAGTCAGGAGGACCTGAGTTTAAATCTGGTCTCAAACACTTACTAGATGTGTGACCCTGGGCAAATCACTTAATCCTTTTTCCTCAGTTTCTTCATCTGTAAAATGAGCTGGCAAACCACTTCAGTATCTCTGCCAAGAAAACTTTAAATGGGAGATCCAGACATCACTGAAATGACTCAACAACAACAACAAAATAAATATGTGGCCCACAGGGATCTGTTTCTTTTTGCGTTTGACACCAGTATCCCAAACCACCAGGCCTACTTCCAGCCCGGCCCAGAAGCCAGGCAGTCATCACTGAGGAGAGAAGTCAATGGGCAAAATGGGCTCATCTTCCTCAATACCATCAGCAACAACTTCTGACCAACTGCCATCAACAGGCAGATGAGCATAAGAGGCTTGTGAGTGACAATGCTCATGCCAGACCACCGGTCAGCCTGCTTGCTACCCAGCCCTGTCAGTGATTATCCAGGGAGGCAACACCTGTAGAGACTTGCCAGCCATCCCTACCGCCCAACCGCCACCCACAAAGCAAGAAAATCAGCTTAACTGAGGTAGTGGGAGACCCTGAGAGACAGACAGGAGGTGGCAGGCACCAGACAAGATGATTCACCACCACTGCCTTTGCCACATATCTCTTCAGACCTAGATAGAAGACTAGGATCCTGAACACCAAAACCTTGGAAATGACAATGCTTCTAGCCTGGTGTGGAACAGCTCAGTGGCACAGTGGATAGAGCGTGAGGTGAGGCCTGGAGTCAGGAAGACTCATCTTCCTGAGTTCAACTCCAGTATCAGACACTTACTAGTTGTGTGACCCTAAGCAGGGCACTTAACCCTGTTTGTCTCAGTTTGCAAAATGGCTCATCTGTAAAATGAGCTGGAGAAGGAAATGGCAAACCATTCCAGTATCTTTGCCAAGAAAACCCCAAATGGGATCATGAAGAGTCAGACATGACTGAAACAACTGAATAACAACAATTAGCCTAATGCCCTTGGCCATCATCCTGGATAGCAAGCTGTGGAGAGATACCGTCTCACAACTATTCCTGCAGGTGCCACAGTCATAGCTACTAAAGACTCAGAAAGCAAAGTTCTTTCCACCAAAGCCTTTGGCACCATCAAATGGTTCAACAGCACAAACTGGTAGAATTTTATCAGTGAAAATGACATTAAAGAAGCATTAACATCTGCTCTGCTGATGCATCCCAAGGACCATGGGACTTTTCTATCCAGATGGAAAACCTTCCATACAATTGTCTCTTCCATTAGAATGTGACTCCCTTGACAGCAGAAACTGCCTTCCTTTTCTATTTTTAGCCCCACCACTTAAAACGGTGCTTTGCACATAGTAACTGCTAAATAAAAACTTCATTCATTTTATTCATTTCAGAGAAAATCTCTGAACAAACCTTCCTGATTCTGAGGCCAGTTTAGCTCTCTATCTACTATCCCAGACGGCCTCACTACCTGCCTGGTACATAGTTAAGGCTTAATACATGCTTATTGAATGAATGAATGAATAAGATAAACCAGAAACTAATGGATAAACCAGAGACTAACTACCTGGTTGTAATTAGGTTATAATTTATTTGAGTCCAAGAATTGTGTCTTTTATGTCAACAAAAATTAATGTATTACACACTTATTATGTACAAGGAACTATGCAAAAATTAGGGGACATAAAGACGAAAAATGACGTAGCCCCTAACCTTGAGGTGCTTATGACCTACTGAGGGAATATGACGTATTTATAGATAAGGATGATATGAGGTAGAGTATGATGGGGGCAAAGCAGAGAGGAAAAGGCAAAGTGACTAGAGAAAAAAATGTGTTGAGGGAATTATCACTTTCAGCTGAGGAGATCTGAGAGCTCGGTAAAGAACCTGGCACCTGATTTGATCCTTGAAGAAAACAAGGATTTTGAAAGGTGGAAATGTGGAAGGAGGCTATTTTCACATGGGTGGAGGTGGCAGGGGTGGGGAGGGAGGTGGGATGGCCTGTACAAATGCATGGAGGCACACAGATGGCATGTGAAATTAAGACTTTTTCAATCCAATAGTCCAGGTTGGCTGGAACACAGAGAAGTAAAATGATACGGAATAAAACTGGAAAGGTAGGTTGGATACATATTATAGAGGGCCTTACAAGTCAACCTAAGACTTTTGTATTTTGTCTTAAAGGCAATAGGGTGCCATTAGAGTTTTTTTGAACAGATGAATGAAATAATCCATCCTGGCCTTAAATATCATTTTGGCAGCTTTGTGAAAGATGGACTGGAGCAGGGACAGTGTGGCAGCAGGGAGGTGTCTTAGAAGACTCACAACAGTCTAGAGGAGATCTGGTAAGTAAGGTAGTGAACTATGGTTGAGTGGAAAGAAGAGGACAGATTTGTGACATGTGCAAGAAAAGGATGCAATAATCTGACATTTCTATGGTGTCTTAAGTTTAACAACTCATGTTCCTCATGACAATCCTATGATATAGGTAGTCTATGTATTCCCATAAAAATAAAGAAAATGAGATTAGGAAATGCTAAATCAATTTGCTTAAGGTGACAGAAGTCAGTGCTCTGTATTGTTGTGATATCACCCTTCTCCCACCCCCAGTAGAATGTAAGCTCATCAAAGGCTGGCATTATTTCATTTTGTTTCACTCTCACCCAGAAGTGTGCTGCAGTGGATAGAATGCTGGCCTTGCAGTCAGGAAGAATTAGGCTTAAGTCTCATTTCCGACACATCCTGACTGTGTGGCCCTAGGTAAGTCATTTAACTTCCCAGTGCCCAATATATTTCTCCAAGACCATAAACAGCAGTGGAGGCTGGTGTCAATCTGCATTGGGAGAGGGGGGTTTCTTCATTGAGAGTTCCCTATACCAATGAAACCACAGGTCTGGTTCACTGCCCCTCCATAGCTTCTTCCTCCTCTGACAAAAAACAAAAAACAAACCAAAAAACCCCAAACTCATCATTTAACATACTGCTTGCCCCAACGTAGACCCAGTAGGCACTCAACTTTTTATTTTAAAATTTTAATAGCGTCACCATTTCATGATGTTCCAGGAATCAATAGAATTTGGCAGCTCACTAGGTATGTGTGTGGTGGGGAGACCAGAGGGTAGTAGAAAGACTGGAGTTTCTCCCAGGTTTCAAGCCTAGGCACTTAATGGGAAAATGATGATGCTCCCAGCAATAGAAGATGTCTCTGCTTACTTCCCTTACAATTCTCCCCAGAACCTAGCGTCATTGTAGGCCTCATCCATCAAGATACATCACTATGACTGATAAGCTCTCCACTATAGGATGAGGTGTTCCATATCACAAAACATATTATGATACCCTCATTACTGAATGACAAATAGACATTCTTTTGATTTCTCACACTCTGGACCAAACTAGAAACAAGAAAGTGCATGACCTAGTGCATAGGGAACTGGCTTCCCCATCAGGAAGACCTGGGTTCAGGTTCCATCTCAGACACATGTCTGACTTTGCCACCCTGAGTAAGTTTCCAAACCTTTCAATGTCCTAAGCAATTCCCTAAGACTATAAGTTGCAAAGAAAATATTGATCTGCATTTATAAGAGTTTCTTCACTGGGATTTCCATCTATCAATAAAATCTCAGGTTCAGTCCCCCAATCCCCCTAAAATAATACATGGTTGTATATAATGTGGTCAAATGGGCAGCTAGGTGGTGCAGTGGAAAGAGCATCAGGCTTGGAGTCAGGAAGACCTGAATTCAAATCCTTGCTAGTGTTCAGTGTTCAGACACTTGCTAGTTGTGTGACCCTGGGCAAGTTACTCAGTTTCCTCATCTGTAAAATGAGCTGGAGAAGAACATGGCAAACCACTGAAGTATCTTTGCCAAGAAAATCCCAAATGAAGTCATGAAGAGTCAGGCGTGACTGAACAACAACATCAATGATATGGTCAAAGGAAAAGCCACTTTTGGAGAAAGTGCTTTAGGACAAATGTAATGATGGTAAAGGTCATTTTCGACTGAGGAGATGACGGAAGGCTTTATGAAGAACATTGTACCTGACCTGATCCTCAGTCAGTTATTTAGTCAAACAGCATTTACGAAGCACTTAGTATATCCAGATATTTCCCACCCAGCTGCACTCCTTTAGGATTTCCTTGACTTCTCCATCATGCCCTGTGCCAGGTATCTTCCCATGTTTCTCACTTTACTTTTCAGCTTCCTTTTGTGAGTCTTCTCCAATTGGATTGTAAGTTCCTTGAGGGCAGGGACATGTCTTTCTTTTTCATATTTGTATCCCAGGGATTAGCACAGTGATAGGTACTTAATAAAAGTTTATTGACTGACAGTCACTAAACTAAATATTAGGGATCCCCCAAAAAGGCAAAAATGCTGTTCCTGCCCCACAAAGAGCTCATATACTAATGGAGGAGCCATATCACAAAAAAACTATACATTCAAGTTACACGCAATATTAGTGGAACACAATCTCAGAGAGAAGGAACTGGAGTGGTAGGGAAGAGGGGAATGGAGGACTAGGAAGATGAGAAAAAAAATCTCCTGAAAAAAGGCAGAACTCAAGCTGAGCCTTTAAGAAAACCAGAGGCATGAAGGACAGCCAATGAAAAGTCACAAGATGGATGAAGTGTTCTGTGTGAGAAATAGTAAAGGGCCAATGTTGCCAGATGGTAGAGCATTTGAAGAGGAATAAAGAGAGAGGAGATTAAAAGGGAAGGAAGGGAACAAGCTGTATAGGGCTTTAAAAATCAAATGGAAGATTTTATATTTGATCCTAGACCTAACAGGAAACCACTGGAGTTTATTGAGAAGGGGGTGACATGGTCATACCTGAGCTTTAGGAAAATCACTTTGGCTGCTGAGGGGATGGATTGATTGGAGTGGAAAGACAACTGAAACAAGTAGCCCAACCAGTAGACTGTTGCAATAGTCCAAGCCTCAGGTGTTAAATGCGTGCACCAGGGTGACAATTGTGTGTGAGGAGAAAAGGGTACGTATATGATAGATGTTGTGAAGGTAAAAACAGTAAGTTTTGGCAACCAATCTGATCGTAGGAGGGAGTGTGAATGTGGAATTAAGGATGACACCAAGGTTGTGAGCTTGGGTGACTGGGAGGGAGGATGGTGGTTCCCAGAAACAAGAAACTCTGAGAAAAGGGAGGGTTTTAGGGGAAAGATAGAGTTCTGCTTTGGACATCCAATCTGAGATGACCAAAAGGCAATTGATGATATCAGAATGGAGCTCAAAGTTTACTTGAAAATAAAGGATCCTGAATGGTTGAAAATGTGGAAGGAGTGTATGGCATATATTGAGATGTCCCAGATTTGTCATGAGTTAGCTGTATATCCCTGGACAAGAGACCTCCTTCTTCTGGGCCTCAGTTTCCTCATCTGTAAAGCAAGGGAATTCTACTAGATGATCTTTAAGCTTGCTAGCATCTATAAAAAAAATGTTGTTCTGATTGTCTCCACCTCATTTTATAGCTGATTCTAGTCTACTTAGATTACTTCTTGTGGAAAGAACTATTTCATATGGTAAAATGGGGTCAGGGAAGACCAGAGTAATATAAGTAGTTGATAGTTCCATGCCCCAAAGCTCTAATTCTATTAACAACCTATAAAGGATGGGTTTTGCTTCTGATCAAGATCAACTGAAAGATGGCTAATTATCACTCCCAAGCAGAGGTCAAACTAACAAATGTAAATGCCAAAGGGGGAGGGTGTCTATTTTTTTAAATTAAATTTTAACCAACATACCAAAAAGCCAGTACCCAGAAGGAGTTGGATTTTTTTTTTTAAACTTTTGAAGTTGAAGCAGTAATTATATCAAGCATCAATACCTCTTGACCATTCACCCCACCCTGGCCTCCCGTACAGGTCATAGGCTGCTTTACTGGAAAAAGGAGAGGGAAGTGACTTCTTTTTAAAAACAGAGCCCCTCCCTGTCAAGCTCTAATGTAGCCTGTCAATCTCCTATCTATTGACTGCCCTATTGCACTTTCTCCAAGATAGCAGTGTCTTGGCACACAGCTGTTTTTTGAAGCAAAGCCTAAAATAAACTTATGCTAATCTGGAGTATTGACACAGCCTTGTCTATTTCAAGGGCCCCTTTAGTCAATTTGTGACAGATCTGCACCTCGTAAGTTGTTGTTCACTTGAATTACAGTTTCCCTTTTACAGTAGAGAAAGTCCTCAAAGAGGGCCCAAGATTATCCCCCAAATAAATCCATGGCCATTCCAGGTTTGTTGTGGATATACTTTGAGCAAAACACTGTACTAGGCATTTTTTGGAGTTTATCAAAAAATAGAGAACACAGGCTCATGCCTTCAAGGATCTAACAATCACCTCCATTTTTCCTCTAAGGGGAGCCATTGCAACACACTCAAGGACTTCTCAATAAGCAAGACTTTCAGGTACCTACCATCAACTGCATAATCAGAAAAATAACAATGAATTGAAAACAAGGAAAAAATCTAGAATAAAGGCTCTTTCAAGTAGAGAGAATTGGCAGAACCATTTCAAATCAGAGCATTTATGATGAAATCACCTCTCCAGAACTGCTAGTTCCATAACTTTCTGTCGTTCTGGATCATTTTTCTTGGTTTGTTTCATGTCTTCCTTTTAATAAAAAAAAATTATTCCTGTGCTTTGTTTTTACATTACAGACATTTATAGATTACCTCTACTTTGTGAGAGATCTCTTGTAACAAAATAAAACAATTAAATAAAACAACATAGTGATGCCATCTGAAACTGCATGCAACATTTCAATTCTATGGCATCCCCCCTCCTCTCTATTAAAAAAAAATGTATAGAAATCAACTTTATCTCCCTTTCACCCCCTACCCTACTGGGAAAAGAAAAAAAAAACAAATTTCTTACAATAAATACGCATAGTCAAGCAAAACAAATTCCCTCAATGGCTGTATCCAAAAATACATGTCCCATTCTGCACTCAAAATCCATCACCTCTCTATAATGGAAAGTGTTTTTCATTATTGGTCACCTAAAATCATGAATGGTCATTTCTTTAATCGTACTTTTTACAGCTTTCAAAGTCATTTATTTTCACAGTGTCATTATATGTAAATTGTTCTCCAGGTTCTGCTCATTTCATTCTTAATCAGTTTTAAAAGTCCTTAAAATTGTTTATTTTTATAATTTTGATGTTCGAGTATAAATTATTCTTCTATATCAGTTCATATAAAACCTTCCATATGTTTCTGAAGTAATCTATTTCCTACACCAGAATCAGGGGTGTGCTGGAGCCAGCTTGAACTATATTGTAAAAGCTGATTGTTAACTTTTCAGTGTGAGCATTTACACTTTGGAAATTAGCAAACTATAAATTAAGGCTTGATTTATTATTTTGATGATTGTTTAGACTTATAAAGTGATGAAAATGTAAATATTACAGATTAAATTTTAAAATGTGTTGTTCCTACATTTTTTTGGAAGGCTGGTTGTTAAACATTTACCATCAATCCACTGAGCATAATAGTACTTTATCACATTCATATGCCAAAACTTATTCATCTGTTCCTCAGCTGATGGGTATCTCCTTATTTTCCAGTTTTTTACCACTGTAAAAAGAGATGCTGTAACTATTTTTTTTGTACAATAAAAACTTTTTCCTTGTTCTTTGATCTATTTTGGTTAAAGGCCTGCCTAGCAGTGGTACAGCTGGGTCAAAGGGCACACATTGTTTAGTAACTTTTGTGTATAATTCCAATTGGTTTCCAGAATGGTTGTACTATTCTGGTTCATGAACAGAGCATCAGTGTGCCTATTTTCCCCCAGTCCCTTCAACATTTATGGGGTTTTTTTTGGTCTTCTTTGCCACTCTAATAGGTAGTTGTGAGGTGGAATCTCAAAATTACTTTAATTTGCATTTCTCTAGTGGTTATTTGGAGTATTTTTGCATATGGTTATAAATAGCTTGGGATTCTTCCCTTGAAAACTGCATGTTCAAATCCTTAGACCATTTATCAATTGGGGAATGGCTCTTTTTCTTATAAATTTTAATCAGTTTCTTAGATATCTTGGAAATAAAATCTTCATCAAAGAAACTTGCTACAAAGATTTTTCCCCCCTCAGTTAATTGTTTTCTCTTGATCTTAGCTATATTTGATTAGCATAAAATTTTTTTAAATGTTATGTAATTAAAATTATCCATTTCATCATCTATCTCCCCTATTCCTTGTTTTGTCAGAAACTTTTCTTCTATCTATAGATCTAATAGGTAATTTTTCCCATGTTTCTCTAATTTGTTTATGATATGACCTTTTCTATCTAGGGCTAGGTCATGTGCCCATTTCAAGCCTATCTTTGTAAAAGATGTGAAGTATGGGTCTAAATCTAATTTCTTCCATGCTGCTGCCCAACTTTCCTGGCAGTTTTTGTCAAATAGCTGCTAGAAGGATTTGTCAAATCCTAGTAATGGGCATACTGTGTTTATTAAATACAGGAGTACTAGACACATTTGCTTCTGTGTGTTGTATGCTTAACCTGATCTATTTCTCTATTTTTCAATCAGTACTAAATTGTTTCAAATATTTACTGCCTTATAGTATAGCTTCAAATATGGAACTGCTAGGCTCCCTTCATTCCTGCTTTTCATTCCTTCTTTTTATATTGGTGACCTTTTTTTCTTCCATGTGAATTGTTATTATTTTTTCTAATTCTATAAAGTAATCCTTCATTACTTTAGTATGGCATTAAATAAGTAAATTAATTTAGGTAATATTGTCATTTTTATCACATTGGATCATGTTACCTATGAGCAACTCAAAAATTTCCAACTAACTAGGTCTATCTTTATTTCTGCAAATAGTTGTTTGAAGTTATATTTATACAGTTCTTGTGTGTATCTTGGTAGGTAGATTCCAAAGTATTTTTTTTCTATCCTCTCCTCCTGGATTTTATTGGTGTTGTAGGAATATTAATGATTTATATGAATTTATTTTTTTAACTTGCAAGTTTGCTAAAGTTGTGGATTGTTTCCATAATTTTTAGTTGACTTTTTAGTGTTTTCTAAGTACACCGTTATATTTGCAAAATGTGATAATTTTGTTTCTTCTTATTTCCTCAATTTCCTTCCCCTGTCTTAGTGTGATAGCCAACTTTTTTACTATCATGTCAAATAAAAGTGGTAACAATGCATATCCTTGTTTCACCCCTAAATTCCGAAGAATTCTAGTATATTTCCATTACAAATAATGGTAGCTTTTGGTTTTAGATATATATTATTTGTCACCTTAAGAAAAGGTCCATTTGTTCTTATGTTTTCTAGTGCTTTTTTTTTTAACAGAAATGGATGTTGTATTTTGTACAAAGCTTTTTTCTGCATCTATTGATCTAACCAATACAATATAAACGAACATTTTTCTTAAGCATTATTTTTATTATTCTTACTCCTCTCCTCTCCCAGTCTTTCATTCCTGTAAGGTCTTTATCAAGGTGCTGTCTAGGTTGTTATCCATTTATTAGTATTTAAGAATAAGACACTATTTTCATTGTTTTAAAATCATATTCTATTGATGTGTTCTAGCTGCCATCTTCATTGAAAAAAGAACAACAGAGCCAATGTAGTAGCAGCTCTCACATGCGATTTTTGAAGAACTTTATTGGATTATTTATTGGCTTAGTTAGGGTAATTCATCATTGAAAAGAAACTATGTACAATAGTTGAGTTGAAATATACACACACACTCACACTTACTTACACAAACCTTTCCCAAGAGTGATAATTAGAGGAACATGTCTATATTCTGGGTCACCAAGAAAGGCTTTGTAGCCTACTATCTTCTCAAATTCCCTTGCCATATTCCTAGGGTTGTGAATGGTAGGTGGAGAGACTGTACGTCTAGAATTGGAAGGGCCCTCAGAAGCCATCTAGTCCAACCCTTTAATTTCACAGATGAGAAAACTGAGTTAAATGACTCCCTCATTAAATGACTTGCCCAAGGTCACACAGATGGTAAACATAAGAGGTGGAATTTGAACCCAGGTCTATACAGGAGCCCTACTAAACACTGCAGAGGATTATTCTCCTTATGACAGAAATACAAATTTAACAATGGCCCCTGTTCCCCTTTGATTTCTTCTCTCTGAGTTTAGGCTTGGTCCTCAATTTCCTCATCTGTCTGTAAGGGAGTAGTCCTTGAGAGTGTTGGAGTTGTGTAACAGTGTGCTGTCCTAAATTGTCAGTCATTCCTCGCATGGTTACCAAGAAGCATCTGGTACTCCATAGAGCACATAGCACTACAACCCTGAAAGTTTTACATGATGATTTTGGGCATATAGGTCAAGAGAGGACACTCACACTACTAAGAAGCATATTTTGCCGGCCCCAAATGACTGAAGACATCACACAGAAGTGTGAGATTCTGGCTTCTTATGTGTAGAGGAAAGTACTACCAAAGTGTGCCACAAACTTAGATAATATAAGCATTAGCAAACCCTTGGAACTTGTCTGCTTTGACTTTCTATCAACAGAAAGAGATAGTAAGACACCCTAAGTTCATAATTTAGGCATTTTTCTGGACTTCTCACTCATCCTCACTTCATATATCCAATTTGAATTAGCTAGGTGGTACAATAGATAGAACTCTGGACCTGAAGTCAGGAAGACCTGAGTTTGAATCCAAATGCAGGTCCTTAATATCTGTGTGACTGTGAACAAGTCATTTAACCTCTGTCTGCCTCAGTTTCCTAAACTGTAAAATGGGGATAATAATATCACCTTCCTCTTGGGTTGTTGCAACAATCAAATGAGATAATATTTATAAAACCCCTGGCACATAGTAGGTGCTTAACACATGCTTATTCCCTTTCCTCTCTCTCTTTGCCAATAGTTGCCAGATCTTACCATTTCTACTTTAACATCTCTCTCATGCCTTCTCAATATTCACACGCATCCTTTTTGTTGTTGATCAGTTGTTTTTCAGTCATGTCCAACTCTTTGTATTTGGAGCTTTCATGGCAAAGATACTAGAGTGGTTTTCCGTTTCCTTTTCTAGCTCATTTTACAGAAGAGTAAACTGAGGCAAAGAGAGTTAAGTGACTTGTTTAAGATCACACAGCTAGTAAATGTCTGAGGCCAAATTTGAACTCTGGTCTTCCTGAGTCCAGTCCTGGTGCTCAATATGGACTGCTCTACCTAGCTACCCCATTCACACATTTACCACCTTAGTTTAAGTTTTTATTACATCTCACCTAGGCTATTGAAATAGCCTCCTAATTGATCTTTCCCAATTCTAGTCCATCCTACATTTTAATGCCAAAGTAATTTTCCTTTAGTGCATATCTGACTGTGTGACTGCCCTACTCAATCAGCTCCACTGGCTTCCTAATGCCTCTAGGATAAAATAGAAACCTCTCCATTTAGCTTTTAAAACCCTATATAACTTGGCCCCAAACTGTCTTTCCATCCTCAATGAACATTACTTCCCTTCTTGCACTCTCCTGTCTAGCCAAACTGGCCTTCTGTCTGTTCCTCACACACAAACCTCCATCTCTGATCTCTGGGTGTTCGCGCTAACCATCCCAGATACCTGGAATATATTCCCTCCCTCCCTCACTTCAAAGAGCCCTTTTTTCCCCTTTAAGTCACAGCTGAAGCATCTTCCACAGGAAGCCTTTCGCAATTCCCCCTCCCAAATGCTAGTGCCAAACTACTTTGTATTTAAATCCTTAGTATATATTTGTATTTATTCACTATATGCACATATATAGTTATCTATAGCATATATATATATAAAGTGAATATATGTATATATGTGTGTGTATATGGGGCAGCTGGATGGTGCAGTAATTAGAGTGCCAACTCTAAGTCAGGAAGACTCATCTTCCTGAGTTCCAATCTGGCCTCTGACACTTACTACACAATTAGAAGACACAAGCCCAAAGAACAGCTGTACAACAAAAGTGGGTGTATATATTTTAGAATATATGAAAACATACACTCTTCATATATATTGAAGATATACATATATACATATGTGTATGTATATATAAATATATATGACTATATACTATATATGTGTGTATGTGTGTGTGTGTGTATATATATATATATATATATATATATTTTTTTTTTTATTCCTCCACTAGAATGTAAGCTCTTTGTGAGTAGGGATAGCATCATTCTTGTACTTGTATCACAGGTGCCTAACACAATGTCTGGCATATAGGAGGGGGCTTAATAAATACTTGTTGATTGATTGATAAACCACATTCTGGTTGAGACTTATTATTTAACAATGGGTGTACAGGCATACCCAACTAGGAACCAGAAAACTTCCACAGTCAGTAAAAGACTGTGGGGAAAATATGTCTCATGTCTGAACTTCCTTCCAGAATCCATTTGGACCAAGAAGAAACTTTGAAAGCACACTACTTAATAAGATGTTAACTTTGGCTGGCATCAGGAAGTCTAGAATTATATTACCCATAGCTTGAGTGTTTCAGTTCCACAATGATGAATTGGGAACCCTGAAACCAGAACTAAAATCTCAATGGAGTCGACATATGGCAGTCCCAGCACACACACACATACACACACACACAACACACACACACACACACACACACACAAATACACTTCTTCCAGGAATGATGCCAGAGGCTTTATGCCGCACTTGCTGATGTTTTGGTGAGAACCTACCCTAGCTTTTTACTTGGTTTTTGGCATCTCTGAAGATGGAGAGCCTGTGGACACTTATAAACAATACATCTCTCAGCTAAGAGAGAAACTAAAAGAAACTTACCCACCTAGCTATAACTTCAACTCAAATATAAATTCAACTATAACTTCAACAGAAAGAAGCAACACAATTCATAAGCCTGAATTGTGTGGTCAAGACTTTGAATAAGAAGACAGTTTTTTTTTGTTTTTTAAGAAATGTTGAAATTCATGGAACATACAAGTTCATAGAAAGCTATTTCATGCCTAGTTGGAAAGAAAGAGACTAAAACTTTTCCAACATCTCTAAGATATACTCCCTTCTTTCCTCTGACACTGTCACCATTCTAGTGCAAGTCCTTATCACCTCACACCTCAACACTAGCCTGCTGGTGGGTCTACCTGCCTCACCTATTTCCCCACTATAATTTCTCCTCCATTCAGTCACCACCAGTGATTTTCCTAAAGCACGGATCTGATCATGTCATCTGCCCATGCTGTAAATTCCAGTGGCTTCATAGTGCCTCTAGGATCAAATACAAAATGCTCTGGCATTCAAAGCTCTTCACAACCTAACCCTTCCCCTACCTTTCCAGTCATCTCAAACCTTACTCCTTGACATGTACTTTTTGATCCAGTAACACTGGACTCCTGGCCATTCCATGAACAAGACCCTCTATGTCTCGGCTCTGCACATTCCCTCTGGCTCTCTCCCATGCCTGGAACGACCTTTCTCCTCAAATTTGACTACTGACTTCCTGTCTTCCTTTAAGTCCCAACTAAAATCCCACCTTCTGCAGGAAGTCTTTCCCATCCCCTCTGTTCATTATTTTCTGTTTATCCTGCACATAGCTTATTTTGTATTTATTTGTTTGCATGTCACCTCCCCTAGTAGACTGTGAGCTGCTTGATGGAAGGGATAATCCTTTGTCTTTTTTTTTTTCTGTATACCCACTGCTTAGCACAGTGCCTGGTAAATAGTGGGCACTTGATAAATGTTGATTGATTGATTGATTGTAACTAGCTGATTTACAGAACAACCCTAGAATCTGGTAGGAGTCACATAAAGACACATAAAGACATTTCACTGCACCCATTTATTGCCTATAGGAGAGTTAGTTGAACATAAGGAGACAAGTAACTAACAGTTTTTCCAAAGATTCTCTGAACTAGACACTGGCTTAGACATTTCAAGTGATAAAGACTTGACATGCTGTATGTAACTCTACCATCAAGCCAAATGGGGAGTGAGGACTGAACCCACAAGGAATACCTTTCCTGCCTGAAATTTCAGCTGTAGAAATGCTTTTGGTACAGAGACAGCCTACCAAATACAGTAACACTGCTGGACAGCCTGGACTGTTTGCAAGTTCGAGTTTAGGGATGGAGGACTATGGTGCTGATAAGGATGATCATCAGCCCATACCATCAACTAGTTCAAGTACAGCAACAGATAGGTCAACAAATCACAGGAGACCGGATCTATTCAGCTTGTGAGAAGACTAACATGATTTTATAGGGGAAACTGAAAAAGCAGTTATATATACAGTTTACCTAAGTAAGATATGCCTCACATGTAATTGCCTATGTTCTTTGATGTATGTGGTACTTGCTGAATATTTGTGTACCCTAGATATACTTGCATAATTTTGCTATTTGTCTATTTGCATATTTACTGTTGTTTATTCATGGCCTGTTATCATGTATACCTATTAATGTTTTTGCATTAGATATTGTACATATTTACATGTATGGATATGTATTACTATTGTGATTTGTATGTAATACACATTGCATGTAATTTAAACCTCAAGTCACTAGAGAGTTTTTCACAATTTGGGATTATGGACAGCTAGGACCAAATATACCCCAATTGTTTTACTAAATGTTTAATTTAGGCTAAAATGTAAAGGAGTGGTCCTTAAAAGTCCAAGGCCTAACGACAGAAACAACAATTAGATTTTAAGATAAATGTAAAAAATATGGCCACACCAAGTGATCTCTTTAGGAGGTACAAATTATTCTATTGAATGATTCAAAAAGGTAGCTCTCAACAGTGAAGAATAATCCACAGAGACTCCAGTGCAGAACAATTCCTCCCACCTCCACCTCCTGCCAGACTACAGACCCCCAAGGCAATAATCCTATATCTCTTATTCCTCCTTGAGTACCTTCATGGGAGCCTGAAGTCTTTTCCTCTGGGTATGGAGGATGGTAGGTGAGGGAGTTTAATCTTTATTTGTTTTTAATTTTTACTCTTTTAAAAAAATTAGCATTAACCTCTGGTATTTGCTACTCATGGTACACATAGGAAAGTACATTTGGGAGGAGGCAACTGAGGAGAAGCATTCCTAGAGAAGAGATCGAGATGAATATAACACTGAGGTGTTTTTACCAGAAATCCTGTCTTTGGCTGGGGACTCAGAGTTAGCAAAAGAGAATTATAGATACTTGGATACTGCTTTCCAGAATAGAGACAACTAGTGGCACAGTAGATAGAGTGCTGTACCTGAAGTCAGGAAGACTCATCTTCCTGAGATCAAATCTGGACTCAGACACTTACTAGCTGTGTGATCCTGGGCAAGTCACTGAACTCTCTGCCTCAGTTTCTCATCTGTAAAATGAGCTGGAGAAGGAAATGGCAAACCACTCCAGTATCTTTGCCAAGAAACCCCAAAATGGGATCACAAAGAGTCAGACATAACTGAAACAACTGAACAACAACATGCTCATTTAGACTAAGCTCTACACCAGCAAATAAAATGCTCTTATAAGGGATAGGATTTTAAAGAACATCTACTCTAGCCTCTTCATTTTATAGATGTGAAAACTAAGGCCCAGAGAGGGAAAATAATTTCTCTAGATAGCAAGATCTGGAAATATAATCCAAATTCATTTCTCTTTCTAATATACCAAAGTTGAAAGTGATTTTCCAGTTGGCTATAACCCCTATTTAATTAATGCCGAATTTTAATTATCCATGATAATATTAGAAAATTGAAATCCAAAGATAGGTTACTGGAAGTAATCAGTTTATACAACAGATTCAACCTCTTTTTTTCCCCCTTTGTCTTAGATTAGAGCTGCTAACAAGGAATAAAAGAAGTTGTGTCTCACTTTCTGACCCTTTCCCTCATTTACCCTTCAGGTAGAAACACTAAAGAGTAGTAAAATAGCTTAAATGTGGGCGAAGGAAGGAAAAGAAAGACAAGCAATGTTGTGGTCTGAGAGGTTGAGACTCCTCAAAGACTGGAGTACAGGAAGGGGTCGTCTGGAATGAATTCATAGACTCAAGCATTCTTTAAGTTAAGTTGGCAAAAAGTTTATTGTTATGCTTTTCAGCGGGCAAGGATTCTTAAGGAACCTGAGATCTTAGAGGGATACAGTTAAAGTCTACATAGGACAAAATATAATAAAACATGTGCCAAATATGCTAACTAGGTGATTCAGGGTGGGATTAGGTAGTGGTTAAGGAGTGATCAGTTCTTAAAGGAACATGCACTTCTTGTACCTACCGCACAAGCGTTTTACCCAGAATTCACTGGGAAAAGCCCACGGGGGTGGGCACATGGAGGTGAGGTTTTAGGCCTGCTATGTCACTAAGTTAACTAGAGTTCAGGGGTAACTGAGAGTTGTCCAGTCTGCCACCAGTCAATGTCTTGTTTGACAAGATACATGTAGAGAGTATACAAATGTCTTAAGGCTAGAATATAGATGATGAGGCATCCAGGAGTGGAGAATGAGGTAGGGCGGTAGTATAGATAGTCCAGTAGGTAAGAATATCTTTATGGCCCAGTGCAAAGCCAATTCAAACTAATTCCTTCAGGTGCTGTTTGTAACTGCACCAGGGAGAGAGATAAGGGTCTTCTTGCTGGGGCCCACTCATGAGTAATTGCTAGGCACAGTGTCCTTGGGCTGGGGAGAAACTGCCAGAGACAGTGTTTCTGAGACTAGGGAGAAATTAGGGTCCAAGCACAAGCACCCAAACACAAGCACCCAAACCCAAGCACCTCATCAGCAAGACACCAAAATAATGAACAACATGAAAAGTCTGTCTCTGACTTGGAAGGTGATTTCCCTCCTCCCTCTCCCCTTTTCATAGGAAATTCTTTTAAAAGTAGATGAAAAGACAGTATAGACACACTCTTCAAGTATTGCCATGATTGCCTCTTCACTGCTATTCTGTAATTATGGAGGATTGTTTAAACATCAGTATTGATTTTTATAAAAAATCTAGCTAATTACATAAATGACCTCTAGTATCAGTCTTTTTCTATTTTTTAGTTCTAAACTATTGGAGGAGTGCTACAATCTAATGCCTTACCACTCTGCCTTCATTTATGGGGTCTGTGCTGGCATGGGAACCAAGTAGCATCACTATCCACATCCTTCAGTACAACCATAATGTTTTGGTGAAGTGACAGTGATTCCCTCGTTGGCAACTCAGAATAAGATACCCTCAGAAAATACATGGCAATCTCATGGAGAAGAAAAGGCCTCCAAAAGAGGAAAGAATAATGAACACAGACATGTTTTCCCGCCTTATACAAAGTTATTTTAAACCTATCCTTGAATCTTTATTAGGAAGTCTATGTTCTCTTTGGGGCTAGACTTTTAGTCCAAGAACATTTTTTTTTTTTAATTTTGGAGGTGTTATAGTACATGTTACCTCAGAAAATTCTAGAAAACATTTCCACTTGAGCACCTAGCACAGACATTCAATACCTTCTGGGCCTCAGTTTTCTCATCTGTAAAATAAGGAGATTGGACTACAGGTGGTATATAGCCAGATTCTAGTTCTAAAGTGTATGATCCAGTGTTCATGCTTCACTTCCAAGGTGGAAAGGTGATGGTGTCATGTTGCCTCCATCGTTTAGTAGGAAGAGAAGAAACACAAGGACACCCAAAGTTTTACAGGACTTCAGACAACAGGAAGTTGACCATATCTTTTGGTACTTTCCAGTTGGTAAGGCCTCACTCGGGGGGCCATGCAGAATTAGCCTACAAATCCAAGGTAGGGATCCTGAACAGTAATAGAGTAGTTGACCAAATTCAGTAAAACATAGATAAAAGAATGCCCCCTCCATTCTGGGGGGCTGCTATCTTAGAGCATACTATTTCTATGCATTCATTGTTAAATTACTGCAGCTCTTCTCCAAATATAGCTTCCCCCAGTTCCAACTACCTGAAGTGAAACCTTGCCAGTGCACTCTGGAAATCTCTTACAACTCATTTAAGATCCAGGTGCGATGGTCATACCATTTAGAATGCAGCTCTGGGAAGCTGTTTTCTTTTTTGAGATGAATATAGAAGTTTTGCCTCTATGTCGTTTTTGTTTTCCCAAATTAGCATTAAGCACACAATCAGGAAGGATAGATACCTTTACTTCAATTCAGAATTTAATGAGGGATTTCCCCAAGATAAATAAAGGAAATGCCATTTTAAAATTGCATGGTATCTTTTTCTCTTCAGAAGTGAATACCCCACATAAGGGTAACACCATCCCTTCCTTCCCAACACAGAAACACAGTTTATTCAAAGCAGCCTGTTTCTCATTCAGCCAATACAATAGTTCCTTATAAGCTAAAAACCTCTCTGTATAGATGTATTAGATAGCATTAGATTTTCATTTATGAAAATCCTCTAAGCATTGCTTTCCTTACTAGCTAAAATACCACAAAAAATTCCTTTGTGAATATAAATTTAAATGTAGAGAGAGAAAATGCATATCCATATTTTCATATATATATGTACACATGTATATGAACGCATATGCATATGCATCCTTTGTCTTTACTTACCAGTCGAGGCTGAGGACATGTGTGCTCTATTTCCTCCATGGTTTCTGAGGGAAGCTCATTAGAAAGGGATTTTGGGATACCTGTTTCTGACTCAGCATCAGTGGTGAGCACTGGCATGGCCAGTGAATGCTCCCGGCAGCTCTACCCCTTCCTTCTGTTGTTCTCCTTTCAGGCGGAAAATGTTTTCTTTGTCACATACTTCCTCCACCCCCCTTCTTCTTTCTTCCTTCCCTGGAGGGACTAAAGGGTTTTGTTGTTTTGTGGTTTGGTTTTTTTTTTTTTTCCCTTCCCCTTCTTTCCAGGAGACGCAAGGCGGCAAGGCCTCACTTTATCACTATAACAACAGCCAGCACTGAAGCAGCTGGTATGGGATACAGTAGTCTCATTTGCATGGTGCTCTCTGGTTGGCTACTGTCATCATAGTACCACTCCATTGGAGGTATGTGCTGTATTGGCAGGGCGGCCAGTGCACACAGCGGCAGAACTTGGGGCTTTGTAGCTCTCTTTTTTAATTTAGTGGCAAAGGACTCTCGGTCTGGGTGAAAAAAGTATAGCTGCACTATGTAGATAAGAAGAAACTGCTGAGATGCACAAGGCAACTCTAAGAAGAAATACCAGAACGTCCCTTTCTGAAAGGAAAAACAATTACTGTGACCTTGGAGGGGGGGGTTACAGATGCATGCTTATTTGTACAGAAATTTCTATCCTGTGATAGCCCTGAATTAGAACTCATTATTCAATAACACATTTAGTAAGCACTTCCTATGTACAGAGCACTTTGCTAGGTACTGGGGGACATCTCTTACACCTTGGTAGGGAGCTAGACACAAGCAGACAAATACAATATTACATGAGAAATACAATAGAGATGTACAAAATAAAATGCCTTGTGAGCTCCAAGATAAGACTTCTGACTGGTTAGGGGAATCAGGGAAAAATTCGTGGAGGAGATGGCAAAATACAAGGTTAGAAAGTAGTCTAATATGTAGCACAGAGTATGTGGACAGGTGCCTTATGAGATAAAGATAGAAAGGTACAGGGGCACCAGGCTTTGGAGAATTGAGAGAGACGGAGAGAGAGAAAGAGAGAGAGAGAGAGAGAGAGAGAGAGAGAGAGAGAGAGAGAGAGATGGATATATATATATACACATATATGTAGAAAGATGGATATACATATATATATAGAGAGAGAGAGATGGATAATGGATATATATGTTAATATATACATATATATGGAGGAGAGAAAGAGAGAGAGAGAGTTTTTTAAGTGCTTATTATGTGCCAAACACTGTGCTAAGTTTTGGGAATAAAAATAAAAGCATTTAACAGTCCCTGACCTCAAGGAGTTTATGTTCTAATAGGGGAAGATAATACATGTAGGGGGTACTGGAAAGAGTGGGGAGGGGAGAGGAAAGATACTCAAAAAGGGATAGTGTAGCAGGTAAAGAGAAGGATGTCTAATCCAGAAAGAATGGAGGTGAGAGTGAAGTAAAGTACAACTGAGGAACTTCTTAAAATGGCCATGGGGGAAGGAATTATCAGTGAAGAGAGAAACCTTTTCTCTGCTCCAAGGCAGAGGTTTCCCAAGGTGGCGATGCAGACCATGAGGTGACAGAGATGGGAATGGACTCATGAGTTATTGCAGAGGTGAGATCAGCAGGATTTGGAAATTAATCAAACATGAGGGATGAAGGATGAGGGAGAAGGAAGGATCAGAGATAGCACTAAGGTTTCAAACTTGGGAGACTGGGTGAATGGTGGAGCTACTAACAGAAATAATGAAGTAAGAAACAAAAAAACAGACTTATAGATAATAAATTCAGTTTTGGATTTGTTGTATTTAAGGTGCTGGTAGACCATCTTGCTGGAAATGTCCTACAGGCAGTTGACATACTGATCTGGAACTCAAAAGAAAGGTCAGGACTAGAGATGTAGACTTGGGAGGCATCTCTATAGAGGTTTTACTGTGGGAGTGAATGAGATTTACAAGAGAGAAAGTGTGAGGAGAAGAGAGGAGAGGAGAAGAATCAGAGAATCATGGGATTTACTTTTGGAATGGATCTCCCTTTCATTTTATAGATTAAGAAACTGAGGTTCAGAGAGATTAAATGCTTTGCCTAAGCTCATGTAAGTGACAAGTAGTTGTTCTGGGATTCAAATCCAGGTCCTTTGACTCCAAAACTATCCTCAGCATCTAGAACAGCAATGCCAAATCTTGTGATTTTTAGCTTCACAGCATCTATCATATATGTCCCTTTCTCCCCATTCATATATAGCCCTCACCCTAGTTCAAGTCTCCATCACCTCTCTCCTTGACTATTGAAACGGTCTACTAACTGGTCTCCACTTCAAGTATCTTCTCACTCCAAAGGGTCTTCCACTTGGCTGCCAAAAGTGATTTTCCTACTAGGCAAAGACCAGCATCTCACACC
This sequence comes from Vombatus ursinus, assembly GCF_900497805.2. Classification (NCBI taxonomy): domain Eukaryota; kingdom Metazoa; phylum Chordata; class Mammalia; order Diprotodontia; family Vombatidae; genus Vombatus; species Vombatus ursinus. The sequence goes on from NW_020954740.1 coordinate 1,137,242, forward strand.
ATATACCAAGATAAACTCTAAAAGGGTACTTGGCTTAGACATAAATGGTGACATCAAAACAAATGAGGAGGACAAGGAAGAAATTACCTTTTAGATCTATGAGTCTAATTAGATCTACACTGTGCTAAGTTTTGGGAATAAAAATAAAAGCATTTAACAGTCCCTGACCTCATATATATCCTATGAATAGGGAAATAACTCATCACCAATGAAGGAGAAGATCATAAACAATAAAATGGACAATTTTGATTACACAACATTTAAAAAAAAATTTTTTTAACAAACCAGACCAATGCAGCTAAAAATAGAGGAGAAGCAGGTAACTGGGGGAAATATATTTTTCTCTGATAAACATTTCATTTCAGAGACATACAAGGAACTGATTCAAATTTATAAGAATTAGAGTCATTGGGGGCAGCTAGGTGGTGCAGTGGATAGAGCTCTGGCCATGAAGTCAGGAGGACCTGAGTTCAAATCCGGGCTCAGACCAAACACTTGACACTTACTAGCAGTGTGACCCTAGGCAAAAAATCACTTAACCCCAATTGCCTTAAAAAAAAAAAAGAATGAGTCATTGTCCAATCAATAAATGGTAAAAGGATACAAGCAGGAAATATTCAAAGGAAGAAATCCAAAGTATCAATAGCCATACTTTAAAAATGTCCCAAATCACCAATAACTAGAGAAATGTGAATTAAAGCAATTGTACAGTTTTACCTCAAATCTATGAGATAGGTAATGCTGACACAAAGGAAAATGACAAATGTTGGAGGAATAATAGGAATATAGATACATTAGCACACTGTTGATGGAGCTATGAACTGGTCTAGTCATTCTGGAAAGGAATTTGAACTATGTCCCAAAGGTTATAAGACTGTGCATACCCTTTGGCCTAATGCTACCACTTCTAAATCTGTATCCCAAAGAGATCAACAAAGAGGAAAAGAAACCATAAATACAAAAAAATTATAATCTTTTTCTAGTAGCAAAGAAGCAGACATTAAGGGAGTGCCCATCAATAGTGGAATGGCTGAACAAATCAAGGTATATGAATGTGCTGGAATGCTATTTTACTGTAAGAAATGATGAAGGAAATGTTTTTAGAGAAACCTGGGAAGATTTGTATGAACTGGTATAGCATGAAGTAAGCAGAGCTAGGAGAACAATTTAAACAATAATAACAAAAATATCATAAAGACAAATAACTTTAGAAGACTTAAGAACTCTGATTAATATAACGACTAAGTATGATTCTAGAGGATGCTACCCACTTGATGACAGAGAAATGATGGATTCAGGGTACAGATGGAGACGTATATTTTTTGGTTATGGATGATGTGGGAATTTGTTTTAGTTGACCATTTATATTTGTTATAAAGATTTTGTTTTTCTCTTTCGATGGGGTGGAGTGAGATAGGAAGAAAAGACAGGAGATTTCTGTTAATTAAAAAATTAAATTTTTTGGTTTTTTATGGTAATTTTTATTTATTTTTTTGTTTTCAACATTTACTTCCACAAAATTTTGAGTTCCAAATTTTCACCCCATCTCGCCCCTCCCCCACCCCAAGATGGCATGCATTCTGTATGCTCCTTCCCCTAGTCTGCCTTCCCTTCTGTCTCTCCCCCCCCTTCTCTTAACCCCTTTCCCTTCAATTTTCCTGTAGGGCAGGATGGATTTCTGTACTCCATTTCCTGTATTTCTTATTTCCCAGTTGCATGTGAAAACATTTTTTTTAAACATGTGTTTTTAAAACTTTGGGTTTCAAATTTTCTCCCTTCCTCCCTCCCCACCCACTCTCATTGATAAGGCAAGCAACTAAATATAGGTTATATATGTGCAGTCATACAAAACACTTCCATAGTAGACATGTTGTGAAAAACTAACTCTATTTCCCTTAATCCTATCCCACCCCCCCATTTATTATATTCTTTCTTTTGACCCTGTCCCTCCTCAGAAGTACTTGCTTCTGATTACCGCCTTTCCCAATCTGCCCTCCTGTCTATCATCCCCCTACTCTCTTGTCCCCTTCTCCCCCCTCCCCCATTTTCCTGTAGGGTAAGACAGATTTCCATACCCAATTGAGTGTGTATGTTATTCCCTCCTTAAGTCAAATTCTATGAGAATAAGATTCACTCATGCCCTCTCACCTTCCCCCATTTCCCCTCTACTGTAAGAGCCTTTTCTTTTCTTTTTTTTGTGAGATAATTTACTCCATTCTACCTCTCCCTTTCTCCTTCTCCTAGTGTAATCCTCTCTTACCCCTTAATTTTATTCTCCAGATATGACCCCTTCATTTTCAACTCACCCTGTGCCCTCTATCTATCTATCTATATCTATATATACGTACATATAATTTTTTCCCTCCAACTACCCTAATACTGACAAAGGACTCATGAGTTACAAATATCACCTTTCCATGCAGGAATGTAAACAGTTCAACCATAATAAGTCTCTTATGATTTTCTCTTTCCTGTTTACCTCTTCATGTTCCACTTGAGTCTTGTATTGGAAAGTCAAATTTTCTATTCAGCTCTGGTCTTTTCATCAAGAATGCTTGAAAGTCCTCTATTTCACTGAATGACCATTTTTTCCCCTGCAGGATTATACTCAGTTTTGCTGGGTAGGTGATTCTTGGTTGTAATCCTATCTCCTTTGCCCTACAGAATATTATATTCCATGCCCTCTGGTCACTTAATGTAGAAGCAGCTAAATCTTGTGTTATCCTGATTGTGTTTCCACAATGCTTGAATTGTTTCTTTCTGGCTGCTTGCAATATTTTCTCCTTGACCTGGGAACTCTGAAATTTGGCTACAATATTCCTAGGAGTTTTCCTTTGGGGATCTCTTTCAGGAGGAGATCGGCGGATTCTTTCAATTTCTATTTTGCCCTCTGGTTCTAAAATATCAGGACAGTTTTCCTTGATAATTTCTTGAAAGATGATGTCTAGGCTCTTTTTTTGATCATGGCTTTCAGATAGTCCAATAATTTTTAAATTCTCTCTCCTGGATCTATTTTCCAGGTCAGTTGTTTTTCCAATGAGATGTTTCACATTGTTTTCTAATTTTTCATTCTTTTGGATTTGTTTTACAGTGTCTTGATTTCTCATAAAGTCACTAGCTTCCAATTGCTCCATTCTAATTTTTAAGGAAGCATTTTCTTCAGTAAGCTTTTGGACTTCCTTTTCTATTTGGCCAATTGGGCTTTTTAGGGTATTCTTCTCCTCATTGGCTTTTTGGACCTCTTTTGCCTTTTGGGTTATTTTTTAAGGTGTTATTTTCTTCAGTATTTTTTTGGGGGTCTCCTTTAGCATCACTCTCAGTTTTCCCTCTACTTCTTTTACTTGCTTCTCAAAATCCTTTTTCAGCTCTTCCATGGCTTGGGACTGATTCATATTTTTCTTGGAGGCTTTGGATGTAGGTGCTTTGGCTTTGTTGTCTTCTTCTAGTTGTATGTTTTGATCTTCTTTGTCACCAAAGTAAGATAATATGTCTGATTCTTTTTGCACTGCTTGCTCATGATCCCAGCCAATGACTTGAGTTATAAACTCTTTGCTAAGGTAGGGGTCTGTTTCCAGTGTGGAGAATGCACTGTCCCAAGCTTTGGGGGTTTTGTGCAGCTGTTTTCAGAGATACTTCTAGTGACCTGTAAATTTTCAGTTCTTCCAATGTGGTATGATCAAGGGTGAGGTGTTTACTCCTTTCCTGGCCTTTGCTCTAGTCTATGAATGACCACAAGCACTCTTTTCTGTCTTGGAACTGTGAGGAGGATTTCCTCTCCACTGCCACTACAAGCTCCACTATGCCAGCGCTCCTCTTCACCCCAGGATAGCCACCCAGAACTGTGATCCAGATCAAAGCACAGGCAAAGCAAGAGAGTCCTGCACCAGCAGAGAGATCCCTGTAATCCCCCTCTGATCAGCCACTGGATTCCTCCTCAGTCTGTGGGCTGGAAGCTCAGGAGGCAGCCTCTGCCCTGGGGCCAAGCTCGGGACTGGAGCTGAGACCATTGTGCTTCTCTTTTTCACCACTGACACAGACTTTTTCCATCGACCTTCTAAGTTGTCTTTGGTGTTCGTGGGTTGAGAAATCTGGAAACCACCACAGTTGCCTGTGATTCAGTCCTCTGAGGCCTGCTCCAGATTTGCTGAGGCCTACCTTGCCTGCGCGCCCACGCTGAGCTTCACTCCTCTCCAGCCTGGCACGATATACCTTTCTGATCAACCATCCAGGTTGTCTTGAGCTGGAAATTTGTTTCACTTTGTCTTTTTCTGGGTTCTGCTTCTTTAGAATTTGTTTAGAGCCAATTTTTTAGGTATTTGGAGGGGTTTGGGGGAGAGCTCAAGCAAGTCACTGCTTTCACTCTGCCATCTTGGCTCCGCCCTCCAAGATAGTATAATTTGAAAGCTGTCATATGGTTCATCTCCCCAAAAAGACATCTCCACTGATGTACCAGAGTACCTGAAATTCTCACCATTAGAGTCACTCTTTTGGGTCAAAACATTGCCTCCAGAAATCTCCTGTCAAAATACTCCATGTTTTTCGGAAGGGTGACACATTAACCTATTATCACACCTGAGGAACACTGAATTTAGACTAGGTGGTTACATGGAAAGGTTTGGAACTAATTTGCACCAGAGAGGGCAGGCAGCACAGAGTGAGTCATCACAATTGGGCCCTGGATACCCAAGGGATAGTACAAAAGAAGGAAGTACATATGAATAGAGGATGATATTATAATCAAGCAGGTAAGGTACTAGATTAGAAAGTGAAATTCTTGAGGTAAAGGACATGTTTTTGCCTTTCTTTGCATCTCCAGTGCCTAGCTTAGTGCCTTGCACATCATCAGAATAAGCATTTATTAAGTGTCCACTATCCATCAGGCACTGTGCTAAATGCTGAGGATTCAAAGAAAGACAAAAGATGGTCCCTGCTCTCAAGAAGCTGTAATGGGGGAGACAACATGTAAACAGCTATGTACAAATAAGGTATAGATAGGATACATTGGAGATAATCAACAGAAGGAAGACTGTATCATTAAGGTGGATGGGGGGATGGAGGGTGGGGAATCAGAAAAGGCTTCCTGAAGAAGGTGGGATTTTAGCTGGGACCTGAAGAAAGCCAGAGAAGCCAGGAGGCAGGGGTGAGAAGGGGAAGAACTCTCGGCATAGGGGCTAGCAGGTGAAAATGCCCAGAAGAGGGTGATGGAGCCCTACGTGTGGGGAATTGCAGTGAATGCTTTTTGACTGACTGACTGACTGACTGACTGACTGACTGACAGACTGAGAAGTGGAGCCTTGGGAGCAGGAAGGCAGTGAAGGAACAGCAAGAGAGCCAAGTGAGATCCCTTTGTGGCTGAGCAGCCACAAAATTTAGAGCAGCTCTGGGGAGCCTGGTTACCTTCTAGGTGGTTTTTCCTATGTTCTGGATCTGTGTTCCACAAAAGGACAATTCTGGAGGTAGTTGAGTTGAGTGGATCAGAAAACATTATTAGGGAATCAGCTCTTGTTGCTGCTAACTTTAAGGAATAGATTCATCCCAAACTGGACTTTTTGGTGTTATCTAATATCAAAACTTCAAGCAACTCCTGGCATCACTCAGTGTACACAGTAAAGGGGGACAACCTGCATGTACAAACACCCTGAGAAGGTCATCCAGTTACACCAGGCCCTCATCAATGCAGCGCTCCATAGTGAAGAGGGCAAATCTGGCTCTGTCTCTGTGCCCACTTTAAACACAATCAGCTCGGCAATCCCAGTTAGGTGGATTGTAAAAGAGAAAAGGGAGAATGGATAGAGAAAAAATAGAAGTCTCTAAATTAGGGCTTCTTAACCTGGAGTCCATGAACTTTTCCTTTAAGTCCTTTGATAACTGTATCTCAATATAATTGCTTTTCTATTTTATATTATATATGTAAAAACATTATTCTAAGAAAGGGTCCAGAGGCTTCACTAGACTGCCAAAAGTATCTATGATCCCCCCACCCAAAAAAAGTTAAGGACCCTGTTCTAAATAAATCCTGTGGTGAATGGATTCACAGCCACTTAACCCTGGACACTGTTCTACTCTGTCTTTGTACAGTCCAACCTTGGACTAGGTTAGAACTGCTACACTTGAAACTAAATTCTCAAAATTCACCAAATCTTCTATGCTTCTCTTTAGCATCCTCACTGATATTACCAAAACAGGTCAATTAGAATATTCAGCTTTCTCTTACTATTTAATTTTGTGAATTTTTTTCCCTGTGAAAAAAAGTCAGATGAGCACGAAAATTGGATGGACAAGGGCATAAAACAATTTACAAATTGACATTTAAATGTTTGCTTCACCTACAAAAAATTGTTGTAGTATGCTCAAATCCCTTCATAAATGTGGTTTTATTTCACGCTGTCTTTCAGTCATATGTCTGTGGACCTAAACCCCTTCAGGGAGGGAGAAAAAATATGTTGACTATTCCTGTATGATGGAGTCTGCATTTGGAGATTTGATTAAGCTGAACTACATGTAAGATTGCTTGTAAATAAATAATTAGATAATAATTAAACAATAAGTGATTGTAAAGCACTTAGAAAGTAGAAGTGTTTATAAATACTAACAAGTAATAATAACAATAATTTCATCATGACTACACAGCTGCTGATGTTGATAAGTACAATTTATTCCAGCTAAGGGCAATTTTAATTTATGCAAAAATGTTGCTGTCATAACTGTTTTGCTCAAGCAGAACAGAATGAAATGTTGTACTTAAGCTTTTTTTATTATGTTATTTAAGCTAGTTTTAATTTATTTAGGCAAAAACATTTCTTTTCTAGCACCACCTCAGATCCAGAGGTCTAGGAATGTATTTATGTTCATTTTTATATTATTAATAAATTTGATTTATTAATACAGTGGAATATTGAGGTAAGACTAGGTGACTAACTCAATAGAAAAAAATTTGGAGTCTTAATGATCATGCCTCATTCTCTCCTCCTTTACTCTCTGATGAAGAGGTGACCCTATTCCTTAACAAGACCAACCCTTCTACATGTATTTTTTTTTATCTCATCTCCTCTGGTTTTCTCAAGCAGATTGCTCCCATAATCCTCTCTCCAATCACTCTACTCTCCTAATTTTCATTGTCTGTTGGTGCATTCTCTGCACTTAACAAACCAACTAATTGGGCAGAGCCAAGATGGCAGAGTGAAAGCAGTGACTTGCTTGAGCTCTCTCCCAAAGCCCTCCAAATAGCTAAAAAAAGGGCTCTAAACTAATTCCAAAGCAGCAGATCCCACAAAAAGACAGAGTGAAACAAATTTCCAGCCAAAGACAGCCTGGATGGCTGATTGGAAAGGTATATTGCACCAGGCAGGGAGAGGAGCGCAGTTTGGCGTGGGCACACAGGCCTTAGAGAACCTGGAGCAGGCCTCAGAGGACTGAATCGCAGACAGCTGTGGCAGTTTCCAGACTTCTCAACCCACGAACGCCAAAGACAACTTAGGTCAGTGCGAAAAGTCTGTGACTGCAGTGAGAGAAGAAACTAGGTCTCAGCTGCAAGTCCCAAGCGTGGGCTGCGGCTGCCTCCTGAGCTTCTGGCCCACAGACTGAGGGTGAATCAAGTGGCTGATCAGAGGGGGATTGCAGGGATCTCTTTGCCAGTGCTGAGGCAGGAGTCTCTTGCTTTACCAGTGCTTAGATCTGGGTCACAGTTCTGAGGGGCGGTCCTGGGGTGAGAAGGAATGGTGGTGTGGTGAAGTTTGTTGTGGCGGTGGAGAGAAAACACCTCGCCCCTTATTATAGCACCTTGGAAGAACTGAAAATTTTCAGGTCCCTAGAAGTATCTCTGAAAACAGCTGTACAAACCCCTAAAGTTTGGGACAGTACATTCTCCACATTGGAAACAGACTTTTACCTTAACTAAGAGTTTAAAACTCAAATAATTGTCCAGGATCATGAGTAAGCAGCGCAAAAAAGAGTCAGACTATATTATCTTACTTTGGTGACAAAGAAGATCAAAACATACAACCAGAAGAAGAAAACAAAGTCAAAGCTCCTACATCCAAAGCCTCCAAGAAGAATATGAACCAGTCCCAGGCCTTGGAAGAGCTCAAAAGGAATTTTGAGAAGCAAGTAAGAGAAGTAGGGGAAAAACTGAGAGTTTTGCAAGAAAATCTTGAAAAACAAGTCAACAGCTTGCTAAAGGAGATCCAAAAAAAATACTGAAGAAAATAACACCTTAAAAAATAGCCTAACCCAAATGGCAAAAGAGGTCCAAAAAGTCAATGAGGGAAGAATGCCCTAAAAAGCCCAATTGGCCAAATGGAAAAGGAAGTCCAAAAGATTACTGAAGAAAATACTTCCTTAAAAATTAGAATAGAGCAATTGGAAGCTAGTGACTTTATGAGAAATCAAGACACTGTAAAACAAATCCAAAAGAATGAAAAATTAGAAAACAATGTGAAACATCTCATTGGAAAAACAACTGACCTGGAAAATAGATCCAGGAGAGAGAATTTAAAAATTATTGGACTATCTGAAAGCCATGATCAAAAAAAGAGCCTAGACATCATCTTTCAAGAAATTATCAAGGAAAACTGTCCTGATATTTTAGAACCAGAGGGCAAAATAGAAATTGAAAGAATCCGCCGATCTCCTCCTGAAAGAGATCCCCAAAGGAAAATGCCTGGGAATATTATAGCCAAATTCCAGAATTCCCAGGTCAAGGAGAAAATATTGCAAGCAGCCAGAAAGAAACAATTCAAGCATTGTGGAAACACAATCAGGATAACACAAGATTCAGCTGTTTTTTACATTAAGTGACTGGAGGGCATGGAATATAATATTCCAATGGGCAAAGGAGATAGGATTATAACCAAGAATCACCCACCCAGCAAAACTGAGTATAATCCTGCAGGGGGAAAAATGGATATTCAGTGAAATAGGGGACTTTCAAGCATTCTTGATGAAAAGACCAGAGCTGAATAGAAAATTTGACTTTCCAATACAAGACTCAAGTGAGACATGGAAGAGGTAAACAAGAAAGAGAAATCATAAGAGACTTATTAAGGTTGAACTGTTTACATTCCTGCATGGAAAGATGATATTTGTAACTCATGAGTCCTTTGTCAGTATTAGGGTAGTTGGAGGGTTAGGGTAGTGAGAGGAAAAAAATTATATGTATGTATAGATAGACAGATAGATAGATAGAGGGTACATGGTGAGTTGAAGATAAAGAGGTCATATCTGGAAAATATAATTAAGGGGTGAAAGAGAATTATACTGGGAGAAGGAGAAAGGGAGAGGTAGAATGGGGTAAATTATCTCACATGAAACAGATAAGAAAAGGCTTTTACAGTGGAGCGGAAATGGGAGAAGGTGAGAGGGAATGAGTGAATCTTATTCTCATAGGATTTGGCTTAAGGAGGGAATAACGTACACAATTGAGGTATGAAAATCTACAGGCAAATAAGGGGGGAAGGGGACCAGAGAGCAGGGGTTTGATAGAGGGGAGGGCAGATTGGGGGAGTGGATAATCAGAAGCAAACGCTTCTGAGGACAGACAGAGTCAAAAGAGAGAATAAAGTAAATGGGGGGTAGGATAAAATGAAGGGAAATATACTTAGTTTTTCACAACAGGACTACTATGGAAGTGTTTTGCATGACTACACATCTATAACCTGTATTGAGTTGCTTGCCTTTTCAATGAGGGTGGGTGGGGAGGGAGGAAGGGAGAAAATTTGTAACCCAGAATTTTAAAAGCACTTTAATAAAAAATTAATTAACTAAATAGATAAATAAATAAATAAATGAAAATTATACTATCTTGGTAGGAACACCTGGGATTCTCTAGGCTTACCTAGCCATTATTAAGGAACAGCTCCAACAACATGTCCCTAATTTACACTGTTTATATGGCTATTGCTCATTTGTATTTATGAGATGTGACTAAAAAATAACAAGACTGATTTTTATAAATAAGTTTTTATTGATATCTTTTATTTTTTACATTTCCATAATTTTCCACAGTGTCCCTCTCCCTCTCCTTTACAGAGAGGCATCTGATATATCGAATAGTATTTTTTTTAAAGATTAAAAAAAAAAGAAAAGGGATCAAAAAAATCTCCATAACTAATCAATGTATCAAAAAAAGTCTGAAAATATTTGCAATGTATAAGATGTGTGTGTTAGGGGTGTCTTCTCATATCGCTTCTTTCTAGTTATGCTTGTAATTTTATAATATGCATTTTTTGTGTTTTTCTTTCCTTTTACATTGGTGTAGTCATTATGTATATTATTTTCTTGACTCTACTTACTCCATTCTGCATCAGTTCATGTAGCTCTTTCCCTGCTTCTCTGTATTCATTAACATTCGTCTTTTTTTACTGCACAGTAATAGTCCATTATATTCACATACAACAAATTATTTAGTCATCCCCAATTTGATGAGCAACTACTTTGTTTCCAATTCTTCTATCTAACAAAAAGTGTTGCTGTAAATGTTTCTTTTTATCAATGACCTGTTTGAGGGCACAAGAATAGTGTTGGAATCTCTGAGTCAATGCGACATTTTAATCACCTTATTTACATTATTCCAAATTGCTTTCTGAAATGATCATGCTGATTCACATATCTACCAATGATGCACTAATGTGCTTATATTTCCACAACCCCTCCTAAATTGACTATTTTCATCGTTTGTCATCCTACCAAGACTAATTTTTAATTGAACACATTTCCACCTATAAATAGGGATTATCCTTCAAAGTGGCCTAGGGCTATGCACTTATTCAAGTGCCATAATCATTGCTCACAACTCTTTCATAGCTCCTCTTCTAGAAGTGCCTTCTAGAACATGAGCTCTAGATAACTAGACACAGTCACATCTCTCACCTTTAAAAATGCAAAACCCCAAAACTTTAAAGAGTAATATTAAGCTTGTTCACCCCTATCCTAATCCATGTCTTCTCTATGCCTATAGCCTGAATCAGGAAGGGGCACAGCATCCTAGTCTATGACATACTGGCACATTAGTCCAGAGGACCCAGCAGCTATAAGAAGAGACATTTTGGATTTCTGAATCACAAGCTGCCTTATATATATGTCCATGTTAATGTCATACCAGCTTCTCAACCTCAAAGTGTCCAGAATTAAACTAATCACTTTCCTCTCCCCTAAACCTGCCCCTCTTCCCAATTTTCCTATTTCTATTGATTGTACCTCTGTTCTCCCAGTCACCTATGTTTGAAACCTCAGTTTCATCTTTGAGTCTTTTTTCTCTCTCACCTTCCATAGCCAATTGACTAAATCCTGTTGATTTGATCTCTACAATTCTCACATATGTCCTCCTCTGCATTCGTATTGCACCATCCTGTTCAGGTTCTCATCATTTCTTTCCTGAGCTATTGTAATGCCTTCCTAATTGATCTTCTGGGCTCCATTCTTTCCTTTCTCTGGGTTTTTTTTGCACATGGATGCCAAATTAATATCACTAAGACCAAGGTCTAACTATGTCCCTCCTCAGCATCTCTCTCCTGCTACTAGGATAAAATACAAATTCCTTTGCCAGGCACTACAGCCCTCTACAATCTGGCTGCCAATTCAGTCAATGAACATTTATTAAAGTGCTGGGAATACAAAAAGGCAAGAGACAGTCCTTGCCCTCAAGGAGTTTACAATCTAATAGAGGAGACAACAAGCAAAAAATATATCTACGAAGCAAGGTAAGTACAGGATAAATAGGAAATAATTAACAGTAGGAAGGCACCAGAATTAAGAATTAAGGTTGGGAAAATCTTCTTGTAGAAGATGAAATTTTAGTTGGGACCTAAAGGAAATCAGGGAAACCAGCAGGTGAAGATAAGGATGGAAAGCATTCCGGGCAGGGGAACAGCCTGAAGAAATGGCCAAAGCTGGGAGACGGAGTGTCTGGTTTGAGGCCAGAATTATTGGACTGAATAGTATGTAGTGGGGAATAAGGTATAAAAAAACTGGAAAGATGTGAGGGGGCTTATTTATGAAGAATGCCAAACTGAAGATTTTGAATTTTATCCTGGAGGCAATTGGGAGCCACTGGAGTTTACTGAGTAGGGAGGTGACATGGTCAGAACTGTGCTTTAGGAAAAGCACTTTAGTGACTGAATGGAGAATGGATTGGAGATGGGGAGAGATTTGAGGGAGGTAGACCCACCAACAGGTTATAGCAATAGTCCAAGCAATGCCTGGCAATGGTGGCAAGTGTCAGACAAGGCAAGGGGGCATATTAGAGGGATGTTGCAAAGGTGAAATCAATGGGCTTTGACAATAGATTGGATATGGGGTGGGGTAGGGTGGGATGAGAGACAGTGAGAGATTGAGGATGACACATAGGTTGTGAACCTCCTACTGTAAGATACTGAGCCATTCTTATATGGACATGTTATTTACCAAAAATGGCAGAAAAAGGACATTTGTGAAAGAAACACAGAGAAAATATGCTTGAGGAGAAACACAGAGAGGGCAGGAGTGGAAGAGGTTCTAGAGAGGCAAAAGTACTTATTGATAGTTAAGATAGCTGCAGTATGTTGTTTCCCAGAAGTTAATTCATAAATTAGTGCTTTTAAAACTGAGGTTTATAGCTATGAAACTCTGAATGAAAGAACTTTTGGGGGACTATGGGACAACTGCATATCGACTGTCATATCTGACAGAAGTGTAGATTTGTTTATTTTCAGCTTACACAATGCACCATCATTCCCCTAGCATCCTTTTTTTTCCTTGGCACACCTCAACTTATAGACTTTCAAAAATATTTCTCTAATTATTATTAGTTTCCTATAAATTAAAGTGTGAAACAAAAGGTTCACTTCTTTATCTTAGGAATTTGTCATGATACAGCTTATTTCTTTCAAAATGAATTCCTGAATAAATACAGATGACTTTAGGATAAAATCTTTCATGTTACTATGCTAGTTTGGTATTGCAAAGAAACTACCAAACTGTATTTAAAAAATATACTCTGAAAAAAAAATCACATGGTTAATGTCACCCAAATTCTTGGAGCCTTTCCTTGGTAATTAAATTTCCCTTTCTTCCCTCTCCTTACCCTACATGTGGAGGTTATTAAAGTCATTCTCAAGAGAACTAATTTAAAATGTGATTACTATAGCACAGTGACCCTAATTTGTTATTCATTTAAAAAAAAACCCTAGCAGTGCTCTGATTTTTTTGCATTTTGAGCTTCTTATACCATACTCTAACTATGCACTGATTGCCTCCTTAATTAATAGACTATGGAGGTAGGGCATTTCCTTATTAAACAGGGAACAGAATATGAAATCTTGTGAGCACTCCACAGCATTTATTTACATAAGTCATATTGACGGGGTTGATTCAGTGGCAGAGAGAGAAGGAAGGAAATTTGGAAGCTATCTGCCGAAGAGACAGCTTCCTTTGTTAAAACAGTCAACTCTGATATGGATAATACTGAGTCCACATGTAATTATTAAGTAGAAGTCTTTATGTTTAATTTGCTTTTCCTATCCCACCTCCATCGGGAAATTTTATATTCATGGAATGATGTTCATGGGTCATATTTGATATTCATTGTCACTTTGGTATTCATGTGTTGATATCTTTGTGTCATGTTCTGATAAAGAGGGAAGAAAAGGGGGAGAGACAAAGATGTTACAATTGTATGTTAAATGAAAGCAGACAATACTAAGTCTGTATTCTGTATGTGTATGAATGTGTGTTGATACGATGGGATACAGAAGTTAAAGCTGAAGGAAGGGGAAGAGATCGTGAATGCTGAATGGCAGTAGCTGAAAAAACTCTGAAGTGATTGCTGGGTTCTGACTTTATTTCTCTCTAGCCACTAAGATGAGGGTGGTGTAGGGTGGGGGGAGGAAAAAAGTGTTAGGGGATGGAATGGGGTTTTCAACAGACCTACTAAGAGAATGATGCCAAAGTTTAAGCAGTTTTCTGTTCAATTGGGATCATTTCTACCAGGATCCCTAATCCTAAGTCTAAAATGACCTAACAGACACTTTTGGGACACTGGGAAATGACTGTATGGTATTCTGCCTGAGAGCTCTGGTCTGTACTGATTACAGGAACTTAGACTTTGGGCTGGAAGAGCCCATAGAGATCATCTAATCCAGAGCTTCTAAACCTGCTATCTATAAGCTTGTTATGAGTTTTAAAAAATATTTTGATAACTGCATTTTAATATAATTGATTTCCTTTGGAACCCTATTTTATTTTATACATTTAAAACATTTTGAGAAGGGATTCAAAGGTTTCAACAGACTGCCAAAGGAATCCACGACACAAGAAAAGCTTAAAAACCCCTGAACTAGTACAACCTTCTCATTTTACAGATGAGAATATTTAGGTCCAGGGAGGTTAAGTGATTTGCACAAAGTCATAGTCAGTAAGGGAGAGGAGTGAGATTTGAACCGTGGTCCTCTAAATCTGAAACCAATGCTCTTGACCCTGATCTTTCAATACTTGTAATTCTGAGAATATTTGTTGTCTATATTCCAATAATTTGGCATTATCATTTACTTTTTGTATTATTTTACTGAACTGTATTTCATGTATTACTATTTATCTTTCCAGATGTTTGTCTCATATCACCAACTAGCTAATAGAAGATAAAGAGGAAGATAAAATTCCTGTAGAGCAGAGACCCCCTTTATGTTCCTTTGTTTTCCCCCACATGCCCTCATACAGTGCCTTACACATAGTAATTACTCTAAAATCTATAGATAAATTGATTACTACTTTGCCCAGTGGTGGCCTAACCCTATCTTCCTCCCTGTTCTCATTAGCCCAGTGCTGCCATTACCCCAAAATGAAAACCAGAGGTGAGTTGCTATAGTAGGAGGTGACAAGGAAGGAAATAGAAAATCTGCTTCCCAAAGCTAATATAAGTTCCTTGTGGGGGAGGTAGTATAGTCTATTTTTTCCCTATTCCTTTTCTCCCAGTACTTTATTATTGTATGAAAGGCTCAGAAAGTGCATTCTCTGCTCCTGCCAAACCAGTCTACTCCCTGTTCTTCAAATAAACTATATACAGAACTATCTTTATGGTTTTCCTGGAATTTCATCCTTTTTTTTCTGTCTGCTTATAGAAGTCATCATCATGGGATCTTGTCTTTTGCCTTTTTTATACCCTCCACATAGTAGGCATTCATCAAATATTTATCAATTATTTACTTGAAAAAAGTAGTATGGGGTAGTCTATAGAGAATCAGGTTAAGACATATAAACTATGGCAGACTTTGGGCTAATCACTTAACTTCTCAATGCCCTAGTCGATTCTCCAAAGTTGTAAATTGTAAAGCTGGTTCTGGTCTACATTGGTAGAGGAAGTCTCCTCACCCTGGGTTCCCTATAACAATGAAATCACAGGTCCAGCATGAAAAACAAAGAAAACATCTCCCAAGTTCTTATTTTGGTTTTATCTATGAGAAAATAAAAATATAAAATGATATGTAGCTATTTCTACTCAATTTATTAATTTGTCTATCTATTCATCTATCCATTCATTCATTCATTTATTTATGCATTTGTTTATTTATTTAGGATGGAGGGTAGCAGGGGTATGAGAGTGTGAATTTACAATTCAGAGAACAAAAAGATCTTTTTTCTTTCATGCTCTGAGACAGTGGATGGGGTGGGAGAGGATCGAAGAGTTGAGAGTCCTGGTATTTTTACAACACATGGATCCATTATGGGAATAGAGCAAAATTGCTTAATTTTATGCCAGTTCCCACTTTAAGTGGGAGTTAGTTCTGGAGCATTGAAAGCTAAACCAGAAAAATAATAGGAAATAGAACAGTTCTGCTTCTCTCCTAGCGACTGGCACTAGGAAGAGCAGGAGAAAACCAGTTTTCACAGAGCCTTCCCAGAGTTAGCCAGCCTCTTGTTCCACAGCTCTTTGTATCCTTGTGGGACGATTCAGTGAGCAATCTGAGGAAAGAGAGGTTGCCCGACTGCCAGTTTGTTTTTCTGAGCACTCCACAGGAAATAGAGATAGGGACTGAACTTGTAATTTCATTTGTATAAAGATATATGAGTCCTATAAGACACCGTTTATCATGGTGGTCAGAAGATTGGTGAGAGTTAGGAAAACCTGGATTCATGTCCTGTGCCAGATATATACTGTGTGACTAAGAAAATCCCTTAATCTCTTAGTGCCCCAAGCACCTCTCTAAAACTTGGAGTTGCAGAACCCTAGCTGATTTGCCTCAATAAAAGGAGTCCCTTCACTAGCACTTCCTTATACCTATGAAATGGCAGGTCTGGGCTCCCCTGCAACCTCATCCTTCACCTCCTACCCTGAAAAAAGGTATAAGCAATCTTGGTCCAATAGGATAGATGATGATGAAATACATTCCTCTCCTCTCAGGAGAGAGGTGGTGGACCATGTGTATGAAATGTTGTTGTATAAAGTCAGACTTTGTCACCATGTTGTTGGTTTTGCCTGTTTGTTACAACAGAGGATTCTTTTTTTTTCTTTTTTTCTTAATTTATTTTTAGTTTTTAACAATCACTTCCATACGCTTTTGAGTTTTAAATTTTTCTCCCTCTCCCTCCTTCCTCCCTCCCTAAGATGCTGTGCAATCTGATATAGGCTCTACATATATATTCCTATTAAACGTATTTTCACATTAGTCATGTTGTAAGAAAGAATTAGAACAGGAGGAACCACAAGAAAGAGGAAACAAAACAAATCAGAAGAAAAAAAAGAGTAAATAGTACGCTTCAATCTGTATTCAAACTCCATAGCACTTTCTCTGGATGTGGATAGCCTTTTCCATCATGAGTCTTTTAGAGATGTCTTAGATCCTCTCATAGCTGAAAAGGGCTAAGTCTATCAAAGTTAGTCATCGCACAACATGGCTGTTACTGTGTACAATGTTCTCCTGGTTCTGCTCACTTCACTCAGCATTAGTCCATACAAATCTTTCCAGGTGTTTCTGAAGTTTGCCTGCTCATCATTTCTTACGACACAATAGTATTCCATTACATTCATATACCTCAACTTGTTCGACCATTCCCCAATTGATGGGCTTCCCCTCAATTTTCAGTTCTTTGCCACCACATAAAGAGCTGCTATAAATATTTTTGTACATGTGGGTCCTTTTCCCATTTGTATGATCTCTTTGGGATACAGCCCTAGAAGTGCTATTGCTGGGTCAAAGCCTATGCACATTTTTATAGCTGTTTGGGCATAGTTTCAAATTGCTCTCCAAAATGGTTGGATCATTTTACAACTCTACCAACAATGCATTAGTGTTCCAATATTCTCACATCTTCTCCAGCATTTATCATTTTCTTGTTTTGTCATGTTGGCCAATCTGATAGGTGTGATGTGGTACCTCAGAGTTGTTTTGATTTGCATTTCTCTAATCAATAGTGAGTTAGAGCATTTTTTCATATGACTATAGATGGCTTTAATTTCTTCATCTGAAAACTAACTGTTCATATCCTTTGATCATTTATCAATTGAAAAATGACTTGTATTCTTATAAATTTGACTTAGTTCTTTATATATTTTAGAAATGAGGCCTTTATCAGAGATACTGGTTGTGAAAACTCTTTCCCAGTTTTCTGCTTACAACAGAGGATTCTATGAGTGCTAAATGTGGCAGATGAATATCTAGAAATGAGTGTGTTATAAAAAAAACCAATGAACTTCTAAAATCATAGTTTAAATCACAAGAACATTAAGAACTTTTTAATAGCAAGAGTCTTGTGATTTCAGCACTAAACTTCTCTATATGCCCTATGTTCCAGACTTGTTAAACTACTTTAAAACATGTCAGTAGCTCTCCCACTTTGGTGCTATGGTTCCTTGTGCCTGAAATGCCTTCCCATGAACTCTCCATTTGTTGAAATCCTACCTGTCCTTTAAAATCCAAATGCCACCTCTTTCATGTTGCCTTCCCTGAGTTGATAGTGGTCTTTCCCTTTGTCTCTCTAAACTATTATTCCACATAATTTTAGATTATTTTTCCATACTACATGAATTTCTTAGCATTAATTTTTAGAAAATCAGGTTAACTGGTAACTAGGGGAAAAATAATTAGCTAGACCTGTGGTGGGGAACCTGAAGCCTCCAGACCACAAGTGGCCTTCCTGGGTGCAACCTTTTGACAGAGTCCAAGTTTTACAGAACAAATCCTTTTTATTAAGGGAATTTGTTCTGTGAAGTTTGGATTCAATCAAAGGACTGCACTTGAGGACCTAGAGGGCCACATGTAGTTTTGAGACCACAGGTCCCCACCCCTGAGCTAGACTCACACAGGATAATTTATATCAGACTAATAAGTCACCTTTCTTGTGGTGGGGTGGAATCACACAAGAAGCCTAATTATAATGCCATTGTATTCTCTGTGTTGGGGCTTCTTAGTTATATATTATAAAATAGTATAAGCTGTCCTTGAGGACAGGGACTGTTTTGTGTTTTGTCTTTTTACCCCTCAGAATCTGGAATAGTGCTTTGCACACAGCAAGTGCTTAATAATTTTTTAATCATTAAAATAAAGTGCTATAAAATTAAGAAGATGAGAAGAAAGAAAACTCAGAATTGTAAAATGTTGAAGTGGCAAAATGATTATCTAGTTCAGGGGTTCTAAACCTTTTTTGTATCATGGACCTCTTTGGTAGTCTGATGAAACCTATGGATACCTCAGAATATTAGAAAAAATTCGTAATGGGAGGAAATGTTAAATTTCATTTATAAGTTAGTGGAAATTAAGATGTATTTTTTTCCTATTTAAGTTCATAGATCCCCTGTAATCTATTCATGAAATGCTTGGGGGTCTGTGGATCCCAGGAGAAAACCCCCTGATCTAGTCCAATCCCATTACTGACTACTGTTTGCAGTACAGAACTAAGTTAATCAACCTCAATCCTAAAATAAAATGACATAGAAACATTTTTAAAATTAGTGAAATAAAACATCTCTATGATAGAAACAACAGATATAGTAAATGTTTATTTGAAAATGTGTAGGTGTGCTACTTCTTAATGGATCTCATCAGCCATAGTTTAAGCCAGCTGTCTCTATCTATTCTCTGATGTTTTCTATCATTTTGAACCAGAATTTTCAAAGCATTGTTTTAATTAACTTTCATCCCATTTCTTCAGTGACTCCCTATTACTTTCTAAAGGAAATTCAGATTTCATTATCTGTCATTCAAGGCTTTCCACCTTACCTTGCCAGCCTTCGTTCATACTCTACACCCTATGTTCCAGCCTTACTAGTCTAAGAGGTCTGATGCTTCTGTGCTTTTCTATGTCTTCCCTCAAGCTCTTCAAACTTGTCACTACCCATCCTTTAAAATCCAAAGGCCACTTC
Source organism: Vombatus ursinus (assembly GCF_900497805.2). Classification (NCBI taxonomy): domain Eukaryota; kingdom Metazoa; phylum Chordata; class Mammalia; order Diprotodontia; family Vombatidae; genus Vombatus; species Vombatus ursinus. Next base: position 1,156,569 of record NW_020954740.1, read on the forward strand.
TTCCATGTTGCCTCCCTTGATCCTCTGGTTGGGGGTGTGTGTATGTGATATTTTTGGATATCTCACATCATTTTGTTTTTTCAATTCTTTAATGTAATTATCATGTAATGTGTTGTGTAAGTTAATTTTGTCTGTTGACTTCTCTCTCTACTAGACTATAAGCTTCATGAGGGTGGGGATTATATTAAGGTTTATATTTTCTATCTTCCCCTCTGCACACAGTAGGCATAAAAATTCCTTGAATGAATGAAGTAGATTAATAATAATCTATCATCCCCATTTGACAGATAAAATGAAGCACAGAAAATCATAAAAACTGCTTTGGCAGGATAAGCCATGAAATAAGGGGTGGGATGAGGTCTCTATTTAGAAAAGGCATAGGGTCTCTTTGTTAAGAAGTTACTTGGTGTCTAGAACTTATGCCTATGACACTGGGGCAAAAAAGGCTAAACTTTTCCTAATGGTACTCAGCAATCTCTATACTCTTTTACCTAACTCTTTTACCAAAACAGATGATAAGCTTTCAACATTCAACCATGCTGGAATTAAAGAAAAAAATGAAGTCAACAGGAATGGCTGAACTTTTTAGGGTCTAGCAATCATTTTACTCAAGTGCTTAGTAGTCAGGGATTAAGACCTACTTTATGCAGGAGACAGTAATTAGACCAGGGGTCAACAACTTTTCTCTTTTTTTTTTTTCAACAACTTTTCAAAAGCATTATAATGAGGTCCTGATTTCTGTTCTTCTCTAAGCCAGGAAATAGAAGATCTGGCACACCTATGACTAGGCTCTGACTTTTACAGGATGAGAGGCATGGCTGACTTTATATATATTCAGAGAAATTTAAAGGGCAGGGAAAGGCTTCCCTATCACCAGATATCTACCAAAATTCTAATGAGAGATTTGTTTGGGTCACTGTGTCCAATTTTAAAAATGGTACCTCTACATATTAAAACAACCTCGTTGTTAGGTTCTGGCAGCCCCAAAGCTTGGACCCTGAATGAAGAAAGTGTCTTTGTGACAGTTCTGTGTACTCCTTAACAGTGAAATTTTTCATTTTATGTATTAATAATCGTTTATTAAAATATTTCTCTATTGCTATCAGGCTTAGATATGGCAGTAAGTGCAGAAAGAAATGTTGGTCTGAATTTAGCTTTCCTTTTTTCATTTGTCTAACTTAAATACACCACTGCAATAGTTTACTTTTAGTACAGATAGAACAATGAAGCATATTATCTTTTACACTCACAGAATACTGTATTATTGACTTAAAAACTATTTTGATAGTCTCTTAGAAAAAGAAGCAGCCACATTACGAGAGAAGCATTCATATTACCTTGTGTGATAATTTGGCGGTGTAAATGTCCCCCATCTCCTCTTCTGTCCTGCATTCCTGGCAGCCTACCATCTTCACTGCTGGATTCTCTTACAACCTTGATCTTGTTTTGTTTCCCCTTCCTCAGGACCCTTTTGATTTCTGTGCTTCAAACAATGAAATTCTTGTCATTGGTATGGAAGCAGCTGACCAAAGGTTATGCCCACTTCATATGTCCAAAGAGAGCTTAAAGATGAGCTTAGAGTAGCAATCAATGTTAAAACCAATGAATAAATTAAGCTCAAAGTTGTGTGTACTACACTTTAACCCAAAGTCTTCAATGTCTTCTATAATGTGGTTCATTTATACTTGCAGTGCTCTGCCCAATAGCTTTACTGTTATGCTGGGGCTATAGTGAATGGTTGTTCAGGGACAGGCAGCTAAAGCTGTATTATTCTTTTTTTTTTTTTTTGGTCATTGTTTAATCTGCCCTGTCTCTCACTGGAGCTACGGCAACAAATTCTTTCTGGTGAATAAACTGTGTCATTGTGGGCCAGCTCAACTACTTGTGCTGTCTGAATGACAAACATTCTCTTTTTTCTTCCCTCTCTCCCTTCTTCCTTTCCTTCTTTCCTTCCTTCCTTCCTTCCTTCCTAATAGCTAAAATAAAGGCAAAGCATATCTATCTAAGGTTCAGATATTCCTTTAAATCTCTTGACATTACAAAAAAAATATCAACTAGATATGGCATTTTAAGGTTTGCAAAGAACTTTACATATGTTATCTTGTTTGCTCCTCACAACAAGGCACGGTACCTTGCACATAGTAAGTATATAATAAATATTTATTGACTGACTGACAAACCATGAAATAGGTACCATTTATCCCCATTTTACAGAAGAAGAAAGTGAGACTGAGAGAGGGCAAGTGACTTGTCCATAGTCACACAGCTAATAAGTGTCTGAGGTTGGATTCAAACTCAGGACTTCTTGACTCTAAGTCCATCACTCTTGCTTGTCATCTAGTGATCTAAGATTTAAGATAATTTTAAAGTGGTCTGGAGCTTTGGCTTCTGGGAGCTGAAAGTCACAAAATATTTCAGCTCAGATTAATGCTGGGAACCAACTTGATGAGTTCAGAATTGAAATGAATATTGTTAATGTACTTACTGTTCCTGTATAACATACTTGTATGAAATACAAGAAGCCAAAACCTCAGTTTAGTTTTTAACTCATTTTCCCTTCACTTTCCACACCTAATCAGTTACTAAGTCCTGGTGCTTATGCTTCTACAATGCCTTCCAAATCTTCCCTCTCTTCTTTATTTCTACTACCAGTCAAATACAGATCTTCGTCACTACATGTCTGGCTGACTACGACCCTCAAGCTACTGGAATCCAACTGGGTGGAAGTATAGCTGAAAGTATGGGACTTACACCAGACAGCCTGGAGTGCAAATGTAAATCTTGCGACATAGAACCAATATTGCTTGCCACAGTTGTCTACAGATGACTGGAGGCAAGAACAGATGGCTGAAGCAAGATTAAGAGAAGTAATGCAAGCCAAAACAAAAGCAGGGTAGTGATTCTACTTGCCTGACAGTCCAGACAGGAGAAGGCACTTCCTGCAGAGGCAATGGCAGAAGTTGGAGTTGTGCAGTGGAATGCTGTATTGAACTGTGACTGATGCCACACGTGGAATGGGGTTCTACCCAGAACTTACTGCTCAATAGCCATGCATTCCTGACATGATGACTTTGGACATATGGATCAAGAAAGAATCCTCAAGCTGGTCAGAAACCTGTTTTACTAGCCTAAGATGTCTGCAGATGTCATCAAGAAGCATGGAACTTGTTCCAGATGTGTACAAAAATATTACTTACTTGTTCTGCATATTTGGAGAATGAAAGTACCAACAAGCCTTTGGAACTTTGGAGAAAGTAAAAATGAATCATATCCTCATAATGACTGACCATTTTACCAGATATGCACAAGTATATTCAATCAGAAATTTAAAAAGCACCTACTGTTGCTAATATGTTATGAGAAGAGTGTTTTTCAGTACATATATGAATTTCCTACCAGGATCCTCTCTCGCCAAAGTACGGGCTTTGAGAGCAAGCTACTTGAAGAAATGTTGACCTTGGTAGGTATCAGAAAATCTAGGACTAATACCATCCTCAGAGATGCACAACTTGACTGTTTTAACCACACATTGTTGAATATGTTAGAAACTTTGAGACCATAACAAAGGCTCAGTGGAGCCAACAATTCCACCACGAATGATGCTATAGGCTTTATGTCATACTTGTTCATGTTTGGGCAAGAATCACACCTGCCTATTTACTTGTGTTTTGGTACCTCAGGTGAATGAAGTGATGTAGCTACTCACACTCAGTACAACTCTCAATTGAAAGAGAAACCGAGATATGCCTACCAACTAGCCACAGCTTCAACTCAGAAGATCTGTGACAGAAATAAAGAATGTTATGATGGCAGAGTACAGTGTGAAGACCTTCAAGGAGCAGACAAAATTCTATTGAGAAACTTTGGCATTGAAGGAACTCACAAGTTAGTTGTCCAATGGAAAATTAACCAATTCAAAGTCATTGAGAAAGTGGGCAACTTGCTGCAAAAAAGTAGCCCCAAAGAATGGAGGGGCTTGGACTTTCTCATGAGAAGGGGAAGAGAACTGATGGACACTCATCTAGAAAAAAGCTGAAAAAAGGACACCATCTACCAGATGTACAAAGACTTTCTGACCCATATGTAGTTACTTAAAATGATGTATACAGTGAAAGAGACAGCATGTATTATTACAGGGCAGGAGATTGGAACCCAAAGGCAACTTCTTTCCTGCCCAAAACTTCTACAGAGTTTCCTCAGGTACAGATTCAACCCATAGAGCTCTAACATACTGATAGCTAACCTGATATGGCTGCCAGCCTAGGTGTAGACATACAAGTCCTGCTGGTTAGCCCATATCAACTACTAATTCTAGCATAGTACCTAAGAGATCAGTCAATGCTAAGAAAATTAGACCTATTAGATCAGCCACCAGGCTAAATTGTAACGTTACAGGTAAACCTGAAGATATAGTTACAAATGTCTCTAGGGGACAATGCTAGATACTACCTAAGTGAAATGCATATAATTACATATTTACTTCTACACATGTAATTGCTACATGTTTGAGGATGCTTGTTTCTTACTTTACTGTTATGTTTGACCATGTTTTGTGTCATTCATAGCAATGTCTATTAATTGTTTTGTGTATACACTAATGCTTATAGCTAATTTGTGTTATATATATGCCCTGTTGATAATGTTATTGTTGTAGCTAGCTAGCTTTGCTTTGTTAGTACTTGCTTTTGATTGACTGTTATATACTGTGGATATGCATGTACTTTCAAAATGTTAATGTGTTATGTCCTCTATATAGTTAAGTACGGTGTCACTATAGTTTCCTAGTGCCATGTCTACTGCATACACTGTTAGTGTGCATTCGGTTTTTTTTTTTAGGTACCAAAGGTTAGTTATCTGGGGCTTCAGTAAAATAACCTTATTGTTTAAAAGTGCTGATGAGGGCAGGTAGGTGGCACAGTGGATAGAGCACTGGCCCTGGATTCAGGAGGACCTGAGTTCAAATCCGGTCTCAGACACTTACTAGCTGTATGACCTTGGGCAAGTCACTTAACCCCATTGCCTAGCCCCCCCCCCAAAAATAGAAAAAAAATAAAAGTGCTGATGTTTGTGATTATGTTATATAGTTATAGTTTGGGGCTTCCGCCAATTGATCTTTTCTTTGTTTTGAGAAAGAGGAAGAATATATTTATTTCCATAAGAACAGTGATGCCCTCAACTTCCCAGCATTATCAGAAAATGGATCAATTTATTTGATGTAAGTGAGTTTCCAAGATAACTGCATCCAACCTCATTAAGCACCAAGAATCCTAGTTTGAATCATTTTGAAAGGAAATCTTTCTTAAATGTATTGTATACTTTCCTCCCTTCTTAGTGGATACTGGACCTAATTAAACCTTTTTATGATCTAGGGTCATATGAACATCCATTCCTATAATGTTCAATACACAGGCACTTATGAACTATTGTGGGACTATTTGTCCCTACACTGAATACCTCCAGACTGCTTTTTCGAGTTTTCATGTCTACCTTTTATGGTTTTTTTCCTTTTGTCAGGCTGTCACATTTCTGCTGTCATTGTGCCTGCCTGTAACAGCCCTTTTAATCATGTAGATTTTGCTGTTTCTTTCTTTTTTAAAAAAAATACAGTATTTTATTTTTTCCAATTACATGTAAAGATAGTTTTCAACATTCATTTTTTATAAAATTTTGAGTTCCAAATTTTTTTATCCCATTCTCCCTCCTATTCCCCCTCCCCAAGATGGCAAACAGTCTAATATATAGATACATGTAGACGTATTTGCACATTAGTCATGTAGAGAAACAGAACAAAAAGGGAAAGCCAGAAAAACAACAACAACAAAAAAAAAAACAACAACAAAAAAGTGAAAATAGTATGTTTTGATCTGCACTCAAACTTCATAGTTCTTTCTCTGGATATGGATAACATTTTGGAATTGTCTTGAATCATTGTATGTGATCATAGTTGATCATCGCACAATGTTGCTGTTACTGTGTACAGTGTTCTCCTACTTCTGCTCACTTTATTCAGCATCAGTTCATGTAAGTCTTCGTAGGCTTTTCTGAAATCTGCCAGTTCATCATTTCTTATAGCATAATAATATCTCATTACATTCATATACCACAACTTGTTCAGCCATTCCCCCAATTGATGGACATCCCCTTAATTTCCAATTCTTTGCTACCACATAAAGAGCTGGTATAAATATTTTTGTACATGTAGGTCCTTTCCCCTTTTTTAATGATCTCTTTGATATACAGAGCTGGTAGTGGTATTGCTGGATCAAAGGGTATGCCCTTTGGGCATAGTTCCAGAGTGCTCTCCAGAATGGTTGTATCAGTTTACTACTCCACCTACAATGCCTTAGAATTCCAATTTTCCCACATGTTCTCCAACATTTATTATTTTCCTTTTCTGTCATATTAGTCAATATGATAGGTGTGAGGTGGTATCTCAAAGTTGTTTTGATTTGCACTCTGCAATCAATAGTGATTTAGAGCATTTTTTTCATATGACTATAGATAGCTTTAATTTCTTCATCTGAAAACTGCCTATTAATATCCTTTGACTATTTATCAGTTGTAGAATGACTTGTATTCTTATAAATTTGACTCACTTCTCTATATATTTGAGAAATGAGGCCTTTATCTGAAATACTGCCTGTAAAAATTGTTTCCCATGTTTCTGCTTTCCTTCTAATTTTGGTTGCATTGCTTTTGTTTGGGCAAAACCTTTTTAATTTAATGTACTCAAAATGATCCATTTTGCATTTCATAACGTTCTCTATCTCTTGTTTGGTCATAAATACTTCCCTTCTTCATAGAACTGCCAGGTAAACTATTCCTTGCTCTCCTAATTTTCTTATGGTATCACTCTTTATGTCTAAATCATATACTCATTTTGACCTTATCTTGGTATACTGTATGAGATGTTGGGATATACCTAGTTTCTGCCATACTATTTTCCAGTTTTCTCAGCACTTTTTTATCAAATACTGAGTTCTTATCCTAGAAGCTGGAGTCTTTGGGTTTATCAAATAGGAGATTACTATAGTCATTTACTACTGTCTTGTGTACCTAATCTATTCCACTGATCCACCCTTCTATTTTTTAGCCAGTATCAAATAGCTTTAATGATTGCCACTTTATAATATAGTTTTAAATCTGGTACAGCCAGGCCACCTTCCTTTGCATTTTTTCATTAATTCTCTTGATATTTTTGACATTTTGTTCTTCCAGATGAATTTTGTTATTATTTTTTCTAGCTCTGTAAAATAATTTATTGGCAGTTTGATTGGTACAGCACTGAATAAGTAAATTAATTTAGGTAGAATTTTCATTTTTATTATGTTAGCTCTGCTTACCCATGAGCAATTGATATTTTTCCAATTGTTTATATCTGACTTTGTGTGAAGTGTTTTGTAATTGTGTTCATACAGTTCCTGGGTTTGCCTTAGTAGGTAGACTCCCAAGTATTTTATATTATCTACAGTTATTTTAAATGGAATTTCTCTTTCTATCTCTTGCTTCTGGGATTTGATATAGAAATGCTGATGATTTATGTGGGTTTATTTTATATTCTACAACTTTGCTAAAATTGTTCATTATTTCAAGTAGTTTTTTATTAGTTGATTCTCTAAATATACCATCATATCATCTGCAAAGTGATAGTTTTGTTTCCTCATCTCCTATTCTGATTCCTTCAATTTCTTTTTTCTTCTCTTATTACTAAAGCTAATGCTTCTAGTACAATATTAAATATTAGTGGTAATAATGGGCATCCTTATTTCACCCCTGATCTTATTGGAAATGCTTCTAAAATATCCCAATTACACATAATGCTTGCTGATGGTTTTTGATAGATGCTACTTATCATTTTAAGGAAGACTCCATTTATTCCTATACTCTCTAGTGTTTTTAATAGGAATGGGTGCTGTATTTTGTCAAAAGGCTATTCTGCATTAATTGAGATAATTATATGGTTTCTGTTCATTTTGTTATTGATATGGTCAATTATCTGAGAGTTTTCCTAATATTGAACCAGCTCTGTATTCCTGATATAAATCCCACCTGGTCATAGTGTGTTACAATGGTGCTAAATTGCTGTAATCTCTTTCCTAATTTTTTAATTAAAGTTTTTGCATTAATATTCATCAGGGAAATTAGTCTATAATTTTCTTTCTCTCTTTTGGCTCTTCATGATTTAGGTATCAGCACCATACTTGTGTCATAAAAGGAATTTGGTAGGATTCCTTCTTCACCTGTTTTTCTAAATAGTTTATATAGTATTAGAATTAATTGTTCTTTAAATGTTTGGTAGAATTCATTTGTAAATCCATCTGGCCCTGGAGATTTTTTCTTAGGAAATTCATTGATGGTGTGTTCAATTTCTTTTCCTAAAATGGGGTTATTTAAATATTTTGTTTCCTCTTCTGTTAATCTAGGCAATTTATATTTTGTAAATATTCCTTCATTTCACTTAGATTGTCAGATTTATTGGCATACAGTTAGACAAAATAGCTCCTAATTATTGCTTTAATTTCTTCTTCATTGGTGGTAAATTTACCCTCTTCATTTTTGATACTGGTAATTTGATTTTCTTTCCTTTTTTTTTAGAGCAAATTAGCCAAAGGTTTATCTGTTTTATTGTTTCCCCCCTAGTAAACCAGCTTAGTTTTATTTATTAGTCTAATAGTTTTCTTACTTCCAATTTTATTAATCTCTCCTCTTTGATTTTCAGAATGTCTAATTTGGTGTTTAATTGGGGACTTTTAACTTGTTCTTTTTTAGCTTTTTTAATTGCAGCCCAATTTATTGATCTACTCTTTCTCTATTTTATTCATGTAAGCATTTAGAGATATAAAATTTCCCCTAAGTACTGCTTTGACAGCATTTTGTAAATTTTGGTATGTTGTCTCATTATTGTTATTCTCTTGGATGAAATTATGGATTGTTTCTATGATTTGTTGTTTGACCCACTCATTCTTTAGGATTAGATTATTTAGTTTCCAATTAATTTTTAATCTATCTTTCCATGGCCCTTTTTTTATTACATGTAATTTATTTATTACATGTAATTTTTATTGAATCATGACCTGAAAAGGATGCATTTATTATTTCTGTCTTTCTGCATTTGAATGCAAGGTTTTTATGGCCTAATACATGGTCAATTTTTGTGTAGGTGCCATATACCACTGAGAAAAAGGTATATTCCTTTTTATCCTCATTCAATTTTCTCCAGAGGCCTATCATAATTTTTCTAACTTATATATAATTTTTCTAAAATTCCATTCACCTCCTTAACTTCTTTCTGGCTTATTTTGTCATTAGATTCATCTAGTTCTGAGAGGGGGAGGTTGAGGTCCCCCACTAGTATAGTTTTGCTATCTATTTCTCCTTGTAACTCACTTGTAACTTAACTTCTTTAAGAATTTGGATGCTATACCACTTGGTGCACATGTGTTTAGTACTGATATTACTTCATTGTCTATGGTACCTTTTAACAAGATGCAGTTTCCTTCCTTGTCTCTTTTAATTAGATCTATTTTTGCTTTTGCTTTGTCTGAGATCAGGATTACTATCCCTGCTTTTTTTTTTTAACTTTTACTAAAGCATAATTTATTCTGCTCTAGCCTTTTACCTTTATTCTGTATGTGTCTCTCTGCTCCAAATGTGTTTCTTGTAAACAATATATTGTAGGATTCTTGTTTTTAATCCACTCTGTTATCTGTTTTCATTTTATGGGAGAGTTCATCCCATTCATATTTACAGTTATGATTAGCAACTGTGTATTTCCCTCCATCCTATTTTCCCATTTATACTTTGCTCTCTCTCTCTGTTCACCCTATCCCTCCTCACCAGTTTTTTTTTTGCTTCTGACCACAGCTGCTTTCAATCTGCCCTCCCTTCTATCAGTCCCCACCTCTCCTACTTCTCTGTAAGATAAGATAGATTTCTTTACCCAACTGAGTGTGTATGTTATTCCCTCTTTGAGCCAAATCTGATGAGAGTAAGGTTCAAACAATACTCACCCCCTCCCTTCTATCCTTTTACTGTAATATGTCTTTTGTACCTCTTCACTTGACATAATTTCCTCCATTCCACATCCCCCTTTCCTCTTCTCACAGTACAATATTTTTCACCCCTTACTAAACTTTTTTAATCATCACATAAAAGTCAACTTATACCTACATCCTCTGTCTATGTATACTCCTTCTAACTGCCTTAATAGAGATACAGTTCTCCAGAGTTACAAGTATCATCATCCCATGTGGGGGCATAAACAGTTTAACCTTATTGAATACCTTTTTTTCTTTATTGCTTACCTTTTTATGCTTCTCTTGAGTCTTGTACTTGAAGATCAGATTTTCTGTTCAGCTCTGATCCTTTCATCAGGAAAATTTGAAAGTCCCCCATTTCATTGAATGTCCATCTTTTTCCCTGAAAGATCATGTTCAGTTTTGCTGGGTAGTTGATTCTTGGTTGTAATCCAAGCTCCTTTGCCTTCTGGCACATCATATTCCAAGCTCTCTGATCCTTTGATGTAGAAGCTACTAAGTCCTGTGAAGTCCTGACTGTGGCTCCTTGACATTTCAATTGTTTCTTTCTGGCTGCTTGCAGTATTTTCTCCTTGACCTGATAGTTCTGGAATTTGGCTATAATATTCCTTGGAGTTTTTATTTTGGGATCTATTTCAGGAGGTGATTGGTGGATTTTTTCAATGGCTATTTTACCCTGTGGTTCTAGGATATCAGGACAGTTTTCCTTGAAAATTTCTTGAAAGATGCTGTTGTTTTGCTAAAAGATGGCTCTTGTTTTGATCATGACTTTCAAGTAGTCTGATAATTCTTAAATTATCTCTCCTGGATCTATTTTCCAGGTCAGTTGTTTTTCCAATGAGGTATTTTATACTTTCTCCTATTTTTTCATTCTTTTGATTTTGTTTGATTCTTGATGTCTCATAGAGCCATTAGCTTCTACAAGCTCAGTTCTCATTTTTAAAGAATTATTTTCTTCAGTTAGCTTTTGTACTTCCTTTTCCATTTGGCTTATTCTATTTTTTAAAGGAATTGTTTTCTTCAGTGGATTTTTTCCCCCATTTGGCCAATTCTATTTTCTAAGGAGTTGTTTTCTTCAGTCAATTGTTGTGCTCTTTTTCCTAAGCTGTTGACTTTTTTTTTTTATAATTCTCTTGCTTAACTCTCATTTCTTTTCCCAATTTTTCTTCTACCTCTCTTATTTGATTTTTAAAATCCTTTTTGAGTTCTTCCAAGAGGACTTTTTGGGCTTGAGACCAATTCATATTCCCCTTTGAGGCTTTGCATGTTGGCATGTTAACATTGTTGTCCTCTTCTGAGTTTGTGTTTGGATGTTCCCTATCACCATAGTAGTTTTCTATGGTCAGGGCTCTTTTTTGTTTTTTGCTCATTTTTAAAAAGTTGAACTCTGTACCTGGGGCATAGGGAGCACTGTCCCAAGCTTCTTTCATTGGGTGTTCTAGGTACTATGCTAGGTGCTGAGAACAGAAATACAAAAATGAAACAATCTCTGCCCTCAAGGAACTTCTATTCTATCAGGAGAGGCAGTCATATAATATATAGGAAACATATGTGCCAATATGCCTCTTACTGCATTTCCCTACTTGGAGGAGGCTCAAGAGGCTGCTTCTGGCAGAGTTGTGATGACATGTAGTGAAAGTGCTTGGGAGAGACTCTGAAACATATGTATTCTATAACTGGAGCAGCTGTTCAGTTGACCATGCAAATAAAAGGAGTTTTTGGCTATAGTTGAAGAACCAGAATGCAGCTCCATCAAAAGGTCTTCATCAACATTGGTCTCTTTCTTTTTGGCTGCTCTCCCTTGGTAGATGTCTAGTGATTTGACTTCTTTGCTAACAGCATCTGGTGAGAGACAAGAAGAGGACTTGGGATCTCCTGCTCCAAGGCTAACACTTGACTCTGTGAAACTGGACCTCTGTTCAATGACTTCCTTGCTTTTTTTTTCTTCTAGGTGAAGGAGATTAATCTGGAGGCTCTGACATTGTGAATTATGAGAAGTCAGGAGAGCAAACCTCCACTGATACTGGAATCTGGGAGTTAGAATCCCTGCTGAATTTGCAGCCAACCTAGTATCAACACATGGAGGAATAAGGAATAACCTTTGAAATTGTCCTTCATAAAATGTTGGTCAGACACACTGTCAATAAAACTTTTCCACGATAGGCAGCAGTGATCCCACTAAGGATTCTAGCTGTGAGGATGAGATATGTGTTGTAGGAAATAACAGAATTAACCTTAATTTGGAACCAAGTCAATCACCCTCATAACAATTATTTTAATGGATAATTGTTCTTATTCGGGCATTTCTTCATACCAATAAAAGGCATAATTTACATGTTTACAGAAAAAGGCCAACTGGGGACAAAAGATGTACCCTAGTGTTATAGAAAATGCCTAGACTGGAGACTCAGGAGAACCAGAGTCTAGTCCTGGTTCTGCCTGTAATTAGTTATGTGCAAATTCCTTCACTGCTCTGGACCTCAGTTGTTTTATCAGTTGAATGATGGGGTTGGACTAGATCAGAGGTTCTTAGAATGGAGTCTATAGACCTTAAGGGGGACCATGAATAAATTTCAGGGGTCTGTTAACTTAGATGGGAAAAACTGAACTCTTTATTTTCATTAACCTCTATTTAAAATTTAACATTTCCTTCAATTATTTAAAAAATATTTTCTAAGATGAGACCCGTAGACTTCACCAGACTGACAAAGGAGTTCATAAGACCTCTGGAACAGATGATCTCTAAGATCCTTTCCATTGTTAGCATTCTGATTCTCTTGGTTCTAACTAAGAAGTCTCCCACTCGATTTGGAGTTAGATGACCTGGTTCAAATCCTGGTTTTGCTACATATTACCCGTATGCCTTTGGGCAAACTCTTTGGTCCTCAATTTCATCATCTATAAAATGTGTGTGGGAGAGAATAAATGAGATAACTCTGAAGATCCCTTTTAATTTCTAATCTGTGACCCTGTAATCCCATTGTGGAATCCATTTTCAATGTCTACAAATATTTATGGAGTCCCAGCTGAGTGCACAACACTATATTAACAGTTTGGGGACACATCAAGATCAAATATGAAATGTTCTCCTCCCTTATAGCTTGGGAATGGGCTATACATTTGTGAATAATCTTAATACAAAATGATACATGGTAAATTCTTTAGAGAGGTACAAACTGAGTTTTAAGTGGCATCCAAAAGGGAAATTTCTTTATGAAAAGGAGTGAGTAAAAGCAAGAGAGAAGAGATTGGAGTCTATTGCAATAATTTAAGCCCCTGCCAATAGGGACCTGTACAAAGGTGGTACCAGTAGAAACAGAGCTGAGATGACTTGAGATGAGATTTTTGTGGAGGTGGAATCAACTGAATTTGAAAACAGTTTCGATGTGGGGAGTGAGGGAAAAGGAAGAATCAAAGGCTTCTCAAATGTGGGAGACTGAGTGAATGGTAGTGCCAGTGACAAAAAGAGAGCAAGGTTTGGGGGAAAGGTCACACTAACCTTTTTTTAAGTCAGAATAAACTAACATCTAAGACATAGCCTCATATTTTTTCAGAAGATCAGGCAGGAGTGTTTTTTGTGAGACAGAATTTAGAGAAGTTCTTAATTCCTGGACATGAATACTTGGGGATGAAATGCCTAAGAACATCTTGTAGGAGTTGGCACTTGCTGAGATGATATTGGGACTCCTAGAGCTCAGGCAATATAACCACAGTATTGAATGGAGCTCAGGCTGGTGTGAGTTTCCTAAGCAAAACTGACAACAGGCCCAGGAGAAATCCCAGGTTTTTGCTTTGATTAGGGTCACCTCAATTGAAGTGAAAAAAGAAGAGATTCCTACTGAGTAACAGGGAAGCTTTTAGTCAGTATCAGGCTAATCACTGGTCTCCTCATAAAAGAGAGGATTCACCTTCCTGATCACTAACAAGGCTACCTCTCTCTCTTTCTCTCTCTCTCTCTCCCCCTCCCATGCAGGTGCACGTGCGAGAGTGTGTGTGTGCATGCTCACACACACACACACACACACACTTCCAACATTTAAATAGAAACATTCAATTTAGTGAAATTCAACAAGAAAAGCATTTATTAAGCACTTATTAAATACGTGCCAGGTACTGTGCTAGGAACTGGTGATACAAAGTGAAAAATTAAAGTTTTTGCCTTCATGGAACTTACATTCTATTAACATGTTCTATAGGTTTAAGAAGTATTTATTCAGTTCCTTCACTATGGTTTATATCAAAAGCTCAAGAAGTTCATATTTCACTGAAGTCAGGTAACTTTCTTGGGACTCACATTGAGTCTTGATGGATTATGAATGGACTGGCACTGGCTATATAGGTTTGGCTTCTTATCACAAAGTTAAGTTCTTATCAGGAGCTAAGAAAATTTCTTAGGGATAGAAAGCTTTTATAGATAACTCATTATAGGGCACTCAAGATTAATAAAATCCTTCACATGATTGTTGGAAAATGGGTATATTGTAAAAGGGAGCCAATGAGCAGAAGATCTTTTTGGTGTTGAAGAGAGCCTTCATGGCTGTGCCTCTGCTATGCCAGCCAAACCAGAGTCACCCATTCTTTATGGAGACAGATGCCTTGGGGAAGGTTATTGTGCCCATTCAAAGGAGGATAGGTCAGGGTCTAAATCTAAATGCCTCCCAAAGTCACTTATTATTCCTAGCAGTTGCCTCCAGTGGAAAAAAATTGCACCATGATGGAGTTGGAATTGCTCACTATTGAAGCTGAACTGAGACTTAATAGCATCATTTGGAAGAGACTAAGCTCTCAATTACCAGTATTAATGGACCATGAGAACTTAGTTTACTTTAAGGTAATGTCCAGATCTTATCAGTGGGTCATGCACAGTGCTTGTTTTTCTCCCTCCCTCCCTCCTTCCTTCCTTTCCTTCCTTTCCTTCCTTTCCTTCCTTCCTTTTTTCCTTCCTTCCTTCCATCCTTTTTCCTTCCTTCCTTCCCCAGGCAATTCATATAGTCCAAAAGAAGAGCATTCTTGCTTACGTATTAACAAGAAGTTTGGAACCTGTGGAAGAAATTGTCTGGGTAAAGTCATCATTTGTCCCTGAGGTATATGCAGCATCAGTAAGGAAGAAGAAAAGTCTCTGGATGTGGACTTTCAGAGACTGGTAATAATTCCACATCACTATAGAGAAGAAGGCTTGTTATAAAGCTCTGTTAGCAAATCATCCAGGGAAAATGAGAACCAAAAATGTAATCTCCTATTAATGGTGGCATAGCTGGTCACAGGCCAGCTGGGTCAAAGTTGTGACTAGTACCAGTGCATTAAGATACCCTGATGGAAATTATGAGGGTGTCTACAGTCTTTGTTAGGACTTCCTTGACTCTATTATTGGGTGGGGCTTGATTTTACAATCGATTTACCTCCTACACAGAGGCGTACTACTATTCTCACGGCAGTAGATTGCTTCTCAAAGATGTGCCACTTGGAGCAGAACCAGAGAGAGAATAATTTGGACAATTGGAGAGAACAATTTATACAATAGCTACAACATTGCAAAGGAAAACAGCTGTTAAAAGACTTCAGAAATCTGATCAATGAAAGAATCAATCACAATTCCAGAAGACTGATGATGAAGTGATGAATCAGAGGTGCAGAATGAGACATGCATGTTTAGACACACCAATGTGTGAATTTGTTTTTCATGACTGTAGTTGCTTGTTACAAAGGAAGGTTTTTGGAAAGGGAGACTGTTGAGGTGGAGCAAGGAAATGGAGTGAAAATGATACTTAAAAACAGAAAGAAAGTGTGTCATAAAATCACTAAAAACAAGAAATCGAAGAGGTTAGTTCAGGGGTGGGGAACCTTTGGCCTCATGGCCACATGTGGCCCTCTAGGTCCTCAAATGTGGCCCTTTGACAGAATCCAAACTTCACTGAACAAATCCCCTTAATAAAAGGATTTCTTCTGTAAAACTTAGACTCAGTCAAAAGGCCACACCCAAGAATCTAGAAGGCCACATTCGGCCTTGAGGCCACAGGTTCCCCACCCCTGGATTAGATGTTCTAAAGGGGATACAGACAAGCAACGCAGTGTGGGAACTACTGTGTTAGATTTAGAATATTGAGAAACATAAACTGTG
This sequence comes from Vombatus ursinus, assembly GCF_900497805.2. NCBI lineage: Eukaryota > Metazoa > Chordata > Mammalia > Diprotodontia > Vombatidae > Vombatus > Vombatus ursinus. The sequence goes on from NW_020954740.1 coordinate 1,172,724, forward strand.
CATAGTGAAGATTCACAGTTTTATATGCAGTCCTCCATTTCTGTTTTTCTTTGTATATGGAGATGTTCATGTCTGTTGATTTTTGTCACATTCATAAAAATAAAAAAGCCAATTTTATTTATTCCCTTTTTAAAATCCTATTTTAATTTTAGTTCTGAATTCTCTCCCTCCCTCTACCTCCTCCCCTTATGATTGAGAAGGTAAGAAATATGATATCCATTATACATATGAAGTTAACCAAACTGTATTTCTGAATTAGCCATGTTCTGAAAAAAAATGAGAAAAGGAAAGAGAAAAAAAAATGCTTCCTTCTGTTCATCAGTTCTCTTTTTGGAGGTGCATAGTATTTTTCATTGTGAGTCCTTTACAATTGTTGTGGATCATTTTATTGATTAGTTACTAAGTCTTTCACAGTTGATTATCTCTACGATATTGCTGTTTCTGTATAAATTGTTCTCCTGGTTCTGCTCACTTCACTCTGCATCAGTTCAAAAAAGGAAATTTTTAAAAAGTAATGAACTGTTTGATTGCATGTCTCAAACTATCTTCTTTCTTAACTAAGATGTGATTTTTTTTGAGAATGTCATTAACTTGCATAGGTTTCTCAATCAGATTGTCTCAGATTGTGACCTATAGTCTACAACTAAGTTCTCAAGAAGATTTCAAAAGAGGGTTTGAAATTCAGTTGTTAATTACCCTATCCTACTGCCCCAAAGCCAAAGAATTTGTAAAGTGTAAAAATGAGGATATTTGATAGTATTGATGCTGTCATACTGTACTTTTAGCAGGGTTGAGTTTCATTTCTGCTAATGGGACATTTTTGCCAGGAATTATGATTGGAAACTGATTCTTTTAGGTATTCTATAAAAATCTCCCCATGTAGTTGACTAGCAAACTTATCAGAGATTCAATAAATGCCAGCTTTGAAGAATTGGGAACCATATCTACAAATGGAGAAACTGGGCCATCTAAGCATTATGATGGACACAGAAGCTGGGAAGGAAACTAGGGGAAAATCAAGACCACCAGCTTTGAAATGGAAACTCAGAAATCAGGTCTGGCTAAAAAAACTATGTATGAAGTATGAAGTACCTTACTGGCTTTAGATGACAGATATCCAATCCTCCTCATTATCTCTTAGCATCTGAACTCAGGGACTTATGATCCAGTACTGCTAATGACCTGGAAGATTCAGCTATTCTTTCATTTTTTAAAAATATCTGTATCTACCATGTCTATTTGTCTTAGATTTTCTAGGGTAGTCTCAATTTTAAGAAAAGAAAGTTTAAGTTTAAGAAGGCTTTGAAAAAGGAATATATTTTATCAGACATAGGTGTGGAATGGATACTTTTCCAAACTGGGTCAGGGTTTTGATTTGTGTTGCTTAACTGTTTCATTTGGGAAGGGGGTGTTATAAGGAGGTTAGGGTGGAATCATTGGCAAGGGAAAGCAATGTAAAAAAAAAAAAAGACCTTAAAGAAAATAAAAAAAAAATTCTTTGTCAGACCTTAAGTTGGTCCCCATATCTAGATTTCACGCCTTCCTCACCTTTGCTTTTAAAAATCACTGACTTCTTTCAAGATTCAGCTCACGTGCTAAATTATTCCTTATTAGTTTGTTTTTTGGTTGAATCTAATTTTCTGCTACCTCATTTGGGGTTTTCCTGGCAAAGGCAATGGAATGGTTTGCCATTTCCTTCTCCAGTTAATTTTATTGATGAGGAAACTGATGCAAAGTGCGTTAAGTGACTTGCTCAGGGTCACACCGCTAGTAAGAGTTTGAGGCTAGATTTGAACATAGGAAGATGAGTCTTTCTCAATTCAGGCATGGTGTTCTATCTACTGTGCCACCTAGCTGCCCTTCTTATTTGCTATCCATTCCTAATTTTGCATTTCTAGGAAAATCAGTCTGAGACAAAAGGAAAAGAAATCATATTCTCACTCAGCCACTTATTAAATTTTATTAAATATCTACTACATGTCATATACTGTGTTAAGTGCAGGTAATACAAAGAAAGAAGAAACAAAAAACAAAAATGGATCTGGATTAAAAACACACAATCCAATGTCTTAAACTAAATATACTTAGTTTTTTCTTGCTGTGAGAAGAAAACAAAATCTACAAAGAAGTTTGTATTTGATAAGCTTATAAATAGAAACTGCCATGTTAATTTAGAAATATCCTTGTCTCCTTTCATGTTGAGCTCCAAAGAAGAAAGATATGCAGGGCAGTTCAGTGGCAGCTTTCCAAACTATGAGCCACAGGAGTGATGACTAGCAGAAGTGCCAAAGAAAGAAAATACTGTCTCTATGGTGGCACCAGTTGCCCCTGTTGGGGTGAGGGAGAAGTGAACCATCTGCCATGTGGGTAAGTTAATCATGGAACTGCTGTTTCTCACCATCAAGAATGATAAATGGCATTATAAATATTCACATGAGAGTTATGGGGAATATAACAAAAGTTTAGATATTGGAATACTATTGGAATGAGCTTTTTTTATAGCCTTGACTGATGGAAGGCTGTCCTACTTGAACACTTGGAAAAGAAAATTCTTGCCACCAAAGTCCTTGGCACTGTCAAATGGGTCAACATCAGAAATGGATAAGATTTTATCAGTGGAAGTGACCTTAAAGATCTTTTACAATCTGCTGTCCCCTAAGGACCACGGAACCTTTCCATCTGACTCTCAGCTGAAACCTCCTATGCCTGTGATCTCTCCCATTAGAACATGAGCTCCTTATAAGGAAATTCTTCCTGTAAATTCTGGGATTTACAACATGCAGCACTCTATTCCAGGTCAGGAAAGTGAGTTCAAATTCTGCTTCAGACACTCATCAGTTATGTGGCCCCAATCATTTCACCTTCACTGGTCTCAGTTTTATCATCAATAAAGTGGGAAAAATAGTAACATAACATTTCACAGAGTTGTGGTGAGGTTCAAAGGAGATAATACAGTAAAAGTGTTTTGCAAATCTTAAAGCATCGTCCTTATTTTTACTTCTCTCTATCTTAGGTCTAACATCAAAACCAGTATGGGGATTAAGATATTGATTTGCCTTACAGTGATATTACATATTTGTTTTCATGTTGTTCGTTAGATTATAAACTCCACGAGGACAGGGACTGTCTTTTGCCTCTTTTTTGTATGTCCAGCACTTAGCACAATGCCTGGCACATAGTAAGTGCTTAATGTTTCCTGATTGATTAACTCGGGTAACTCTCAAAGAGGCTGCTGATCTTCAGTAGAGGAAGTTTCTTCATCATTCAGGCATTCCCTATACCAATGAAAGCACAGGTCAGATACAAAAAAGACATTAAAAATCTGTGCCTGGCATTTTGCTACGGACTAGGAATACAAAAACAAAAGTCTCTTGTCCATAAAATGAAGGGGTTAGATGTTATTATCTCTAAATTTCCTTCTAGGTCCTAAAATCTCCATTGGCCTGAGAAATGTGTTGGCTGGCAAGGGGAAACCAGACTGCGACTAAACATGCATCACGGACATTCCCCAAGTGGATAAATTAGTGCTGACAGTATACATGGACTGATGCTGGTTCTAGGTGCACAGATGCTTCAGACAGGAGAGAGACAGAAGAGAGAAGGAAAGAGAGAAGAGAGGAAAAAAAGAGAGAGAAAGGAGAGAAAATATAAAAGAGAAGAGAATAGAGATGCTAGAGGAGAGTGATGCTAGGAAGAGGGGAGGAGAAAGAGAAAAAAAGAGGGAGAAAGAGAGGGGAGAAAAGACAAGCCAACAGAAGAGGATGTGGAGAGGGAGAGAAGGGGAGGAGAGTGAAGACAGGAGGCGAGAGGATTGAAAAGACAGGAGAGAAAAGACACAAGAGTCAGAAGAGAGAAAGAAAAGAAAGGAGAAGACGGAAACGAGAGAAGGGGAAAGAGGGAAGAAAAAAAGAGAAGACAAAGAAATGAAAGCGAAGAAAGAAGCAAAGGCAGAGACCGGGCTCTCTCTCTTCTTAAAATAACAGCCACCGGATCCGTCTGACAATGACGACACCCCGAAAAAACAAAGAACATGGTCACACTCAGTGTTCCAGAGGGTGAAAAACAGAAAACACCCGCATGGACAAGCCAGATCCCCGCAAGCGTGGTTATGTGCGTGTAGAAAACCGGTACTCGCAGTGCTTCAAAGCCACTGCTCTTCTGCCCGCCCGCGCCTTATTTCAGGGAATTCAAGTCCCAGAACCGAAGAGCCTTCCTCTCTTTACCCGCGCTACTCTTAGCGGATTCCGGTCCCCCCAACCCCTTCCCCTGGACAATCTGCGCTTGCGTATACTCTGGTCTGACTTCTTTCAAGCGCCCGACCGCTTTCTTTCTTCGCCCTCGACCCAGCCTAGGTCTCCAACCGGTCTCTAAGGACTCCGGAGCGCGCCGAAACCCAGAGACACCAAGGAGGAGGCGCTAGGGCGGGGACATGCCCGAGAAACACCCGGCGACACCGGCCTTCCGGGCGGAAGTAGGAAGCCCTCGGCAGGCGCTGATTGGCTGTCGGGGAGGCGCGTGTCTCTGCCCCCGCGCCAGTTTCAGCGCGTTGGCGCGGAATCCTGAGCCGGAGCCTCGCGGACCATGGCGCCGGTGCACAGCGCAGAGCCCGAGCCCGGGAGCAGCGGTGAGAACCGAGGCGGGGGCGCCGCGAGGGCTGCGTGCTCAGCGTGGCCGGGGACGGGGTCGGAGGGCGCCGCTGGAGCCCATGCAGCCCCTGGGGTGGGGAGGGGCCGTGCTGGCAGGCGGAGACACCAGGGTGGGGGCAGCCCGGGCTTCCCTCGGGCTGCTCGGACCGCGCTGCGGGGTGTCTGGAGCGCCCCGCTTCCGTTCGGGGGCGAGCTCCCGCAGGGAGGAGCGGGGGCGCCTCCGGACAGGCCGGGTGCGGTGGGAACGGGCTGCAGCATCACCAGGTGGCAGACCTGGGTCTGCAGTCGCGAGAGCCTCCAGGCTCCTCCTTTTTTCTCCTGCCGTGGGGGATGGGGAGCTGGGAGGTGGGCTGGCCGGCGGGGGCGGGGGCGGGGGCGGCGGCCGTTCGGATAACCGGGCGTCCCCAGGAAAGGGAGAGACTTAGTGACCCTGTTCCTGGCATCCTGGACCCCAGGATGTTGGTGCTGCCAAGGACCTTTGAGTTCGTCCAGTCCGATCCCTCCGTTTTACAGATGAGGAAACTGAGGCCCAGCGATGGGAGACAAGAAATCTGTTGCAGGAGTTTTTGCTCGAGAACCGTTTGGTCTCTGAGCGTCGTGACCCCGTTTTCCTATTTGCCTTCTCTTACCTTCCCCCACGCCTCACCCCTTTTCCCAGACCTTGTTCTCGATGTAACTTTAACTTTGGGTGTCAAATCTTCCACTTCCCCCATGGGCGCACATTTGCATCGTGTTGAGTGGTTGACCCATGTGAGGGGCTTCTTTGACCCTGTGTCTGCTCATCTCCCCCCATAGGAAATGAGCTTTTATTTTTTAATTTTAATTTTTTTTTTGGCCCGTTTCACTCAAATAGTAGTGTCTGAGAATGGGGTTGTATGTAACAGCAGAACAAAATCACGTTGTGAATATGGAACAGGTGGTGGTCATTATTTCTACACAAGTACAACACATGCAATGTTTCTTAAGTGCCATCACTAGGAAAAATGTGTTGTGGCTTTTAAGGGGATGGTTTTCTACTTTATGCATTTTTAAATGGTTTTCAGATTCTTCTAAGGAAAGTGGGGGAAGTACTGTGTAATAATAGTGTTTGCATTCTGGTCATTGCTTTTGTGCTTAAAAATAATTGTTACAAGTTAGTACTAATATTTCAGTATTCTTTTATCAGAGAAATGATCAAGAATGAATATCTTTAATCCTCTAAAATAGAGTTGGAAAATGCACAAATTACCCTAACCAGATACTGGATTTTCAAGTAAATATGAGTAATAAGTTCTGTCAAAAGTCTGGAGTCTTTTTTACTTCAAAAAATCTGATGAGTGTGAAGGGCCTTTGCCTTTCTGGCCTAGTATTTTTATCTCTTGTCAAATTGGTAGTTTCATAATAATGAAAACTTTCTAATCAGCTGCTGTTTCATTCACCTAGTTGTAAATTACAAATGTCAATTTGCTCTAGTCTTCAGTTTTAGAGAAATTGCTCCAGTAGAGATCTGGAGCATTAAGACACTAGTAAACCTAGTTGGTTTGGGGAGCTGTCAGGACTGCATTACAAAGGAAATGTATGAACATGCATCTTGACCTATCACTTAAGCAGCGATTTGCTGTTAAGCCCTTCTTTTATCTTTTAAAAACTGAACTTCATCAGGGAGCATCAAAAATCACTCCTTGGATGATGCTGTGCAATCTAGAAACCACTCTTAAGTTACAGGCTGTGATTATGTTGCTTTGATGAGCTTATGACTAGAATGTTTCCTTTGGAACATGCTGAAAGATTCATTTATCGTGCTTTTGTGTAAGCCTGGTGTCTATAGACTTTTCTTTGGGGTGCCCCAGATCTTTTTAACACAGAATTTGTGATTGTTAGAATTGGCCGTTTTTTCCCTATTTTTTTAAAAAATAATTTATACATGTGAAGAAATGGTTTTTAAAAAGGAGAATTATTTGTTTATGTTTAAATTGGAGAGTCAAGGCCCATTATTTTCCTTAGGTACCAGAACTTAGGGACAGCTAGACATAGCTTGAAAATCTTATAAGCATTTGTTTACCTAGACATGATTTTTTTCACCTTCCTGGAAAGATGAAAAGGAAAGTTTATAATAAAGCGTTGACTTTAAGTTTCTGATTATTCCTCATGCTGTGCTAGATGTACTACTGAGAGAATTACTAGGTATAGTAGTTAGCTACTAATAATATGATAATAGCTAGCATTTATATAGTGCTTTATGTTTTTCAAGGCACTTAACAAATATCTTCATTTTATCTTCACAACAACTCTGGGAAGGTAGGTGCTATTGTTACTCTCATTTTATAGATGAGGAAACTGAGGCTGAGTAGTTAAATGACTTGTCACACAGCTAGTTAGTGATTGAGGCCAGGTCTTCCTAACTGCAAGTCTAATGTACTGTCCATTGTGTCATTTAGCTGCAAGATCAAGTTCTTACTCTTTCAGGCATACACATTGACAGAATTATAAGTATAGGATTCGTCTGTTTGTAACAGCTCATGCATACTTTAATACATCAAAAGACCAGGAATTTCATCCATGTGACTACTTTCTTGCAAATGTAGATTGCAACTTTCACATGTATTACAGGTTTCATGAATTTCTGTGCCCAGAAAAATTTGTAACTTGGTAGCCAACCTTGTAGTAATGAGCTTCCTTGAATGTAGCTAGGCTGGTCTTTGGTTATATTGGTCCTCGTGGAATTTGTGTTCCACTGATGTTCTTTAGGCATGCAGGTTCATCTCCATGTTGTGATGAGGCACTGGAGGACTTCAGAAGAGGAGCTCACATGTATGAGGAATTTCTTTAATGTTTCACCGAGATGCCTGATCTCACTGATGTGGGATGATTGCACATATCTCTATGGTGGTGCAGAATGCAACCCATTTATGCTTTCTCATCTTGTGCTGTTGTTTCCATGTCTTCTCAAAATTCCTTCTCAAGGTGTTTACGCAGTGTGCTGGAGGCCTTGTTTTAGGTCTTTGAACATTATGTAGGTCCTAGTGACACAACTGGGCCACCTGTCCAATTGTCTTCATTTTTGCCATATAATTGACCCATCTCCTTTTCTGATCATCCATTTCTTCAATGATATCTTTATACCATACCTTGGCCTTGAGTCATTATTGGTATTATCTTGCACAAACATTTGAACTGACAATAGAATAAAAATGTCATACCAATACATAAATTAACAATAAAGTCAAAAGTGGTCACATTTTTAGGAATAGGGGCATTTCTAAGTATAGAATTGAAGTAGAGATCAGTGGGAATAACCTTAGGATTTTCATTTAAGTCCTTAGCATATTTACAGGAGTTCTCTGATCAGTTTGGGAAACTTCTCGAAGTGTTTTTGTCTGTGATAGGGGAGATGGAGCTAGATGTCTGTTGGGATATAACGTGGAGTGGGAAGGAAGGAAATGTTTCAGGTGAATGTCATTTCTTTGGACAAGTACCAAAGTGGCATGGGATAAAGTAGACTTTGCATAGATGTTCTAGAAGTGGGCTGGGTTGGGCTTAGGACATGAAGGAAGCGCAAAAGCCTTATGAAGGATTTTGAATGACCCAATCTGTAAGTGAATTGGAAGTCATTGCAGGACATAAAAGAGGAGAATGGTGATTCAGTTCAATTCAGAGCCAGATACCATGCTAGGCACTGGAGATACAGGGACAAAAAGAAAGCCATCTTTGCTCTCAAGCAGTTCATAAGGAGGGGAAACAACATGTGCATGGTGATGGTCAAAGTGATAAGCAGAGAAGGATAGTTTGAAAAGTTGGCAGTCAGTATCACAATTGTTAACTTACTTATGTGGCTCCCAGTTTGCAGCTACATTTTAATCAAATGTGAACTTTCTATTCCAGGTTAGCTTTTTGCAAAACAAAGAAGCAAAATTCATTGGTTTGGATTTTGTCTTTAGTGAAAATGATGAGAGTACCAATGAAAAGAGAAATGGTCAAAAGGCAGAAAGCAGAATGAGCAGAAGTGACTAAGTCACTTCTGTCAAAAGTATGTCATAAGTGTGAAGGCTGGCAAAATGGGACAGAGTAGAAAAGATCAGGCTGGATTTGACAGTAGAAAAGCTTGGTTCAAATCCCAGCCAAGTTACCTGCTACCCTTTGACTTTTTCTGGGCTTAATTTTCTTCATCTATGGAATGAGTGGGTTGGTTGGATTAGATGCCTCTTGGGCCCCTTCCAGCTCTAAATCTCTGATCAAGTGATCCTGACTCCCAGTCCCTGGTGTTTTTCACTATATCTTCTTGTTTCTTCTTATTCATTTCCCTCCCCTCTGAATTCAGAGTCCTTACCTGTAAAAATGAAGTGGTTGTGGTAGATGGTGTCTGAGATTCCTTCCTGCTCTGATAATCTATAGTTCTATGAAGATGGTATACCATGACTTACATGAGAGTGAATAAACTTATTGGTGCTGGTATAAGTAGAATTTTTAGACTGGAATTAGAAGGATAGACTGAATGAGTACAGTTTTCTAGAGGCAGTAGATTTCTAACTGATACCTTATAGACTAGGGAGAGATGGAGATGCTTTCTTCTCACAATCTGAAATCACCCCAAGCGAAACCTGTGTGGTACTATAGTTCTTATTGTTTAGTATATATTTGGGAATATATTTTAACATTTAAACAACTTGGCAAAATATATTAATCTCTAGTCGTTATTCACTACTACCCTGCACATATAGGATATGACCTTATTGTCAGTATTATGCTTATGAAGAAAATGGACATTACTGAAATAGTAATAAGATGAATAGAACTCATTATGAGCTGCTTCTTTTTTTTTTTGAATTAGCACCTTCTTGCTGTATAGGCCTGGCCTCTTTTTTTGATTGTTAGAGTTTTAGGCTGATATCCCTTTCTTAGTCTAGTCATTGGAAAATAGCTAAAAAAAAATTTTTCAGCCTAGAATTTTTAAAAAAATGCTGACATTAGTACCATCATAGAGATTTTTCCAAAGAATTAGATTTTTTTTTTTTTAGTGAGGCAATTGGGGTTAAGTGACTTGCCCAAGGTCACACAGCTAATATGTGTCAAGTGTTTGGTCTGAGGTCGGATTTGAATTCAGGTCCTCCTGACTTCAGGGCTGGTGCTCTATCCACTGCGCCACCTAGCTGTCCCCAAAGAATTAGATTTATAGCAAATTTTGCCATGTATTTTTTCCTTTAAGTTGCTTAAATTTTAAGTATGAATATGCATTTTTGGGCTAATATAAGAAATGAATGTTAATATTGGGCAAAAAACATCTTGGAAGTTTGGTCTGGAAATTGAAATTCTCCCATCTCATGACATTAATTTGATCTCCTTCAGGTGTATCAGACTCAGGGAGTTCGATGGCTTCCCGTTCTCGAAGGGAAAAGAAATCTGTAAAAGGGCGTCAGGAAGCACTAGAACGACTGAAAAAGGCAAAAGCTGGTGAAAAATTTAAATACGAGGTAAGTACTCAGTTTTCTTGACTTAGTCTTGTGCTCTACTCTGTTGGTTTATAAAAATCTCTTCACAGACTAAGAAAGTAGTGTTTTGTGTATCCCTCTCATCATAGTCATTAATTTGTAATATTGATCATTCATTATGTGCATGAGATTGAGAATTTTATGGGTTTTAGGGAAAAATTGCAATTGGGTTTCTTAAAAGGTAGCTAACATTTTATTTGAGTTTTATTGTTTTTTTTAACATTACAGTTATTTCCTTTTACTATCCTTCCACCCATTGATTCCTTTGAATAGAGAAAAATGTGCTAAGCCAAGACAGTTGACACAGCTGCTGTCCACGTATATCCCATTCCGCATCTGTAATTCTCTCCACTAAGTGTGTTTCCTTGTTAGTTCTCCAGGACTGAGCTTGTTCATTAAATTCATGAGAATTTGACTGCTTTTTAGTGTTATTTACGTGATTGTAGGCGTATTTATTATTCTGTTGGTTCTGCTTTCTTCACTCTGTATCACTTCATACAGGCATTCCCATGTTTCTCTAAATTCTTGATGTTCATCTTTTGTTATAGAACAATAATATTCTATTACATTCATATAGCACATTTTTTTTGGCTCCTCCATAATTGATAGGCATCCATTCCAGAATCCTTTCAGTTCAACTATGTATATTGAAGAATATTGCTACTTTCTCTGTTAGTGAATACTTTGTGTGTTATGTATGTCTTTGTATGTGCGTGTACATGTACACAAGCAAGTGCCAGAGTAGATAATTCATGTATCTTTTCTTTGAAGAGTCACAAATGTCCTAAACTTCATTTTTGAAAAGTGAAAATAGCCCTTAAATTTTGTTTGTATAGAAACATAGGCTGCTGGACTACTTGGTTTATACTTTTGCTAATTAGGTAAGTGTGTATTTTTGTTGAGATCCATTAATGTCATATTGCTCCATGGAGTCTTTTTTACTTACTGATTTTGTATAGTAATTCCTTTTAAAAAGTTCTGAAATCTGGTGCCTGATGTACTGAAGGAGGATCTATCCATCTTTGGAGTGTGTGAAGCTGTGGGCGCAGAATGCCTGTGCAGTTTGTCAGCGAAGATCTCAGGAGTACAGAGATGATAGCTTTAATTTTCAAATCTTGAGAAGAAAGCTATTTCAAAATTGTCTAATTACTAGGATGCAAAAATCAGAAATATACTTACTGTTAGGTGATTTTGCTTATAACTTAAAGTGAGATAGTTTATTTCTAGCTTTTGCATGTAGTCTTTAGACGTACTTTTGGTACTTAAGAGAAAAGAAACTAGTGATTATGCAGTTGATTCTCAATTATACACACTTGGGAAGGAGGAGCAGTAGTACAATTTGTTAAGAGTGTGTGGTCATTATATTGCAGGTATTGACAGATGTAGTCACTGTATCATTTGTGTTTGCTTAACCTCTTTGTTACAACAAAAGGTCCATTCAGTTGGGGAGGGGTACATGTCCAGAAATGACTCATGTGAAAACAAGCATCAATAAAACTTACTTTTAAAGAAACATCATTAAAAATATTTTTGTTTGGCTCTGTAATATGTTTCTTGACTTTATTGTTGTGGGGATTAGGAAGGGCAGCTGCTTTACTTTTTACTTACGTTTGACTTGGTAGGATAGTAGTAAAAGTAATTTCATTCCAACATCATCATCTGACATTGAAGGAGGGAGCTAGTTCAGAAGCTTATAGGGAATAGGGAAAACAAGCTTGAAAATTTCATGTTATAAAATCCCCAAAGCATATAATCAAGCGCTGACTATAATTCAGTTTGTTTTTGGTAAAGTAGATGAGTAATTGACAGTGTGACAAGCATGTTATGCTAATAGAGCTGTTGAGAATTATCTAAACCATTTGAGCTGGAAGGGGCTTTAGAGATCATCTAGTTCAGCCAGTATGTTTTTTTTGTAGATGAGCATACAAGCCTAAAAAATGTGAAATTTCTTGTTAAAAGTCATACTAGTAGACAGTGACAGAACACCAACTCAAATCTACTGTGCCGTATTATTGTTGTTTGTCTGTTTCAATCATGTCCTACTTTTTGTGATTCCATTTGGGGTTTTCTTGGCAAAGGTACTGGAGTGTTTTGACATTTCCTTCTCTAACTTATTTTACAGATGAGGAAATTGAGGCAAACAGTTAAATGACTTTGCTCGGGGTCACATAACTGATAAGTGTCTGAGGATGGATTTGAGCTCAGGTCTTCCTGATTCCAGGCCCAGTACTTAACTGCCACTTAACTGCCCCACTATGTCATATTCCCTCTCCATATTTTAACAGCCACTTTAAGAAAAACCCTATGTGTTATGACATTGCATGATAGAATTAAATTTTTTCATTGCAGCTATTCCTTTCAGACTTTTCAAGTCCTACTTCCATTTTGTCTCTCAAAGTCTATGCTTAGCAGAACCTTTTAATGTTTTCACTTGCCCTGAATTTCATCCATGATTTTTTATGGTGTTTGCAGGTAGAGGACTTCACAAGTGTTTATGATGAGGTTGATGAAGATCAGTACTCCAGAATGGTCCAGGCACGGCAGGATGATGACTGGATTGTGGATGATGGTAGGCCATACAAAATCCCCTGTATGAATTCACTGTGTCATTCTTGCTTATACTATGCAAATGGTAAATGTTGTTCTTGTGAAACATACCCATGAAGGTATGTTGTGTTTTTTTTTTCTGTTAGGACATATTAAGAAAAAATAATACGACTGTGTTCTGACCTGAAATTCTTGAATTCACCTGAGCAACAACAACAAAAAAACCTTAACAGTTTCCCTTGAATAATAGACATAATAAGGGTTTTGAAGGAATTCTGACTCCTAGAAACAGATTAAAGTGATGACCAAATAAAAGGAGGAACTACTTTTGATTAATTCAATTAAGAGAAGTATCTCTTGAGTTCTACTTTGACTAGGTTAAAATCATTAGATGGTGTTATTGAAAAAGGAATGCCTATTTGTTAACCAATGAAGTATCCCTTAGTTTATCACAGACTAAATCAAGAAAGATGACTGACCCTTTGTTTAACTTAAAGGATGGGGTGGGAGTGGGAGAAATGAGGGCCTTTTGTTTCCTAGGAATATAAGTACTTCATCAAGGGTCCACAGTGGTATTAGTGTTTTAGTTCTGTTTCATAAATCAAACCTAGACTTTGTACCTTGCTTTGTCTTGCTGCAGGAATTTGTCTTATTTTTTTCTTGAATACCATAAAATCCAAGAAGGCCTTGTTTGGGTCAGAGAAAATTTCATTTAACATGGGAAACTCTGCCCCTTTGGCTCTCCCTTCAAGCAGCAAAGTTTATAAAAATACAAACATATGTAAAATTTCCCTGTAGTGGCTCTTAGCTAAATGCATAGAGTATGAAGGTTTTCCCCTATATTCTTGAATTGATATTCTATTTGTAAAAGTGTGTGTATTTTCATGTTATCTGCTTAGTTGATATGTGGGAAGGAGTGGTCAAGTAAGCTCAGGATGATCACTTTTTGTTTGAGATTTTTAAAATGTCATTTGAGGGGAAGACAGACGGGGATCCAGACTGTCTCATCAGTAGCCTTGAGGGGCCCCAAGCACATGCTGTGTAATTCTTTTAGGGTTATATAGGAATCTGAAGGAGCATTGCAGTGCTTTTCTTGATTCCAATCCCAAATTGCCCATACATGGACTGTAGGATCTGGTCTGAGAATAGTGAGTTGTTTTTGGCCCTTTCCTTTCCTCCTAACTGAGCTGAGCTACCCTGTTCACTCTTCGTGTTAAGGTGGAAATCTCATCTTGAGGTGCTTGTGATGGTGGTTCCAGTTCTTTAAGAGAGCAAACCACCAGTTGTACCCTGAGTCACATCTGCTTTGGTCCAAGTCATTCATCCTTTTTACCTAGTTGTATATACAATAGTCCCTCAGGACCCCAGGTGGGTACCTGAAACCGCAGCTTGTACCTAACCCCATATAGACAGTTCTTCTTTTAACTTTTAATACCTATTTTAACTTTACTGTACAGTACTAAGCTCTCTCTCTGCTCTTGGCTCGGGGCTCTGTAGCTTCCCACATCCTACTCAACTCCCCAAAACAAAGAAAAAACAAAAAAGTGTCTACGTGACAGCAGAATGATGTGCCACTGCTGCTGCCACTGGATCTGGGGCTTGGCTTGAGAGCTCTGGAGGAATCCTTTGCCCTCTCCGTACACCTACCCATGTCTGTCTTCCATCCTCACTCCTGTATTGCATGTCTGTCCTGGCCCTCACATGTTATTGAACTGTATGCTGGCCCTCTCCTTCCATGAGGACTTGACCCCCTTCCTGCCTCCCTCATTCCCCTGAAATTTGTGGTGGACTGCGGGTAAGTGAAACTGTGGAATGTGAAACTGGAGATCAGAGGGGACTACCATATCATCTCTCCCTCTGCGTTACACAGAAAATCTACAGAGCAGAAATTATGTGCTTGTCTCTTAGCAGTATATGTTGTAGCAAGATGCTGTGTGATGTAGAAGTGGCATCTTATGAACTGGTGCAGCATTAGATAGGGTGCCAGTAACCAGTGTAAAAAATAATTGCTTACAATAGTTTACTTCGTTCTTGCAGATGGCATTGGCTACGTAGAGGATGGCCGAGAGATTTTTGATGAGGAGCTCGATGATGATGCCTTTGACGTCAATAAAAAAGGTATGAACGTATAATTTTCAAGAGCCTGTTGGTGGTTGGTTAGAAGAGTTGTCCAGAGTTTGAGATGACTTACTATATGGTTTTGTAGAGTAGTTGGCTTGTCATAGTTTTTTTGTTTTTATGTGGACAAAGAATCTTCTTTTAAAGTATACATTCTTTAAAAAAATTTTTTTGTTAGGTATCATTTAATATGTTAATATTAAATCATTTAATTCTCTCAGATATTCATCAGAATCTTTTTCTTCTCCCAGAGAACTATTTCATAAAACAGAATATTTTTTGAAGGGAAAAAAAGAAAGAGGAAGAAGAGTAATCGGTAAAATCACTAAATAAGTAAAAAGCATATTGATAGTCTAAAAATATATGCAGTGTTCTACAACCATGGACCTCCTACTACTGCAGAGGAGTAAGAGGCAGTGTCTTACATCTTTTCTGTGGGGCGGAGCTTGTTCTTTGTAATTCTGCAAGGTTCTCTTTCAATTATTTTGTGATTGTTGTTATTTCCATTTGTATGATTGTAATTATGTATGTTATTTTCATGGCTCTGCTTACTTTGCTCTGCATCAGTTCATGAAAGTCTTTCTGTACTTCTCTGTATTCATCACATTCATCGTTTATTATAACATGATGACATTGCATTACATTCATGTGCCACAGTTTGTTTAGCCATTCCCCAGTTGATGAGCATCTAATTTGTTTCCAGCTTTTTTCTACCTCAGAAAGTGCTGCTATATATATTTTGGCATACTAGGGGACTTTTTCTTATCAGTGACCTACTTGGGGTGTGTGCCTATAAAGACTATGTTCTAGGTTTAGAATGAAATTTGTATAGGAAACTTAAAGATTCACAAAATCAGTTAATTGAAAAGCATTGAGCACTTACTGTGTGCAAAATACTGTGCTAGGTACTAGTGATTTGAAGACAGAAGTGAAATAGTCTCTCCCTCTGAGGATCTTAGATCGAGTTGTGGGGGACAGCATGGATTCAGAGATATATAAAAAAATAGATGCTAAAGTATAAGATAATTTTGGGGGAAGGCACTAATAGCCAGGGAAAGCAGCAAAGGGTTCCAGTAGGAGGTGGTGCTTTAGTTGACTTTTGGAGGTAATTAGGTACTTAGGGATTCCAAGAGGTAAGACATTCCAGGCAGTGAGAGACAGGTTGTACAAAGCCATGAAGAGGGAACATAGAATACGTGAGGAAAAGTAAGAAGACGAATTTTAACTGAACTAGAGTATGTTTGAAGGAGAGTAATTGCGTGATAAGGCTGGAAAGGTAGGTTTGGGCTGAGTTATGAAGGGTGTAAGGGAAAAAGCATTTATGTACCTACTCTGTGCCAGGCACTGCACAAAGTGCTTTTACAGCTATCATCTCATTTTAAAGGCCTTAAATGTCAAATAGAGGTGTTTCTGTTTTGTTCTAAAGAAGGTAATAGGAACTGTTGGAGTTTATTGAATTAGGGGAGTGACATGGATAGACCTGCACTTTAACAATATCACTTCAGCAGCTGAGGGGAGGAGGATGGCTTGGAGTTGAGTGACCAATTAGGAGCCTAGTACAGTAGTCTTGGTGAGGGGTAATGAGAAACAGAATTAGTGTGGTGCAATTTGAGCGGGGAAAAAGAAGCAAAAACGAGAGATAATTTGGAAGTACCAATACTATGAAAAAATAGCTTTTTAAACTTCTTTTTAGCATCCAAAGCCTGTAGTTTTTGTATTTTGTGGATGTTTTGAGTGTTAAGACAGCAGAGCTTCAAGGCTAAGCAGATTTGGATTGAAGCCCAGCCTCAGAACATGTACTGGCTCTGTGACCTTGAACAAGTCATTGTTTAACCTCGTAGCATTCTAGTTAACTCTCTAAGACTGTAAGTTGCAGATCAGCATTTGTAGAGGGAGTTTCCTCAGGTAGGAGGTCCCTATATTCACATTCCTTAGTTGTTCGTGAGATAATATGTTTATATTAATATTTTTAACTATACTTGAGCTGATTGAAGTCCATGATTTTTATCCATATGGCACCACCTAGAGTAAATAGCACTTTGGTATTACAAAGATGACTTTTGGCCATAACAAAAGATTATTGAAAATATTATGTTTTCTCAAATGCAATCCACCCTGATCTTTTCCCGGTGTGCTGTGCAGATATTGTACTGGTAACCTAATGTAGTCAAAGAGCCAGATGAAATCTTGCCTTTGTGATTTCATGCCTGTGATTTTAGGGATGTAGAGAACTCACTTTGAGGAAACCTTTATCAATGTACATCATCAGCTGCTCTCTTGCCCAGAGTCACACAGCCAGTATGTGTCAGGGGTGGATGTGAACCCACATCTTCCTAGCTACTGCTCTGGCCATTATATCTCACTGCTTGTCTTTGTAAAATGATTGGAAAAAAAAAACACCCCACCCATCAGTTGAATCACCTACATATGCCATGTTAGGTGAATAGTTTTCAGTGATTTCCCCTCATCAGCATCTGTAATGGGAAAATGGGAAAAAATGTACTGGTAACCTAATGTAGTCAAAGAGCCAGATGAAGGAGGGAAGTCTCCATTGTCCCAGATGAATCCTCTCTGGAGGAATTACAGGAAGACATAGACAGCACTTGAATAGGATGATCAGGCATCTAATAGGCATTTAGTAATTGTTTTTTGACATGAATGAGAAGGCAGTTATGATCTCTATCAGGGGACAGTGTTGATTCTAAGATGTCAGGATTTAGAAAACCCTAACAATTGTCTAGTTTTATGTTGAAATTGAGAGTTGTATTTATGGAAATCATAAAACAATTGCTTTTTCTTGGATTTAAACCATTGATTAAAAAAAAGGTTATTTTAGTAAAGAAGTCTGATTTGTCAAGTTCATAGTGACTTGATAATCTTTAGCACTGGAGGGACCAGGCATGTGAATTGATGCAAAAATATTATTTGCTTTGAAATAAAAGTTTTCATCCTGCAGTTTCTGTTTTCCTTGCCTTGTGGATTTAAAAAAAAAAAAGATGCACTAAGCCAGTAGACTTAAATTCTGGTCCTTCTAGTGTGAACACAAACAAGCTCATGTTTGTTCTTAAAGTGAAAGGATTTAAACAGCCTTCCCTTATAATTTGATCTAATATCTAACCAAAATTAGCAGAGACTCTAGAGCTAGAAGATACCTTAAAGATAATCTAGTTTAACCTGACTTTATACATGTGGAAACTGAGCCTTAGGGAAGTAAGGTGAGTGCCCAAAGTCTAGCAGCTTGTAAATTGGGAAGCCAGTAATCAAACCTAGACTCCCACCCTAATTCCAGAGATTCCCTATCAGGAATTTTGAAAGAAAATGTCTAACTCAATTTTATTTGGTTATAATCAAAATTATTTCCTTTTGTTTGTTCTTAAAGAGAGTGCATGAAATGGTGTGATTTTTTTCATACCTTTCAAAATAGGTATCTTCAACTCCTTGTGTGCAGAAGGCAGATGATGAGACCTTTAATTTACCACTTTGAGTTATTTGGGGAGGCAAGCAGACATTCCTAATGAATTTATGTTCTGGCAGGAAAAGGTGATAAAGCATTCAGAGACAAGAAGAACGTAAGGAAGGCTGTGGTATCAAAGCCAAATAATATCAAGTCAATGTTTATGGCAAGTGCTGGAAAGAAAACTGCAGATGTGAGTGTTTCACTTCTTCACTTTTTTGTCTTTTACATTCAAAGGTGAATTGAGTAGTCATTTTGATGCCCTTTTAAATAATGTCACAATAATTTTCCAGTACTCCTACCCCCCTCACCTCAGTGGAATCTTCTTGTTTATCAGAGAAGCATAGTTAAGCAACTAAGCATGACCTTCTCTGACAGCATTTGCAGCTTTTGGCATCTCTTTTCCCCAGTTTCTCTATCTAGGTGAGGGAGGTATCTTTTGTTACCTGTCATCTGAAATCCCTTGTGGCCACTTAATTCATTTAATTGGAGTTTCGCTGCCTTTTAGTGGTGTCTTCATTGGTAATCATTGGGTATATAGATCTACTGACTCAGTTTGATTCAGTCTTTATCAATTCATACAAGTCTTCCCAAGTTCCTCTGAATTCCTTATTTTTTTATTGTTTTCTTTGTTTTCTTTTTCTTTTCCCTACTCATTCCCTCCCCTAGAAACTTCTCTGTAATTTCATTGGCCTGGGACATTGAGGGGTTAAGTGACTTGTTCATGGCTACAGGTAGAACTTGAACCAGATTTCCTTGACTAAAAAGGTCAGCCTTCTGTTCCATATTCCACATTGCTTCTTTGTTGTTTCTTATGTTATATAATAGTGTTTCATATCATCCATATTCCATGATTCATTCAGCCATTCCACGATGCTGAATGAGCATCCACTTTGTTTTCAATTAGTTACTACAACCAAAAGTGCTGCCATGAATATTCTGGATATCTGGGATTCATATGGACTAGTAAGATTGCTGGGTTGAAGGGTGTGAACGCTTTTGTTGACTTTCCTCACATAATTCCAAATTGTTTTCCGTATTATTTGGACCAATGAACTAAAAATTCTGTTGGACAGATAAGTATTCAGTAAATATTTATTAAATGAAAGAGGTTTTTGTGAACTTACTAAGTTAGCAAATTGGGCCTGAATATTCAGAATTTCTGTTCTTACAGGAATCATTGCAGTCAAGACTATGGAGGTCTGTTGGGTGTAAACGAACTCAGTTTATACAATATGAAGTTTCAAGTGTGAGAGGGTCATCCAGATACACGTATACTCTAGGCAGTCTGTGATCCTGGAATGAGAATGAAATATCAGGTCAAGATATTGGGCTCTTACATATGCAGGGGATAGAACAGTGAAAGTGGATTAACTGTTAATAGGAAAAGATTAGGAAGCCAAGCGCTAACCTGTCACATCCTCACTTCACAGACATGTTGGCTTGATGGCTTTCTTATCTTTTTGTTATACCGCTGTGCTGGCTTTGACCCTTGTGCACAGAATATAACCTTTTTGTGGGAACAGGTAAACTGTGAGTTCTTAATCATCTTTTGGTTTTGTTTTCCAGAAGGTTGTTGACTTGTCAAAGGATGACTTGCTGGGGGACATTCTGCAGGATCTTAATGCTTCAGTAAGTTATTTTTGTGGACTCCAGTGAGGAAGAGATTCAATAATAGTAATAACAATGACTTTTAAAAAAAATCTTGCCTTTGTGATTTCATGCCTGTGATTTTAGGGATGTAGAGAACTCACTTTGAGGAAACCTCTATCAATGTAGATCATCAGCTGCTCTCTTGCCCAGGGTCACACAGCCAGTATATGTCAGGGGTAGATGTGAACCCACATCTTCCTAGCTACTGCTCTGGCCATTATATCTCACTGCTTGTCTTTGTAAAATGATTGGGAAAAAAAAAAACACCCCACCCATCAGTTGAATCACCTACATATGCCATGTTAGGTGAATAGTTTTCAGTGATTACCAGCTATATGATTATGTAGTTTGATGTGTGTGGGTGTGTATTCAGATATATGCAAGAGTCTGTTCTGTAAAAGTATATATCCTTTGTATTCAGTAGCTATAGTATATCTTGTTCCTTAAATAGGTTGAATCCTGTCAATCTGAAACACTTTCAGCCATGAACTGCTTGCTTTCCCTGGGCTTAGGTGGGAAATGATTGAGAAGTCAGTTGCAAACACTTGGGATCGAAGACAGAACTCACAAGGACTGAGTCCTTGTTTTGAAGTCAGATTCCTTTCTTCTGAATGGCCAGTGATTGAAATCACTAGCACCTTCATCGTCTCCTCTCAATTCTGTGCTTTCTTCTTAAACTCAGTGTCCTGGAAAGACAGATGGAAACGGTGTTTAATTTTTAAGAGAAATAATTGGTACAGGGTGGATTTGATGTCTGTTTCGGTTTTCTAGTGGCATTATGGTTCTGTTGCTATAGTAACCACTTTGCATAAGCATATATGTTGTATGGGGGGAGTAGAGACAGAAAAAAAGCATTATTTGTTGGGCTTCATTGGGTGAAGGAACATACTTTTTCTGTCTTGTGATAAGTCAAGCATGGCGATGAGTCTGTCTTACCCTTCCTTTCAGACGCCTCAGATAACTCCACCACCTGTAATGACACTAAAGAAGAAAAGACCCCCTGGAGCTTCTCTGAATCCTTTTTCTGTGCAGATACCCAAGGTAAATAAGGTGTCTCAAAGAGATTCACATCTGTTTTTTCTGCAAGAGGGAGATGCCTCTGTATTTCTTATTTTCTCCTGGTCTGGAGAGTTATTGCCTTTTGATTTTTTATTTTCAATATTTCTCCCTCTTCATTGTATTGTTTCCTGTACCTCAAAAACATGTGCATGAGCATGCCTCTTTCTTGCACATTTTGTGATACCCTACATTTGTAGATAAATACTGTATTTAAGTTACATTGACCCTGGTACTGAAAGATGAGAAAATTTTTATTCCCATGTACCATTGTATTTCTTTACGTGTACTTGACTGAAATGACAATGAAGCAACTATAGTCACATGTTGTAAACAGGAATGGTTCTCTTTTGTTTTACTGGTGCCTGGTAAGTTAAGAGAGAGTCACAGGGCCTAGATTTAAGACTTTTTTTTCCTTGATATTTTTAGGCAACTCCTTTGGTGAAAAATGATGTTTCTGTTTCAAGAAAGGAATCTTCTGTGACTCCTGTTCATCTTAAACATGCTGATAACGTGGCCCAGCCTGTTGGTATAAAGCAGAAGCGCAAGGATGTTGAACAGACGCAAAGTATGGTAACAAATTGTGATCCCGTGGAGGTGCAACAGGAAGATGCTTCTGAAGGTATTATGTCAGTTGTTTAACTTGTAAAGAATTGAAAAACTTGCATTTTGGATCATGATGAAGCTTTTAAAAATGCAGTTCAGGTATTCATTTTGAAGTGAAAATGTAGTTTTGGGGGCAGCTAGGTGGCACAGTGGATAGAGCACCAGCCCTGAAGTCAGGAGGACCTGAGTTCAAATGCGGCCTCAGACCAAACACTTGACACGTACTAGCTGTGTGACCTTGGGCAAGTCACTTAACCCCGATTACCTCACCAGAAAAAAGAAAATGTAGTTTTGCAAGATAGTATTTCTGTTTCTCCTGACATGTTGGGCTCCATAGCTGCCATGTGTGATGATCACAACATGAATGTTTGATGCTTCTAGGAGAGGAGATGATGCAAGAAGAGGAGGAGGAAAAGGGTTTGATGGATTTTGAAGATGGAGACTTTGATGACCCTATGGAAGATGACGAAGCTGACGTTCTCCCTAAAGTTATCAAGACCCAGGAGGAAGAGAAGGAACAGGAAAAAAGCGTGGAGCCAGAGTTGTCATATTTGTAAGAACTGTTGGTTAAGAATAAACGTCATCTGTTAGATTCAGCTGTAATCATTCTATTGCAAATAGAATTCATATGTTTCTCATGTGATTTCTGCAGAGACAGTTTTCTTCCAGACATTTCTTGTTGGGACAAAATGGATCAGGAAGATGAAAGCAGTTTACAAACCCAAGACATCCAAGTAGATTCAAATCGCCTTCCATTGGTAAAAGGGACAGATGGTGATCAAGTCTTTCTGTTTTATTGGCTGGATGCTTATGAAGATCAATATAATCAACCAGGTAATTATGTTTGTACTCTGTCCTGGGAAAGAGTTTTCTCTAGAAATGCCATTTGAAGATTGTAACTATTACAAATATATCGATGCTGGGAAAACATCACTTTGTTTCGGTTTACAGTGTAAAAAAATGTCAGTCCTTTATCTTATATACTTTTGGAAGGGAGCAGAAGCATGGAAATCCAAAAAAAAGTTGATTCAGAAATCATTTTTATTTGTTGTTTACATGTGTTTTTGTTTAAAGAAAAATTAGAACCTTAAAAGTCAATAAAACACTCAGACATACAAAATAAGAGGTCAAATCTTATCCTAAACCTTTAGCCTTTAACAATGTGGAACTAAATGAATGGTTTGTAATATGTAATATTTTAATCAGCATTTTTCAATTGTTGGAAGTTTAGGTTATTTCAGTTTTTTTGGTTTGCTATTACAAATATAGTAGTTGTGGATGTTAGGAATGTATTTTCATATATACTTTGTATGTAAAACAGTGTTTAGGATTTCACTTTAGGCAAAATAAGGAAGGCATAGTATGAAATCCAAATTTCAAAGGAGCAGGGAAGCTGTTCAGTTTCCCTGTTTTGTCCTTCTGTTACTTACAGGATCATGGGATTTGTGGCTAGAAAGGACCTTAGAGGTAACCTGGTTTAACATTCCTTTCTTCCTTTCATTTTACACCTATGTAAACTGAGGCCCAGGGAGTTTAAATAATTTGTTTAAAGACATATCTATATAAGATGTAGCCAAGTAGGGATTTGAACCCAGGTCCTCCGACTCTTAAGTCTTTTATCAGGTGAGTATACTGCTTTTTCCTTTCCCTGTAATCTATTCTGAAAATGGAGATTCCCCGGTTTCTGAGACTAGTGAAAAATATCATTTGAATCAGAGCTGCCTTCTCTCAGATGTTTCTATGATAAGGAAGGTGGTTCAATGTTTGGATTTCAAACTTTGGGTTTCTTTGGAAGCTCTTTGCAACATAGAAGGAATATCAACAAAGAAAGTAATTAAACACAGTAAGGGTTAAGTCTTATAGTTATCTGCAAAGGGTTGTTAATAACTGGAAAAAAACTAATTGGCAGAAATATTAATGTGCTTTGGCTTATATAGAAACTTCTGAGAACCACTGGAGTAACATACTGATATTTATTAATTTCTTCAATAAAGAATAGATTGGCTTTATAAGTAAATATTCACCCAGTTTATCCATGGAAGATAACAGTTTTTGCCAGGTGAAGAATAAGAATTCTGTTCTCATTTCTTTTATTTCCTCTAAACTGCCAGTTGAAGATGGAGTAGTAACAACTGTTGATTAAGACTATGGTAAATGAGTTCTTGTATCTATGTACATATGTATATGTGTATGCCGATTCCAGACAATAAACAGGGTGATAATTGCAGCTCTTGGGTCTGAGACTTGAAAGCATATATTAGTAGTGTAGAGAAGAGTCAGTGTAGGGGTAGGTTGATTGAAGTCTGGACAGTTTCCAGTAAAATAGGCCTTGAATAGTCCACTTAATTGATTAATGATCACTGACAAGGCTTGAGTTTGTGAAGCTCAAGTAAAAAATATTTTTTCTTGTCCCAAGTGAAAATGTGACTGCTATTTCTACTTTTTGCATCTTGCTCTTATCACAAAATAGCATCCTAGTTGGGAGTGCCGGGTAGGGTCATGGAAAGAGTCAGGAGATAAAGTATTGAGCCCTAGCTGTGTCATGTTGTGACCTTGGGAAAAATTACTTCATTTCTCTGGGCCTCAGTTTCCTCATCTTTAAAGTGAAAAGATTGGACTGGAAGAGTTCTAAATTCTTTTCCAGCTTTAATAACCTGTGAATTTCTTTAGGGGCACAAAGTATGGAACGGCAGGTTTTAGAGATTCAGATTGCAACATTGAAAGGGTAACTAAGTAGAAAAACTCTGTGTAACAATTAACTTGTCATGCTCATAGTTGTTACTGAAATCTCAGATCTAATTTTCCCAAAAATCTTTTATAGCATTCAAGAACAAAAATAAAATAATACCATTTGAGCCATTTATAGGGAATTTTTCAAAGAGGAATATATTCTTCTATTTTTTTTTTTCTGGTGACAATCTATAAACCAGGTATTTCAAGATTAGAAATCATAGACCTAACTGGAATGTTAGAAATCACCTAGTCCAATTCCACCATTTTACAGCTGAGGAAAATAAGCTTATAGAGATGAAATTGATTTGCTTAGGTTTATACGAGTAGTAAGTGGGTCATCTGGAACCAGAACAACATAGATTAAGTGCCTGGTGTGTGCAGGGAACTGTGCTAGCTAGCTGTTAGAGGAGGTAGTCGTTCTCCATAAATCATGGTCCTTGCCCTCAAGAAGCTTATAGTCCAGTAGAGGGTACGATAATATAGATCACAGTTAATACACAGTATTTAAGTGCCTTTGAGTGCTAGAAAATTGTGAGATATGTATGTTAGGTCTGAGAAGGAAATGACATCAAGTAGGGAGAGAAGATGTAAGGGATGGATGTGGAGGAGGATCAAGGTGGTCATTGTGGAGGAGGTGGCATTTGGATTGGATTTTGAAGGATAGGGCTGAGTTCAGCAGACAATGATAAGGAAAGAGGGCATTGCAGGTATTGGGAACTGTATGAGCAAAAGTGTGGCAGTGTGAGAGATCAGGGTGTTTTGGGGGGTGGTGGTGGCAATGAAGTTCATTTTGCCTGGAGTGCTTGGAAAGGATTAGTGTGAAACAAAGGTGAGAAAGTAAAGTGAAGCCAGATTGTGGAGGACCTTGAATCTGGGAAGGGGAGTTTATATGTTATTCATGAATGAGGAGCTGCTGAAGATTTTTTAGTAGAAGGGTGATGAAGGCCAGATCTATTCCCAAGAAAGGTTATTCTAGCAAAAGTATGAAGGCTGAATTGGAGGTTGGGTACAGTAGAGGCAGGAAGACAGGGTCTTCTGGCTTGCAGTTCTGTGCTTTCTTTCTTATATTTTGCAGTTTCTTAGTTTGTCTTCTGCAGTTGTGTATCTTTCTTGATGACTCTGATGGCAAGGGGTTAAATAAGAGATTGCTTCAGAATTTTTTTTCCTCTTTAATCTCAGGGGATTGAACAGCTTCATCATGATAGCAGGTAATGATCACTTGGTGAAATCAATGCCGCTAATAGAAAATAACTACTCCAAAAGACCCTGCTATTGTTTCCCAGTCTCTTAGAGCTTCTAAGTAAGTCAGTGGTTGCTGAATGCTACATAATTATGAAAAGATTTTTACTCTTTGCATATGGGAAGATATCCTGTCTTCATTATGACTTTTTCAAGGTTGAATAATCCTAACTGCACCTGGTTTCAGCAAGTAACTTTGGGGGGAATATTCTCTTTGTTTACCATGATCTTTTTGTGGCAAATGAGGCATAAACAGTGTCAAATGCTTTGCGTGAAGTGTGATATTAGTTTGACTGTAAAATGAGCTGTTTCAATTTTTGAAGCTAGTTGTAGGGATTTTATTTTCCTTTGCTAGGAATTTTTTCTTCTATTTTTTAAACTGTTGTGAAATGAAACTTCATTTTTCTCAGCTACCTCATACTTTATCATCTCCTTTCTTCCCAATTATTTACTTTCCTTCACCTCCTTGCCACTGTCTCCCCTGAACTTTTAATTATCTGCAGAAACTAGTTGAGGGTTTTATTCCTAAAAACCTTTCTTTAAATAAAATTGAATGTTATGCTAAAACTTAACCTGAACTAAACTTGCTTAATAATTATTTACATCTGAATGAATGCATTTCAGTACATTAAGAGCATAGCAGTTTTTTAGTCAACACTTCTAAGCCTCCATTAGGATTGCTTGCCCATTCATTTTTAGTTAGTTTTCCTCCTGTGTGGTTGTGGTTACGCTGTATTTCCTTCACTTGAGTTTTTTTTTTCCTCTCTCTTTGCATTACTTCATAAAGCCTTTTTTCAGATTTCTTTGTATTTTCCTGTACTTTTGTGGGTTTTAAATGCATTATAGCATTTTATTTTGTGAATGTAACACAGCTTTTTTTTTTTTTAAAATATTCCCCTGTTATTGGACATTTTGGTTGCTTCCAATTGGTA
Organism: Vombatus ursinus; assembly: GCF_900497805.2. Taxonomy (NCBI): domain Eukaryota; kingdom Metazoa; phylum Chordata; class Mammalia; order Diprotodontia; family Vombatidae; genus Vombatus; species Vombatus ursinus. The sequence continues at coordinate 1,199,173 of NW_020954740.1, forward strand.
GTTACTTGTAATGTCACTGTGAAAAATCTTGGAGTGGATACCTCTTTTTGGGGGGGTGGGGCTTATGATAATACTTTTGGGGTATATTTCCAACAATGGAATGATTTTGGGGTTTTTAACCTTTCTGTACATGAAATATAGGTGTTCCTAGTTTTTCTAGAATCTGTTTGAGTGATCATTGTCAAATACATTTGACAATTTTAGGAAGTATTTTAGGAAGTTTTGGAATGATTCTTCCTACTTTTTTTGAGAGGCAGTGTGTTCACATGTGCCACAGCTCTTTTTGTACCACAAATAGGTTTACTTGATAAGTTTCCAGTATCACTTCTGTTTGAATTATTCAGAGGGTCTGGGAGCTTGCAGAGAGATACTTTATGAAGTTGACAGATGACTCTTCGGTGTCTGCTTGTCTTTGAAATTTTTTCTGAGCAATGATGTGGCACCTGGGATGGGCGTTGTTACTTTTAGTGCATAATATATGTTATTTAGGGACTTGAAGCTGTGTCTCTCAAAACAGGGAGGTGTGTGACTTGTCAAAAAAATGCTGCCAGGTTGGTTACTGAACTGTCTGTCAAGCTCAGTTCGTGGAAGAGAAATAAGCATTGTGAAAAGGTACTTTTTTGGTAACTGGTCAGTTAAGTTTTTACTATTCCACAGGGTGGGAGTGGGCAGACATTGGAAATAAAGTAAAATCCATTATAAAATGATTTGTTATTAGGTGGTTTGGAGTATATCATGAAGCAAATTATCTTCTTTTGAAAATTAAAATTTGTGTAATAAAAAAAATCACAATGTTAATCAGGCCTTAACACAGGTAGATGTTGGTCCCATATCTGTATACTATTGTTACAGAGAAGTTCTGCTGTATGTCTACATTTTCACAGAGTTAGTTTAGATAATATTAGTTGTAATACAGTTTAGTCTTTTAAAAATTTTCCTTTATTACTGTGAACTTGAAAAGCATCAACAAACATAAATTTTCCTTTTTTGTTTCTCCTGTCTTTCCAGGTGTGGTATTTCTATTTGGCAAAGTTTGGATTGAGTCAGCAGAAACTCATGTAAGCTGTTGTGTCATGGTAAAAAACATCGAGCGGACTCTATATCTCCTGCCCCGGGAAGAGGTGGGCTAATTCTTAGTTGGCTTTTGATTTTTCTTTTTTTAGTAACTTTTCTTGCACTCTTTACTCCTCCTGCAGTAGCATCGTAGTACCATGGGACAGAATACTGCACTGGGAGGTAGGAGACCTGAGTTACAGTCTAGGCTGGAGTTATGCTATCCTGGGCAAGTCATTTAATCACTTTGGGCCTCAGTTTCCTCATCTGCAAAATGACAGTTGGGTTACCTGATTTCTAGGATTATTTCTAGTTATTTGATTATATACGCTACACGCTTACTCCCAGTTTCTTAGGCAGCCATTCAGGAGTTGTTAATTCTATTTAAATGAACTCTATATAGTGTTTCTTTTCTTTCTTGTTCCTTAATAATGAATGCTGTGCTAATTAGATGCCCCGTCATTGGTTGGGTTATTAGGGAAAAGTGACAAAAATTTGCTGTGTTTTGTTAGTCACTCTGATGGATGGTTTGATGGTAAAGTTGGGAAAAGGTAATAATGTAGTAAGATGTCTGTATTTGGCTTTTAGCTCAATTATAATATCTCTCCCCATTTTTGTAGATAATTGAGAGTTCAGAATGTACCACTTAGCTTGTTATTTGGCCCAACTGCCATGACTTAGCTGCTAGCAACAAATGCATCCCATGCCATTTAAAGGAAAAAGTCCCTCATTTGCTCTTCTTGCAGTGTGAGGAATAAAATTTTACTCTCCATCTGTAATCCTCTAGAACCCTCTAGGTTCATTACTTGGAGTTTATGAATATATTTTAAAAATATTTGATGACTGTTTCAGCATAATTGATTTCCTTTGCAGTCCTATCTTATGCATTTAAAAACATGATTCTGAGAAGGGGACCATGCTGAACTGCCAGAGGGGTCCCTGACACAAAAATGAGTAAGAGTTGCTGCTGTAGAGAACTTTTTTGTGCTGGTTCATTACAGACTCCATTCTGTGAATGGGAGAGTAAGGTGATGATTCACAATTAATGAGTAATTCCTTGTTGTCCCAAAAGTTCTATTCAAATGCCACCTTCTGCATGAAGCCTTGCTGATTCCCCCATCTATTAAGCCCCTCCCTCATTTACCTTGTGTTTATTTTGTATGTATTTTTGCATATATTTATTTATTTAAAAATTTTTAAGAAATTTATTTTTAGTTTTCAACATTCACTTCCATAAGATTGAGTTCCAAATTTTCTCCCCATTTCTCCCCCCACCCAAGATGGTGTGTAAATTGATATAGGCTCAACATATATATTCGTATTAAATCTATTTTCACATTAGTCAGTTTTAAAGAAGAATTAGAACCAATGGGAGAAACCATGAGAAAGAAGAAACAAAAAAAGAGAGAGAGAGTAAATAATATGCTTCAGACTACGTTCAGGCTCCGTAGTGCTTTTTCTGGATGTGGACAGCATTTCCCATCATGAGTCTTTTGGAGTTGTCTTAGATCTTTGCATTGCTAAGAAGAGATAAGTCCATCAAAGTTAGTCATCGAATAATGTGACTGTTACTGGGTACAATGTTCTCTTGGTACTGCTCACTTCACTCAGCATCAAACCATACAAGTCTTTCCAGGTTTTTCTGAAGTCTGCCTGCTCATCATTTCTTATAATACAATAGTATTCCATTACATTCATATACCACAACTTGTTCAGCCTTCTCCAACTGATGGGTATCCCTTCCATTTCTAATTCTTTGCCATCACAAAAAGAGCTACTATAAATATTTTTGTACATGTGGGTCCTTTCCCATTTGTATGATCTCTTTGGGATACAGAGCTAGAAGTGGTATTGCTGGGTCAAAGGGTATGTACAGTTTTATAGCCCTTTGGGCATATAGTTTCTAATTACACTCCAAAATGATTGGATTAATTCTAAATTCCACCAGCAATGCATTGGTGTTCCAATTTTCCCACGTCTTTTCCAGCATTTATTATTTTCCTGTTTTGTCATGTCGGCCAGTCTGATAGGTGTGATGTGGTACCTCAGAGTTGTTTTGATTTGCATTTCTTTAATCAATAATGGCTTAGAGCATTTTTTCATATGACTATAGATAGCTTTAATTTCTTCATCTGAAAACTGCCTGTCATACTCTTTGACCGTTTATCAATTGGAGAATGAGTTGTATTCTTATAAATTTGACTCAATTCTCTAAATATTTGAGAAATGAGGCCTTTATCAGAGGTGCTAGTTATAAAAATTCTTTCCCAGTTCTCTGCTTCCCGCCTAATCTCGGTTGCATTGGCTTTGTGCAAAAACTTTTCAATTTAATGTAATCAAAATTATCCATTTTGCTTTCATAATGTTCTCTATCTTTTGTTTGGTCATAAATTCTTCTGTTCTCCATAAATCTGACAGGTAAACTATTCCTTGCTCTTTTAGTTTGCTTATAGTATCAGCCTTTATACCAAAATCGTGTACTCATTTTGACTTTATTTTGGTATATGGTGTAAGATGTTGGTCTATGCCTAGTTTCTGCCATACCATTTTCCAGTTTTCCCAGCAGTTTTTGTCAAATAGTTCTTATCCCAGAAGCTGGAGTCTTTGGGTTTATCAAACAGTAGATATTCTGGACCTTTTGTTCTTCCAGATGAATTTTGTTATTATTTTTTCTACCTCTATAAAATAACTTTTTGGTAGTTTGATTGATTTACATATGCTTATTTAAATACATGTTGTATTCTCTGATTGACTGTAAACTTCTTGAGCACAGAGATTGTTTCATTTTTGTCCTTGTATTCCCATTGTTCTTAGCACAGTGTCTGGCACATACTGTATACTTAATGAATGTTTTTGATTGATTGGATGATTATCTTTAGCTCTCAGGCATCTGAGCATCAGGAATAGCAAATGTGAGCATGTTAGACTAGATCAAGTCTAAGTTCCATTTAAGGTCTAAATCCCATGATTGAGCTGGCAAAGGTTTTTGTAGACTTTTGGATTTATCTGCCAGGCTGTTACCTAAATAACTAAATGGGAAAGGATGAAAGAATTAATCTCAAAACTTGGATCTTGGTGGTTGAAATTTTTGTATATATATTTTTTCTTTTTCTTTTCCTTTGGGGGAGAACAGCAAATAGATATAACTACTGGAGAAAAGAAGGGGATTCCAGTTACGATGAAAGATGTTTATCAAGAATTTGATGAAAAGACTGCAACAAAATATAAGATTATGAAGTTCAAGTCCAGGGTTTGTATTTGGTCATGAATTTTCTTTACTGGATTAAAGATTCACTCATTCATTCAACAGATACTTTGTATAATGTGTACTCTTCTTTTTAAAGTTCTTTTTGGTAGAAGAAAGTATGTAGGTATGCCATTTTGCAAAAATATGGTTTTCTACCCTCTTATTGTCATACTTCTTATCTATTTGAAAAACAAGAGGCAAGATGACTCAACTAAGTAAACTAATTGCTTGTTTCCCAGTAACAAATCTTTTGCCTTCTTTCTGGAATAGCCAAGTCTTTGCTTTCTTTTTTTATAATCTCACATTGGTGGCTTACTGAATAGATGAATATCCAGACTTAGGATAGGTACTATGTTTAAGAAGTAGTTCACAAGGTAAAATTCCTTAAAGAATATAAAAATTTTCTGTTCGAATGCTGTAGATTCCTTTACAGAATTCATTCACTAGTCGTTGAGTTGATAGTCATAACTACCACCTTTGGGATTATTGTCCAGTCATCCCAGTGGTTATTGATAGTATTGTACATGATATGGTTAATACTAAAAAAGTTAGGTTGAAGACTTTTAGCTAATTAAACTTGGAAATATATATGTTTGACAGAATTTTCACCCTTATAGGGGAATAGGGATTTAACATATTGTAGCAATAATTTAGTTCATTTAACATTTTAATAAAGTTTAATTTTTTAAAATATATTGTATAGTGGGAAAAAAGTGCTTAATTTGAAGTTAGAAGACCTGGGTTTGAATCTACCACTGTGCCCTTGAGCACGTCCCATAATCTCTCTGTGCCTCAGTTTTACTCATCTGTAAAATGAAGGGTTAGATATATAGTGGACTGAGTGCTGGACTTTGACCCAGGAAGTCCTGGGTTCAGATTTCATTCTCGGACACCGAACTGTTGACTTTGAACAAGTAGTGTAATTACTCTGTGTTTTGGATAACTCCCTAAAGAATTTATCTGCTAAACACTTAGATGGATTTTGCTTTTTTTGTTGATGGAGAAAGTTCCCACATCAGGATTTTCCAAGACTGATAAGATCACAGATCTCTTTGTCGTTGGAACAAAAGGAGAGGGTTGCCTCAAACAATAGCTGAGGCCACTTCTAGGTGTAAATCCTATGAGCATATTTTTTAAAATGTTTGTTAAATTTGTGGTGGCCATTGCCCTTCAGTGTTTTAGTACAAGTTGATGAAGGAAAGAACAGTACTAGCTTTTTTGATTTATGCTCTTCTGTAAACAGTATGAATTAGTCTGTTTGGGAAAATACTTCATGGACATTTCCTTATTGTTTGTCTATTGTATTCAGAAAGTTGAAAAGAACTATGCTTTTGAGATCCCGGATGTTCCAGAAAAATCGGAATACTTGGAAGTTAGGTACTCGGTGAGTAAAGATTTTTTCTTCTGATAAAAAAAAATAACATTTTTATCCATCCCTATTTTTGAAATTTCAAGTGACTCATTTAATTATTTTCTTAGAAAGATCATAGTTCACGGAAGTAATCTTCCTTGTAAATAATAATGAAAATGGATAAAGTTAATTTAATTATACAGGCTGCTAAGCTGCCTTTCTCTACTTCCTAAGCTACATCTTCATATTAATAAAATAAAATTATAAGGAACCCCCCCACCATATACATCAATAAATATGAGTATATATTGAGTAGATTTGGGGGCCTTTTTGTAGCTGAGAATCTTTAATCTGTCTTAAGTGTCCAAAAGGTGAGAGGTGAGCTGTAGCAGTGTTATCTTGATGCAGGGACTTTATAGAGTAGCAAGGTCATGTCTATAGGATATTAATTACTGTGCCTTCACACTGCTCTGGTGCTTTGGAACCTGTGATTTTGAAGTGTGAAAACTGAGGAAAATGTTTCTGATAATATCAAGGAAAGGTTGTATAATGCAAATGTATTGAATCAGGCATAGATTTGCGCTGCCTTGTTGCTGCTTCTTTGATCATGATAAAGCAGTGTTTGGCTCTCCCTGAGTAATAAGGCCCTTACAAATCAGGTCAGAATGAACCTCTTTGGAAGGTCTCTTGGGGAGTTTTTATGTTTCCTAAGAACCATCTTAAAGATCACTTTTTTGTCATTGAAAAATGAATGAAATGCTTGTATGATTTGTAGCCAGTTGCATTTTAAGTTTCTCAAAGCATTTCTTGTGTTCCACAAAGTGACCTATGTTTATTATATATAAACATTATAAAAGCTGTGTATAATTTTGTTACCTTTTGTTTGATTAATTTTTTTAAAGGCTGAACTATCACAACTTCCTCAAGATTTGAAAGGAGAGACATTTTCTCATGCATTTGGGACCAATACATCTAGTTTGGAACTCTTTTTGATGAACAGGAAGATCAAAGGCCCTTGTTGGCTGGAAATAAAAAATCCACGTAAGGAGTAATTTTTGTGCAAAATTCAAAGTAGATTTATTTTAAAAAGACAATTACAGAAATTCACTGAGTTCAGTGTGTGTGTGTGTGTGTCGTTGGTTTTTTTTTAAATTTTTTAGATAAAGCTGGTTTTGTTTAAGGCACATTGACAAAAATTTGGTTTCTGTAATTTATGGCATTTTAAGTGTGAAATAAGTATAGATTAGTTTGTTTCGGGGAGATCTGTTGAAACACATTGACAGTTCACTGCATTTCTGTGTATCTTAGCTGGATGACTTTTGGTATATTGCTGCAAAATTACTATTTATTTTATTATTTGAAGGAGTCAACAGACATACTTCAATGTCTGTATTATATTTAAACATTTTTAAAAGTGTATAAATTTTGCTATGAATTTTCTAGGCTTCTTTTAAATTCCTTTTTAAACTTTTTTAAAGAACCCAAGCTTGATTTAGTTTCTTAGCAAAATAAAGAGGCCAGAAGCAAAATGGGTTATAGGGCCTGATGGGAACTTTAAAGATCAATTTTACTTCATCTTTCTTCTTTAGCCAGGATGTATATACATTTAAACCATCCCAGATAGTTAAGAATCTTTGGAGGTATCTCAATTATGTAATGGTTATTTATTTTCAGCCTTGCAAGGTTGACTTTGTGTGTGTGTGTGTGTGTGTGTGTGTGTGTGTGTGTGTGTGTGTGTCACGAGGAATTTTCACAAGTAAACTCCTTTTGAAGTTATAAAGGTTATAAAACTCTAAATTGTAATTACACAAACATGTCTGAAATTTATAGTTGAAAGAATTGGAAACTTCAACTGCTTTTCCCCTAGTAATATTTTTCTTCATTAGGGAGTTCAAAATATATGTAATAATTATCATTGAATGCTTCAATGATATTTCTGCCATGTTGGTCTATTGGTGTAGTAAAATCATTTGATTATGATGGTATTTAGTGTTCTGTGGATGGTTGGTCAATCAGCAGTTAGTGCATAAACATGTTGTGAGCATCTGCTGTGTGCTTAGCATGGTGCTACAAAATGGTTGGCAAATTATAAATGATAGTTGATCTTTAAAACAACTGGGTACCAGAAGATATATGACTATTTTGAGTGTCAATATCTGTGAATGAGGCTTTATTCTTTTTGAAAGTTATGCATATTAGAAGACAGGGTTGAAAGATAAATATACCATGGATTCACTCTCTGGTGAGGATAGTTTTTCTTCTGTAAATAGCTATTGGTTTTTTTTTAAACCATTCTTTCGTAGAGCTCTTGAATCAACCAATCAGTTGGTGTAAAGTGGAGGCAATGGCTTTAAGACCAGACTTGGTGAACGTTGTTAAAGATATTGCTCCTCCTCCACTTGTTATCATGTCGTTCAGCTTGAAGACTATGCAGAATGCAAAGACTCATCAGAATGAGGTGAATAAATAGCACGGAGCAGGGTTTATGCTTTATTGTAGATGTGATAGTAACTGGGATTGTGGAAATTTTCAGCAAGGGGTTCCTTTCTGGGAAAGAGATGGAGTTCTAGATCAGTGTTTCTGAACTCATATCTGGAGCATATATTGACTTTTGGCAGGTGTGGGAATATTTTTTTTAAAAATAATAGCTTTTGGAAATAAAATCACTCTGCTTTGAGATGTAGCATTTAAAAAATATACTATTGAACTGGTTTGCTTTTAGGTAGCTATTAACATGGTTAGTATGAGTTCAGAGAATAGCCAGCCAGGTATTGGGATAAAGTATAGGTACAAAAAAGCTAACAATTAACAATTCAAGTGCACTATAATGTGATCTTTTAAAGAATAGTTTCCCTGGTTGTGGTTTTTGGTTACAGGTTATTGCTTTGGCAGCTTTGATCCATCACAGTTTTCCTTTGGATAAAGCAGCACCTCAACCTCCTTTTCAATCACACTTCTGTGGTAGGTATTTATTTGGCTGATTTGTTAAGATTTGATTTTCAACTTCCCTTTTTTTTTTCCACTCATACTGTAGCTACAGGAATCTAGGTTAAAAAAAAAGATCTATTCTGCTTCAGTTGTGGATCTCTGTGGTAGAAGTTCATTCAGTGGTGAAAACTGACAAAGTTTTGTTGTAGCGTGTTTTGGAAGTGATGTTTGTAGTCTGAGATCCTTTTTTTTTGTGACGAGCCGTGTCCTAATAAACCATCCCTTTAGATTATGAGCTCCTTGCAGACAGGGACTTTTTAATCATCTTTGTATCCTAAATTGCAAAGGTACGTGGAAGGTTCTCATAAATATTTATTAAATTGAATTGAACCACTACATTGGAACTGTTTGAAACTGCAAGGTTACTTACATCCAAAAGAGCTGCAGAAAGTAAAGCCAGGAAGAAACATAGAAAGAAACAGATGCTGAAGGGTAAAAAATGATCATTTGTGTAGCAGGTGGGGAAGGGAATATAAATTTAGATTATAGTTTGATTGTGGGATGCATGAAATTGCCAATGTATAAACATATCTCAGAAAGACTAATGTTATATGTTAATCCCAAAGAGGATTCCAGGCTTCAGTGATTGCTCTTTCTTGAGTTCATTACTCATGTGTAAATTCTTTTGGTACCAATGGTGAGCACTAGAATGTTGGTCAACATTAACTTAGAATGAGGGATTACGTTGAGGTCAAAGCTTTTATCTGGTACCTTGGTTTGATATCAGAAGGGGGCCTAAAAAGAGGAAGGTATGTAGGCCAGCAGTGATCACAGTGCTTTACTAGTTGGTATGGAATAATAATAATAACAACAGCAACAACAATAACAGTAACAACTCACTGTTGTTTATGTTTAAGTTTTGGAGAGCACTTTCCTCACAACAACTCATTGAAATAAAGGTTACAAATGTTATTTTCCGTTTTTTTTTTTTTTTTGTATGAGCTTACTGAGATTCAGAGTTTGAGTAACTTGTCTATTACCACACAGCCAATACTTGTTTGAGACAGACTTTGAGCCCAGCTTTCCAGGTTCTAAGACCAGCATTCTCTTTATTTCACTTTCTGGAATATCAGGGAAACAGTGATGGTAGCAAAACTCACAAAAATACATTTGACTACCTTCTTGCCTCTCTGTATTCTGGAACAGGTAAAATAACCTCTTTCGGTTCTGGATGCTTCTGTTTACCTTTCTAGTTTTCATTGTGGTTGAACTAAACACCTCTATTTTCTGTTGCTATTTGAAGTCATGAGAGTATTGTATTTTGGTTGGTACTTTAATAATTCTTCCATTCCTTCTAAAAAAAATGACTATAAAATTCTGTAGGGTAGTTTTGATAAATTGTGATGACTTGGGGTTCTGTGCTTGGCCATACTTTTAAGACCTACATCACAGGGTGGTTGTAAGGAAAACACTTTGTAAACATAAATGTGATTTATTATTATCTAAAAACTTTTTGCATTGGATCTGGTTACCTCACCTTTCAGATACCACCTCATTTTTCAGGAATCTTGGTGATTTTAAATCAAAACATTGATTTTATTAGTTTGTGGTGTAATTTTATATGCAATTACCCTTACTTTCTCTCGTTTCTTTATTTTAACTAAGATGACTATTGTTTTTCTTTTTTTTTTCCTGGTTAGTTGTGTCCAAACCAAATGACTGTATCTTCCCATATGATTTTAAAGAAGTTATTAATAAAAAGGTAAAAAAATTTATTTAGTATTTGCATTGCTATGCCTTTTAATAAACCACATCCACAGAAAATGAGGAAAAGGTCAAATCTGGGAGTAGAAATAGCTTATATTTGGAACTATAAAATTGTTCTTTGCTATATAACTTTGTGGCATTATGCAAATATGTGAGGAATCTGTAATTTTATGAGTGTAAGAAACTCCTAATGTTTAAATTTCCTTTACCAGATGTCTACAGCTTAGCTAAGTGGCTTGCCCAGAGTTAGACAGCTAGTAAATGTCAGAGGGATTTGTGGCATTAAAAATGCATTAGAAACATAATATAACAAAGCATATGGATTTCTGAGCTTGGAAAGAAGCTGTTTTGCACTATACTAATAAAATAACCTATGCTTAAAGTTACCTTTAGAGTCCTAAAGTGGAATAGTCTAAATCTTGTTTCACAATGAAAAAGCTATTATGATTTTTTTTCCATTGTCATTGTAGTTGATGTCATTTCTGGCTCAAAGGAAGCCAGGGTTGGAATATCAGGGGGGTTGTAAAGGAATTTTAGTGGAAAGATTGTACGAGGTAAAACTGTTCAATATTCAGCAAACTGTATGCTAGCTGTTTCGACACAAAGTTTAAACACAAGTTAGACATTTGTGTTTCTTTTTTTCACCTTTCACTGGTGTTTACTGAATTTCCTGTGGAAGTCATATTGCTTAGAAAAACTCATCCTAACTGCTATAGGATAACGTAGTTCAAGTGTTTGAGTACCCTGAGTTGAGTGTGCCTCTCACTATTAATTGTGGGATCTTTATCAAAAGCATCTGCTTCTAAACATATCCAAAGTTTTTGCTAATTAGAATTCTTGTTAGACTTGAATTACTTGACATTTTTAGACCATGTGTCTAAAGATATTTTTCTTTATATTTAACACACTGCAAATTATTTTTTCATGTATTTATAAAATGGTGGCTTACATGACTGATTCCATTGAAGTATATTGGTGCTGGATGGAGTTAGGGTGACCTGGGCTCAGATCTTGCTTCTTACACTTACTAGCTGTCTTGCCATGGGAAGCTTCCTTTCACCTTTCAGACCCTCAGGTTTCCATATGTGTCAAATGAGTATAGCCTTTAAATACTTTCTTCATAGAATTTCTGTGAAGCATTTTGCAAAACTTAAAGTACTACATATAAATGTCAGTCCTTTTAAGTTTTGACTCAGACTCCCTTTTGAACTGACTTTGGGGTCAATTTATGACCTGAAGGAGAAGGAATTATATACATATACCCACGTAGAATGAAATCTCAATGACTACTCATAATTCCATAGGGAAATGCCCTTGTGGATCGGTGGTTAAAAAAAACCTGTATGTATGTACAAGAATGCCTCTATAGGGGATGCTTCCCATACTTGAAAGTACCGAGTGCCTATAGTCTTTGGCTAGTACCAAGGTTACAAGTAAATGAGTCACTGAGAGATTTTACACAATTATGGATGGAATGCCTTCACTTAGAGTAATTATGCTACAGCCTGTTTGACCCTAAGAAATCTGAAATTTCTTCAAACTGGGCACTGTCTAGAAGAAATAACAAAGCGAGAGTTGTTTGTTCTACCTCCTAGAACGTGAAGATTGAGATTGCTGCGACAGAGAGAACGTTGCTGGGTTTTTTCTTGGCAAAGATCCACAAAATTGACCCAGATGTCATTGTGGTGAGTGTGTTTTCTCTGACCTTGTGATCGATAATTGACCTTCTAGGCATTTGTTCAGACTTTAATTCTTTTGGTTTGTATGGATTTGTTTATGTTATCTCTGGTTGAATGATCCGGTCCATTCCCCACCCCTGGAACCCACTCCCTCATAGTGGCTTCTCAAAATCCGAGTGTTCCTCCAGGATGCCGATTCCCTGGTTGTTAATGGGCTCTCCTTTCTCAGTTTGCTGCATGCGCTGCTTATCTGTGTTACAGATCCTCCCCATAAAATGCAAGTTTCTAAGACCAGAGAGCATTTCATTTTTGTCTGTATTCTTAGCACTTAATAAGTGTTTATTGAACTGAATTAATTTCTCATAAATATGAATGGAAGGAAATAAGCATTTATTTATCACCTGCTATTAAATGCCAGGCACTGTGCTAAGTGCTTTTGCAAATGTTATCTCATTTCAGCCTCACAACAACCCTGCAAGGTGGGTAGTGTTATTTCCCCCCTTTTACAGTTGAGGAAACTGAGGCAAACAGTTTAAGTGACTTGCTCAGAGTCACACAGCTGATAAGTATCTGTGACTGAATTTGAACTCAGATCTTCTTGATTTCAGACTCAGTGCTCTATCCATTAGTCCATCAGCTCAATCAGTGATTGGAAATCAACTTGGAAAATTTTCTTTTTCTACATTTGCTATTTGATACATTATTTAATAGAATATTTGATGGTATTAGGAATGTGACTAGAAATTTTTAATTGTTGCTAATGAAGGAATCTGAGATACCTTCAAAATGTTTTAGGACCCATTAGAGAATTGTAGGAAAATCCTGTCTGTATGTCCTTGTTCTGGCTTTAACGTCTCCTATAGCCCAGACTTAGAGTAGGAGTCCCTAATCTGTGCTTTGATTGCAGCCTCTGCATCTTTGAGTCATGATTGGCTCTCTAACGTCATACAATAATTGCATCTTAAGCAGCAAACTAATAATAGCATCCTAAGCAGCAAAATAATAATTCCTGTCCTTTGTGGCTGTGAGAGCCATTCTAGTGGGAAGGCTTGAGGCTAGAATTCTGAAATGGGTAAAGCATGTCTTGGGAAGGTCCCAGATTCTCAAAAGTTAAATCTTGTGATCTACCAGCTGCCAGAAGAAATAAAGTTACTTTATGATGTTCTTTTTTCCTTTAAACCTAATCTTCCCACTCATCTGGTTCTTTTAGGCTTGGTCTTTTTTTTTTTTTTTTTCAAATACTAAACATACTGGTTTCAGCACTTTGCATGGTGGAAGTTTACCTTTATGATTCTTAATACTTTGGTTTTCTACTTAATGCTTTCCCCCCCATAAATACAGGTTTGTTTCCTTTGTCTTTAGAAAATGTCATCTCTGAGCAGTTTAGATAGTGTTGCAAAATTGCTTTGTGACATTTTGATTAAGGGTCTAAATAAGCAATGTTTGAACTCTTTTATAAGAAGATAGTAGATGTAGCTTTTCTGAGAAATCTTAACATTGAGTATTTCACAACTGGGTTAGTGTGTACTTTTAGTTTCAAGTGAAATTGTTTGAACACACCTTTTACTGATTAAATGAAAAAGTATATAGGATATTCACATTTGCATCTGCCTCTCTGACTGTGAGGTATGAGACTGCAAATTAAAAGACATCATATGAACCTAGCATCAATTAGGTTGAAATAAAGTTTATTCCAGCAATCTACTGAGCAGCCTCGTTAATGTCAAGGCTAATGAATGCTGCTGATGAATAAATTCCTGAAGAAGAAAGGACTTCCAATCGGAGGTAGGCTCATGATGCCATCAATTAGAGACCGAAAAAAGAAAGGGCAAAGAAATTCTATGCATATGAAGATAAGTCCTTTAATTTGCATTTGTTATAACCTCCTCTGCTGTTTTCCTTTTTCTGGTTAGGGTCATAATATTTATGGATTTGATCTGGAAGTGCTACTGCAGAGAATTAATGTGTGCAAAGTTCCTCACTGGTCTAAGATAGGTCGCCTAAAGAGATCCAACATGCCAAAGCTTGGGGTAATTAAAACAAACATTTATTTATTTGTTTAGTTAAAATGATAAAAATCCTTAATGTTTCTTGTAGTAAGCAATATAACTGAATGTAAATGAAATTCTTGTGTATAGATACTGCTTTTAACTGCATTTTAACTTTTGCAATAAAACGTCTTTGTCCCTCACTCTAGAGGTTAAGCTTTTTGAGAGTCTGAAACATGATTCAAATTCTTTTATATATCTCTCCCTAGCATTAGTACTATGGTTAGCAGCCAGTAACTCTTAATAAATGTTTGCATAATGAATGATGATTAAAAGCTACCAACATTTTCTTGGTAAAAGCCACATATCTTTAGATTATGTAAGTTAGTTGTTGAAATATAGTAGCAGCAGCAACCCTGAAGAGAGTGTATGTATTATCTCTGTCTGGAATTATAGTTCAGTGACTGTCGTGAAGAGAAGTACGAAGGTATGTGGGTATCGTCAACAAAGTTATGGGTTTGTAGTTCAGTATAAAATCACTTTCATGGTAACATGTTGACATAGTTAGACATTTTTGGCCTAATTTCATTATATCAATTTCTTCATGGGTTTCCCCACTATTATTATTACTTACTACTGCCTCTGCTCCCATAATTATAGACATAGCTGAAATTGTACATAAAATGCTTTCATAGAATGAAGCTATTAAAGTTCTTTTGGGGGACTAACCAGAATTTATTTTTGGACATTTGATAACTAATGCATGTCAGTAGTGCTAAAGTTATTAACACACATTTTGTCCTAAACATTTCTCAGTATCTCTGCCTTCATTTTTCTTTTGTTAGCTTTCCCTAAAAGTTCATGGTGAGCTAGCGCTCTCTCTCTCTCTCTCCCTCCCTCTCTCTCTTTCTGTCTCTCTTATTTTCTTATTCTCTCTCACTCTTGTTCTTTATATACACATTTTATTTTCTTTCTCTGGACTTGGGTTTGAATCTTGCCTCTGACATTTACTAATTATGTGATCATGAGCAAATCAAGGCTCTCTGGGCCTTAGTTTCTTGGTCTAAATTAGAATAACTTATAGCAGGGGTATGGGAACCTGTGGCCTCAAGGCCACGTGTGACCTTCTAGGTCCGTGGGGTGTAGCCTTTTGACCGAGTCCAAGTTTTACAGAACAAACCCTTTTATTAAGGGGATTTGTTCTTTGAAGTTTGGATTCAAAGGGCCACATTTGAGGACCACAGGTTCCTCACCCCTGACCTTACAAGGTTGATAGGAAAATCAATTCAGATGAAATGAGAAAAGTGCTTTGTAAACTTTAAATTATTATGTAAATTTCAAGAATTATTATTAATGCTGTAACATGTATGAGAAAATATCTTTAGAATCCTAGGATCAGAGATTTATTTAGAACTGGAAAGAACCTTAAAGATAATCTAGTCTAATCCCTTCCTCTTACAGTTAAGATTCAGAGCCCTGTAGAGGTTAAGAAATTTGCCAAAAGTCGCACAGGTAGTAAGAGGTAGAGTTGGGAACCCAATCCAGGTTCTCTGTCAACCAGTGAAGCCTTATTTTCATTTCACTATAGTGCCCTTCTCGTTGGTTGGTGTTCTCTGATGCGATTTTGGTAGGAACTTTTAAAATTCAAATGACTTTTTTGGTCAAAAGCAATGAGGAAGGATATTTTTTGGTATGTATTTAGGAGGAGGCTAAATATGTTATTTTAATCCTGTGTCAGCAGGGATAACCTCTTTGTGTGTCTGTCTGTCACTCACTAGTGTTTTAGTAATCTATAAAACCTCCAAATGTTTTATAGGCCTTAGTTGTCTTATAAAAATAAATTTTACAATCCAGCTATAAACTTTCATTAGTACTTAGTATTCAAATGTAGTTTATTAGATTTCTGTCTTGTTCTGAATAATCTACCTTAAGTGTTTTCAGGACATTTTATGATGCCGTTCTCTTAGAAGTTTTATGGGGGTACAGTTATCATGAACAGTTCTATGCACTTCTTATTATTGACTCCTTAAAATACATTAAAAGAAATGCTCTCAGTGTCTGCTCTATGTGAAACTTGATTTTTTTTTTTCTTTTATATAGGGCCGGGGTGGCTTTGCAGAAAGGAACGCAGCTTGTGGACGCATGATCTGTGATGTGGAAATTTCAGCAAAGGAGTTGATTCGTTGCAAGAGTTACCATTTATCTGAACTGGTCCACCAGATCCTGAAAACTGAAAGGGTAACAATTCCATCAGAAAATATACGAAATATGTATAGGTATGTCCTAAAATATCTCCAAATTTGGCCTGCTTTAATACCATAGGTACCATTAGTTTAATTTAGAGTTTTGTGTGTTTTATTTTTTAAAGTAGAACATAATAGACTGGGATGTAGAGTTAGAGAGGGATAGAGGGTTACCTCTATAGCACTGTTGTGGTGTGTCTGACCATCAGTTTGGAATTATATATATATGACTTTGGCCATTGTAACAATTGGAAAATATACCTCCTCTCCCTTCCATCTTCCATCCCCCATTTCCCTATGTATGTATTGTATGAGAAGGTTCTCATCGTTCCATTAATTCCTTTTTTAACATGTTACATTGATTAGGTGATCATTTGCCTTCTCAGTAGTGTAGATTTAATCTACTTTATTCTTCTTCCTTTTGTATAATAGAGGCTGATTGTAAGTTTCCACAGGAAGTATAAATGTATATAAATGAATAAAAGATGAGAGACTTCTTTTGAAATGGTCAGAGACAGTTACCCGGATTCATGCTATTTTCAGAGAGACCAGAGAGGACCTGGGGGGGCAGATATTCTATCTGATTCTCTCAGAGAACCTTTTAGTGTACAGTAGTAAAAATTCATTAAACCTTGTCCCTGATGACTGGAAAAATTTCTGACCCTCCCCATCAGCCTAATGGATTTCTAGTAGCTTATCCTCTACAGGAATATGATTGTTTTGATTTTTAAGATGGAGAATAAATAGTATGTTGTCTTTATGTGTACATAATTTTGTTTTTCATCTCCAAATTACTTGTTTGGCTGAAATTGGTGTAAATATTGTAGAAATACAAAAATGAGACATCAGTTAGTCTCTTTACTATTTCTGTTACTGACTTCATGTCTTTTTTAGGCAGATTTTTTAGGCAGATTTCTAATAGCCCCAGCATAAATTAATTTTGCATACAAAATTCATCTAGGTACTGTCTTGACTTTGTTCACAAGCTTTTTTATATTGACCAAAGTGATAATGGACATTAGTTGCAGAAAGTAACTACTCTGATGTTGAGATGCTACCAACCTTGAAGTTTTTGTATTGTTTACTTGAATATTTTCTTGACTTGCTATGTAGTATTTCTGTATTTTAATAACTTACTTCTGTCTCATTTTTTCCTATGCAGTGACTCTCCTCATTTAATGTACCTATTGGAAAACACCTGGAAAGATGCCAAGTTCATTCTTCAAATCATGTGTGAGCTCAATGTCCTCCCATTAGCACTACAGATCACAAACATTGCTGGGAATGTTATGGTAAATCCATTTAGCAGATGGGGATTTGGGGAGGCACGAGTTAAAGGAGGGGGGAATTGTATCCAGTCAATTTTTGGCGATAGTAGATATTTGGTAACATATCTGAATCCATCCTTTGAAAATAAATAACTTAGCATTCTGAAAAATGTGCTTCTTTTGTTTTGTGTAAAAGGAATTGTAGTGATGTTAAAGAGCGAGAAAAATACCAGGTGTGGTCTGTTGAAATTTGGATCAACTTCACAAGGTTCCTCTCTCAAACATCTAAAACTGTTCAGTTCATTAGTCTGGGTGGGAGAGAAGAGATAGCTAAACAATTAATGGATTATTTAAGTGTTCTTTTCAGACAAAAGAACTGAAAAAAATTTAAAAAAGATTTTATATATTTGATGGCAACTTTTGTTTTTAAGATTTTTGAGTGAGGTGAAACATTTTGAAATTTTCTTCTAGCTTTTGTTTGGTGGGGAATAGAAGTTACGAATTTTTAAACTTTCCTTTTTTGTAGTCAAGAACAATGATGGGTGGTAGATCTGAGCGTAATGAGTTCCTACTACTTCATGCATTTTATGAGAACAACTATATTGTACCTGACAAGCAGAATTTCAGGAAGCCTCCACAAAGACTGGTAGGTCAAAGATGTGTTATATTCTACCCTTTTCTTGACTACCTTTTTTACTATGCAGATTTTAGGTGTTTTTTTTCTTTGGTTTAACATCTACTTCTGAAATAATTACATAATTAAGTCCTCATTTATAGTAGAAGCCCTGTATGTTACAAAACTGTACCACTTGTCTCTGTTGATTTTTTTTTCTATTTTTCTATATATGTAATAAATATATATATATAAAATAATATATAATAAAATAAATATAAATAAAAATCTGTTCATGGACGTTGAGAAGGCCAGAGTGAAGGCATGTGGTGATTAGAGACAGTATAATGTAGTAGGAAGAATCCTGGACCTAGGGGTAAGGAAACCTGGACTCGACGTGTGGCCTTGTCAGCCAATAACTGTTGGATTTTTGTGAGTCACTTGACCTCTGGCTTCTTCATTTGTAAAATAAAGGAGTTGGACTAGTTGATCCTCCAAGGTTTTATAACTTAGTGAAAAATAAACATCAAAGTCTTAGAGAAAAATTGAAGACTTATTAAGTGAGGAGTTCTATTTATTTCCTCAGCTTCTTATTTATAGGGTTTTCACTTTGTGCTCTGTCATTAGATATTGGTAAGATTGGGATAAAATATATACATTCTTTTGAAATGGTCTCTATAACCTTGCTTTTAGTTTGGTTAGGAGGTATCCCACTATCAACAATATAAGTTTTGGCCAGAACAGTTTAATTTTAGAATGTGATACAGATATACTCTGCAATCTATCAAAATTGTCACAGGGAAACATTTATTTAAATTCATTGATGTATATAATTTAGGAGTTCAAAAGGGACCTTAGATGATGTTTAGTTCAACTTCTTCTGTTTATAGATGAAGAAAGCTAAGTGAAGACTTTCTCAAGCAAAAGTAGTGACCAAACAATTCAGGTTGTTTGATTCTTTTTGCAGACAAGGGGATTTTTCTGCTATGTTTTGGGCTTCCCTGAAACCCTGCTGCCTCTAAGATAGGCCTGCATAACCTGCAGCCCGCCAAAGGATTTTAGGTGGCCTTCGAAAAATGTAGAGGAAGATATCCTCTATATTTTTTGCAGGCCGCCCAAAATCCCTTGTCATGCCTGCTCAAGATGTTGACTCTTACTGGCAGTTCATATTGGCCAGTGACATACTTATATCTTCTCAGTCCCTCATTAGCAAAATTGGAATTATTGTTATTTCCTTTGTATTGATAAGGAAAATGGGGCTTAGAAAGGTGTGCCTGCCCAGGGTCACAGAACAAACCATGTTGTAACTGAATTGATGATCCAAATCTTCTGACTCCTATTAAGGAGCTTTTCCCACTATCTAATCTTGACTCTTCCTATAAGTTTTGTATGTAGGTTTTGGTAATATAATTTTTTTTTTTATAAATAGTGTGGGGTTGAAAAGGACTAATGTTATAAATAATGAAATATTTTTAAAATAATTTTTGAGTTCTTTACCCATTATTATATGTTTGTCAAAATTGTGTAGTGGGACTGAGGAAGACAGATAATTACCATATTTCTTTCTCTTCTGTAATGAATTCTTTATGGTTAGTCAGATTTTGATTTTTCTTTGATGATAGGGAGATGAAGATGAAGATATCGATGGAGATACAAACAAATCCAAAAAAGGACGAAAGAAAGCGGCTTACGCTGGTGGCTTGGTCTTGGATCCTAAAGTTGGTAAGGTTTAGAGACTGCCTGCGGTTGTTTTGAGGACACGGAGACTGCATATGCTGAAACGTTTTTGCCTTTTGAAAAATTACCTTTTTTCCTCCTCAGGAAATCCTTCAACCTGTTCAGAGAGATTTCTTTGGAAAGGAGAGTACTTTGAAGACTGAGATGTAGTTCCAGTCTTTTAGATAGTCACAGAAGGGTAGTAAAAAAAAAAAAACAGTGTTAAGTATTTTACAAATCTAGAAGAAACATTTTTTTTCATTTAATAGAAGACTCACTATTATTTGTGAAAGGAAGGAAGATATTTCTTTTGTTAGACACATTTAAATAGTTGCAAGAATGTTGGATTTGAAATCAGAGGATCAGTGTTCAAATTCCAGCTTTGCTATCTGGCCTTGGGCAGATCATGTAATTTCTTGGGGGGTTCGGTTTTCTCATCTGGAAAAATGAGGGGATTGGTCTCCTGGTCTACATCTGTGATTGTATGATCCTAGGCAACCTGAGTTAGGTCTTGAATGTTGGATTATACGGTAGGCTTATTGGATTTGACTTCGTCCATTTGGTGACCTGCAGGTAATTCTTTCCACTCATTTGCCTCTTTAAAAAGACCATAGGGTTAATATGATGTTTATTAAGTACTTACTACATAGGAGAGATTTTTGATAAATCTTAATTTCATTTTTTCTTTTAAATATTTCTCTTATCAGTGGACGTTGGTTTTATTTCAGTTTCTCCTTCATGAGGAGATAACTAAACCCAAGTGTCCTATATAAACACAGAAATTATCTGTTCACTCTTGGAAAGTAAACAAGAGTTGGATCGTTCCACTTCTGACAAATCTGATTGAAGGTCTCCTGACTGACCTTTAGCAAAGATTATTGCTGCTCACTCTGTTCTCTGAAGATTTATTTGTTGAAAAGAAATGTTGTTTGAAGTTTATATCATAAAATTTTTAACAAGTTGTCCCTTGGGAAAGAGTGCAACTTTTTTTTCAAGAAGTCAGAAGCATCACAACGTTGTGTCTAAGTTGATTAGTGTTGGAAAATGTTAAGGGTCCTGTTGGAACTCTCAGGGAGAGGCTGTTGAATTGGGAACACAGTGAAAGTCAGCTTAACTGTTACTTTTGTCTTCATGGATCTTCTCTGCTCCTCCTCTAGCCTAAGTCATATTTTAGAACTAGAAGGCACCCAGTAATCTCCTTCTTTCATCACTGCCTTGCTTGTGCTTATTGAACTATATTATATTGCTTTTGAGTTGATGTTGACAGTGATCCATTTATTTCCTTAGGATTGAATGAAATTCTTATGTATTCTTCTTTCTCCCTATCCCTCCCAGGTTTTTATGATAAATTTATTTTGCTTCTGGACTTCAACAGCTTATACCCTTCCATCATTCAGGAATTTAACATTTGTTTCACTACTGTGCAGAGAGTTGCTTTAGAGGACCAAAAAATCACAGAGGTTTGTACTGAATTAATGTATTTTGACTTTATGTTGAAGTAGTTGAGAATGGTTGGCATTCTAGTTTCTCCTTGGGAAGGTTCTTTTAGATAGACCTTTTTTAAATAGATAACTCAAAAGAGTTTGAGGTGGAACGAGAAAAGGGTGGGTATAGTTAGGATTCAGGGAATAGGGAACATATGTTTGGGTGGTTTTTGGAGAGTTTACGCTTCTATATCTGTTTTTTGTTTATTAATCGACCAATCCCCAGCTTGATCTAATTAAAATCTGAAAGAGGTTGTCAATGGCTTATGGGTCATATAATGAAACTGTAGAACCTCTTCAAGTAAGAAACAGTTGGCCTGCATATTTTAGCAAAAATCAGCTAAAAGGAAAAGGATCTATTATGGTCCTACCTTAGCAGAAATATCTGCAGTGTTAACATTTGGTATTGTAGTCTTAAATAAAATAGCCAAAGCTGGGCCTGATGGTATCTGTTTCTTCAGCTTACTTTGATAAGATATTTGGAACTTGTATGGTCTGGGGTGGGTCTTTTCAGATCTATAATTTGAATAAATTACATATGCTACCTTCAGGATAGAAAAATAAAGCTTTTTTTCCCCCATTTAAAATTTTCCTTCTTAATGGTTTTTATAGAACACATTGTTGGATGACATTGGTGTCCTCATAGCTTTCTGAATTCATTAATGGGATTTGGGACCACAGGATCTGCTGCTTGCTGTCTATGTGACCTTAGGCAAATCACTTAATCTATTTGGCCTCAATTTCCTTATTTCAAAAATGAAAGGGTTTTACTAGATAGCCTCTAAGATTGCTTCCAGTTCTATAGCTATGGTCCTATGGCCAGTATACTCAACAGATTAAGCAATCAACAAGTATTAAGTACTTACTACATGCCAGGCACTTTGCTAAGTGCTGGGTATACAAATACAATGAATGAAAAAAATCTTCATTTTTGAGTTGCTTGCATTCTAATCTGGCAAATAACAAGGATATATAAATAAATTCATTGGAGAAGTGTGAACTTTCCTCTTGGATTGCACAACTGGGGAGGATTCCATCTGCAAAAGTGGTTGACAGCATTGCCCAGTACAAAATTGAAGCAGAGATTCATTGTCTTGTTCTTATATTTTTCCTCTTGCTTTCTTAAAAACATCTTCTAGATGATAGTAGAGATTTTAAGTTAATGGTTTTCTTTTTAATTTCTGAATATGTGAGAGTTGTCATTGTGACTGCAGTGAGTTACAGTCCCTCAGACCCCTAGGAGTGACCAGTTCAGATCGTTAGTGCATGTTGTATGCTATAATAATATATATATATATATATATACACACACACACATATATACAGATATGTATATATATATATGCTAGAATAATCTGTATATATGTTTATACATATACATATATACCTCTGTATATATGTATATTTAATTAAATAAAATTAATGTCAGTTAATTTTACTGTGTTCCATAGGTACAAACTAATTTTGCCATCTTGCAAATCGTGCTGTTTGGTCATAAAGGGTTGGAAACTAGGAATAGTAGATGTGTATACATAAATCTATCCCCTCTGATGGAGAAACAAGTCAGAATTATTTCTTTACTTATAGTCAATAGTGTCATCCTCTTATGTGAAATCTAGTTTATTAAATCATTAGGCCCTAATGTATTTACTTCAGATAATCCTTGTTAGGCTTGAAACCATGTTCCATAATTGTGCAATACAGTAGATAGAAGTGTGGAGGATTTGCTCTAATAAGCAAATAAAGAGAAGTTTTGAGGCTCACTTTTGTCACAGTCATCCCGAAGTAAAGGTTTATTCCTATATTGGGTAGTAAAAAGCAAGTGTGTTCCCTCCTTTCTATGTCTTAATGCTTTAAAATTGTTAGAAAAGTAATAACATTAATATTTATATAACACTTTAAGGTTTGCAAAAACCCTTTATATATATTATCTTATTTTGACATACACCTGGAACTCTAGGTTTTGTGCAGTGGGTAATAGAGATGTTGGGAAATAAAAGAATACAACACTTTACTTTTTATATAGAACCATATACAATAAATTCCCATTTATCCAGAGTGATCATTAGGAAATGTGGATTATTCTGGTTATTTAGATAGTCTGGTTCACTAAGAGTTGCCATATATACCAAGCATGGAGCATTGGTTTCTGGATGCACATACAATTCAAAACTCATAAGACAAAAAGCATTATCTTGCTTTGGTAATTAAGATTGTTCTTTAGAATTTTTCTATGTCATCTGTGTGAACAGCAAGGAAAGATCTAGGCCTTCTGATTAAGATCACTGAACACCTTCCTTCAACACTTGACTATTTTCATGCATTATTTTCTCCTTCTGTCTCAGAGGTGACATATTCCTTCTTTTTGCCAAAGCTTATCACTTTCTCTGTCTTTGATTTCATACCTTCCCACCTTTTGAGTACCTTATTCTTCTATGTATCTTTAATCTCTCCATCTCTGTTGCCTCCTTTGCTTTTGCCTGCAAATGTGTTTAGGATTCCCTGATCCTAGAACAGCCACCCCTGGACCCTCCTTTTACTTTAGGTTATGTTCCTGTCTTTTTCTTCTATGTCAGAACTTCTTGGACAAGTAGCCCATATGCAGTACCTCTTATTCTTCAACCCCTTGTAATTTGGTTTGCATTCATACTACTCTATAAAAACTGTTGTCTCAGAGTTCCCCACTGAACTCCCTATCAGCAGTCTCAAAGGTCTATTCTCATTTCTTATCCTTATTGAACTCTTGGCAACCTTTAACACTATTGACCACAGTCTTTTTCTGGATTTTTCTTTTTCTTTGACTCCCTAGGTAATTGTACTCTCCTCATTCTCTTGTCTCTCCAACTGCTTTTCTATATTGTTTACTGGTTACTCTTTACTAGTCCTTAATATCTCTGTTCTTCAAGCATTTGCTTTTGACTGTTATTCATCCCCCTCTCTCCCTCTTTAGGGTGACAGATTACCACTTCATACTATCTACAAGAGGAATCCACCTGGGTGGCTTAGCATGTCAAACTTGACATGTCCAAAATTATCTTTAATTTTTTTTCCCTTAAGACGACGACTTCTGATATCTCTGTTGGTCAGTGGCACTACTATTCACCTAGTCACCAACGTTGGAAATATTGATATTACCTTAGCCTTTTCTTTCTCCTTCACATCTTACATTCAACAAGTAGTAAAGCCCTGTTGATTCTACATCAGCAGCCTCTCTCCATTTGCAGGATTGCACCCCATTATACAAGGTCTCATCACCTGCCTAGGCTATTCCATTTGTCTCACGTTTCCACTCTTGTTCTTTCAGCCCATTCTTTACAGTGCTGCCTAATTGTGCCTGTGTGACCTTCCTTATACACAGATTTGTACATGTCTTTTCTCTCCTCAAAACCCTTTTGAGCCTCACTATTGCCTTCCCCCCCTTTTTAAAATGGATTTTTATTGATTTTTTTTTGTTTTCACATTGATGATATTTACTTCTGTATCTCTTCCTCTCTTAGAGATCCATCACTTATAACAACAATTTTTTTTTTAAAAAGCAGAAGAGGAAGAAAAGAAAAAAAACATTTAGCAAAATCAGTCAATATTTGAAAATATGTCACAATATATGCAGTATTCCACACTCATTGACTAACCACCTCTGCAAAAGAATGCGAGAAGGTACCTTCTCACATCTTCTTTGGGTCTTCTTTGGATTGTTCTTTGTAATTTTGACATTCATTCTATAGTTTTATGGTTGTTCTTTCCACTTACATTGTGGTAATTATTGTTGTATACAGTCAGTTCTGCTATAAGGTAACATTTATGTTCCTAAAAATCACTGTGCTCTACAGAATTGCATGATAAAAACCATAGGGCTCATAGAAAAAATGATGCAAAGAACACAACACTCACAAACTTTATCAGTGACACACAAAAAAGATAGGAACCTAATAAAAAATGGCGGCACAGTTTTATATATGTAAAATGCTTAAGAAATACATCAATGCTGCAATAAATAGTAACACTGTCTGTGGCTTCCGGCTGATAAATCATCTAATGGCCAAGGACAAGAGGTCAACCTAGGTTGGCTGCATGGAAATCCCTCATAAGCAGATACTTAATTCATGTTATGACAAAATCATTCCCCTAAATATCATTTGTATTGAAACAAATTCACGTTTTCATAACAAGTGTTATGGCAGAACTGACTATACTGTTTTCTTGACTGTCAGTTCATGGAAGTATTTCTCTGTTTCTCTGTATTCATTGTTTCCTAAAGCGTAGCAACATTCCATTGCATTCATGCGCCACAATTTGTTTAGCTGTTTCTCAATCAATAGCTCTCTGTTTTGTTTCTAGAACTTTTTGACCACAAAAACTGCTGCTATAAATATTTTGGTATATATGGGGACTTTTTTTTTTTTTCAATCATTGATCTCCTTGGGCCATGCGCCTAGCAGTGGAATCTCTAGGCCAAAGGGTATGGATATTTTAATCACTTTATCTGCCTAATTCCAAATCTTTATTGCTTTCTAAATAAAGCCCTGACACTTTAGGCATCATTTTAATTTTCTAACTTCTTGGCTCAGTATTCTCCTTTTATATGTGTTGTGCTCTAGCCAGACTTGCAAGCTGGACTGCTTGTCATTCTGTATACACATCCTACTGTGTTCCCTCCATTTGAGAATGCCTCCTCCACCCCCATGTTGACCTGTTGAAATTCTACCCATCTTTTAAAACCCAGATCAAATGCTATCTTTTCATGAAATCTTTTCTCCAACCCCAGTCAGTCTCTTCTCAGACCTCATATAACCCTTTGTTTATATTTTAGTGTCTGCTTATGCACTCAAATAATTTCATATCAGTTAATTGTTTATGTATTGTATTTGACTATTAGATTGTGAGTTTGATATGGGAGCTTATTTTTGTTAAGTTTTGTTTTTAAGACTGTGCCTTATTTAATTTTTGTATATCTCCCAGGACCTATCGTAGTGCTCTCTACATAATGGATGCTTAGTGAAAATATTTGATGAAGTTCAGCAAAAAAAAAAAAAAAAAAAAAAAAAAAGTCTGGTTATGTGAGTTTAGATTAATAATAATATAGTTTACTATAGTAGTTTGTATTAATATAAATAGTGGTTCACTATATATATTTGAGTTAGGCAATTGATATAAAAGAATCAGAGTTTAGTTTGAGGCTCTTCTTTCTAGATTTTCTGTTCCTCACTGCCATTGGAAAATGATAGGACCTTGTGAGAGTACAAAGATTATTCAGGTGTATGTAGCTTGTTGTCATTTTGTTGATATATAATATTCACAGACATGTAAACAGCTATGTTAGCTCACAACAAATTGGCAAATCCTGAGTTCTCTACGTCTTATGTGGTATGCATGGATTTGACGTTTTTTAAATCAGAGGGTTTATTGTTAATTCTGAGCTTTTGAAGGGGCAAATGTGCCCTTTTTCTAACATACTCTGCAGTATATTAGTATAATTAATGAACGCTGCAGAAAAAGTCTGTTTTCTTTGCTATAGATGTTAACAAGACTGCTGTTTGCATTTCTTAAATATTTTTATTCTTCTAGTGATTACAAAGTAACTTACAAATATAAAGTACTATATAAAAGATAAGGAATGCCTTTAACAATTAGAATTGTCATGACCCTTGAAAGTATATACATTCATAATTTTAAAAGAAATTTTAGCATATAGTTGAATTTTTACCCAAAACACAGTACTAGGTAAAGTTCTGAGTATTTTTCAATTCTATAATCTTTGTGGAAGGGCAAATGGTCTAAAACAGGTATTTTTAACATTTTTTGTATGTTGTGGACCCTCTTGGTATTCTATTGAAGCCTATGAGCCCCTTCTCAGAATAATGTTTTTAGTGTAAAATAAATAGAATTATAAAATAAACCCATTTTATTGAAATGCAGTTATCAAAAAAATACATATTTTTTAAGTTCACAGACCCTAGGTTAAGACCCTCTTATGTAAAATAGTATTTTTGAACATTTAATTTCCAAGCTCTTGTGACAGCTTTCATTTTCAAAGCAGGCTAGGAAAAGTGATAAGAGTTTCATGTTTATAGAAGAGGGCTTGGTTAACAGATTTCTTTTGTTTCATCTGTTTCAGAAATCATCAGGTTCTCATTGAGCCATAGTTTATCTTTAAATCTGGAGCTATCTACAGGGGGAAGTTAGGTGCTACCAGATGAGGATCAGAGTACAACTAGGAACAGAAGACGATAGTGAGAAGAATGTTTATGTATTAGCAGGGAGGGAAGAGGTTTTGCAAGATATCTGGGTCCAGCTTTGTAACTTCTATCTAGATGACCGTCTGTTCTTTCTTTAAGGAGTTTTGACATCTAGTTTGAAAAGAGAGACTTATTTTTCCCCAAGAGGTTCCCAGTTTTCTCTGATTGTCCTGACTTTGGGTCTCTCTTTCTCTCTCATTCTCTTCTTTTTTTTTTTAAGTAGTTGGAAGCTTTATTTAACACAAATAAAAATGTGCAAAGTATTTTACTCATTTTCTTCACTCCTCAGTCTAGCATTTGGATTGGTAATCTTGATGGCTAGCTGAGCTGCTCTCTCAATAATGACTTTCCGATTCTTGGAGAACACATTGTGAGCAATCTCGGCATAGTAAGATTTGTTGCACATCAGAAGCACTTCTAGCTCTTTGACACTGTGTGCCAAAAACAATCGATTTGGTAACATGTGTTTTGTCTTCTTAAAGATGCTTCCATAACCAATATTGGGCATTAAGATCTGGCACTTGAGTCTTTTCACATGCTGTTGTCAGTGCCTCTTGGTTTACTCCAGTTTCTCTTGATCTTGACATATCTGTCAGACTAGTGCTGGATGAACTTCTTGGTCCTCTTCTTGATGATTTTAGGCTTTACCAGAGGTCTGAGGACAGGCATGGTGCCAGTGGAGAGATAGCGGCCCCTCCATGGGAAGCGCCAACAGAAAGACCATTTTATCTCTTTTTAACATGAGATTGATAGTAATCATGAATATAATTTTAACATTTTATAATTTAAAAAATTAAATATGGTCTTATTGAATATCTTAGACATTATTATACCAAAAAAGAGGTAGTTTTATTTTAGATATGAATTTTTCCAAAAAATGTATCATTTGGCAGGATGAAGAACAAGAAGATATTCCTGATTTGCCGGATCCAGATTTAGAAATGGGCATTTTACCCAAAGAAATCAGGAAACTGGTTGAGAGGAGAAAACAAGTCAAACAGCTCATGAAACAGCAAGATTTAAATTCAGACCTTGTTCTACAGGTACCACTTTTCAGCAAGAAATATTTCAGCAAGTTCTCAGCTTAGCTTATGGAATTATAATGGTTTTAGGTATAAGGGTATTTTGAGTCTTCATCGACTTAGTATACATGATGAAGTTGCCTGTTGACAGAGTCAAATGCAAGAATGAACAGACAGGTTCCGGTAACTTAAGATGAAGATATCTTGACATTCCCTCTTTTGTGAAAGTGAGGTTGCTTGGCCAAGGTTGCTACTAGGCATCTAGGATTCTGTTGAATTTTGGGAGGCTTCTACTTATTGATGCTTCTAGATCGAGGTGGGGAATTGAGTGGTTGAAAGTGTTAAAATTTTTTATGTGTATGTTGGAAGGCAATGGAAAGATGTCTGTCCCCTTTTTATTGGTAACCCAAGATGTGAGCTAACCTAGTTGTTTACATGTTTGTGAATATTAGGTATCAACAACTTCTGATTTCTTTCTTTTTGGCCATGTTGCAACCTTGCAGTATGACATTAGACAGAAGGCTTTGAAGCTCACAGCAAACAGTATGTACGGCTGTCTTGGATTTTCCTATAGCAGATTTTATGCCAAACCATTAGCTGCTTTGGTGACATACAAAGGAAGGGAGGTAAGTAATCTTAACATCTTTGAAAGTGGGAATTTTTCAACTATTCCTTATGGTCAAATAGGAGAATAGTGTTGTTTACATGTTTTATTAATGTTTTTTAATTGAATTGAATTGTGCAGCTTCAAGTTCCTATTAGAATAACTTCGAGATTTTAAGAAGGTTAGTGGGATTAAGAAAACAAATGGAATTATTACTGGTTACCAGACACTAAGAAGTTTAGGATAGGCATTCATTAAAGTATGGGCTTCATCTGCACTCGTACTTTATACTGTCTTTCATTAGTTTCCCCCAAATGCTAAAGGATTGTGGTTATTTTTTTTTTTTTTTGGAAGAAAATCTTATGTTGGCTTGTAGAGATGCATTGGCTCAGTCTTAAGAAAAATGAATAAGCATGATGGGTCCTCTCTTGGGATACTGTGCTTGAAAGATACAGAGATCAAATGTTCAAACATGTAGTAATGCCCATCAGCTTACATGTCTGTATCCTAGTCCTGGGTTGGGATGTGCTTTAAAGAATTGCAGTCCTGAAATTTTCTCGCCTCTCAGTTATAGACAGCCATCCCATCTTGTTTGGGTAGGATTGGGTAGAATGCTTATCTGAAGATGTAGGCTTTTCCTTAAAGGTGATGATGGAAATGGGTGTTTTAGAGGCTTTTGGAAGGAGAGGATAATTTTGGTTTCTTATGTTAAGTTTACTTTAGAATTATTCAGATTTTATTTCTGTGCATGCATCCAGCAGCTTCTGATGGAATACCATCTTATTTTTGTATTTAGGAAATGCACTCACTATGCCCCAACTGGGTGATAATACATAGGTTGACTATTGAGATCGGATCAAGGTTACTCTTAAGTTTCTCATGAGAGGCAATAGTTGACAATTTACTCCCTTGGAGAGTGCCTCTTGCTCTTGGGAAATCCCTGTAGTTACATTTTCATCATTGGCTCAGAAACCTGCAAGCTGAACAGGGCACTGTGGATAATGATAAGCCCCAAATCTGACCAGTGTTTCCCCCTCCCCCCCAAATCTATTATGTTTTAAGGACTGCATTTCTTATTGAGCTGGATTTAATAGGCAGGTTAACTGCAATTTTCATTTCTCCTAGAAAATAGAACAAAACCAAAACCCAAATTATTTAAAAAATGTATTTCTCCCTTTTCTCCTTCCTACCTCCCCTCCTGAAAAATAATCCAATAAAGAGGCATCTAGAATGTCTTCATCCCTAACCATTTTGTGACTCAAATCCTTGGGTTCTGGCTTCCCTTGTACCTGGGATTACTATGCCCATATCAGCAACTGTTAGCAGGAGGAACTTGATTATAATTGTGGTTATTGGGAAATACTAATTATACAATTTTAGCCCTGGAAACTTTGCCATAGGAGGGAGTATCATTTAAAATCACATATAAGAAATATTAACTCAGTGTAATCCAATTATATTTTTTGATGATTTAATAAAAACATCACAAGCCAAAATGATTCTCATTCTGCCTTTGGTTTTGGTAATCTTAAGTGGTAATATTAGACTACTGATTAGAGATTTGTGATTTGGAAATTCTCTTAGGTTGTCATTAAGGGAAAGGAGAGCATCACCAAATGCTAGCCAGTTTGGATAATGTTTGGTTATAATACAATACCTTTATAGTGAAGCACACCTCTTTTTAATGTACATACTCTTCAACAATATTTTTATTTGAAGAACGTAGAAGTTTTTAAATCTTAAAAGCAGTGATAGCATGAATTATTTCAAGGTTTACATTAAAATAAATTGGGAGAACACATTTTAGTATGTTATGATACCAGAATGATACTTTAGAGTGTAGAGTTTGCATTAAAATACAACTTGACATTTACTCTGGGGAGGGCTAGAAATTTGTGTTCTTTTCAGTACTTCACAGGCTATTTTATACATGCTCATTAATTTTATTAGAAAGATGCAGGTTTAGATTTAATGACCTAATAATTTCTGTAATCAGGTATGTTGTGGGCTTAATGGAGACTCCGCATAATTACTAATTGTACTTTTAAAGGTATGGTTATACTATAAAGGGCTGATGGTTTGTCAAATGGACATCAACATTACCTGTTTACAGATGTCATCCATCTTTCACCTTTTCTTGTTTATAATTTTGGTCTCTTAATAGTGAAGAAGCTAGTGTCGCTGGGGAATGTTGCATTTCCGTGAATTCATAGGATATGTTATTTAAGAGAAAGAAGATCGGTTTTTCCAGTGAGACAAGAATGAAATCTTTCTGTAAAAAAAAAAATCAAAATGCATCTCGGTATACAAACATAACAAATTATGCATATCTTCTTTCTTCTCAGAGAGAGAGAGTGGGTGCATGTCCCCATACTTTCAACAGCATGGATTTCACTTAGACATTCCTGTGCCATTAATGCAGGCTATCAATAGTGAAGTGACTAGTGTAGTAATTGAAGTTCTTGTTCACTAGATGGCGATAGATACCTTGTGATCATTAATCAATTAAGGTTTTTATTCTGTAAACAATAGTGACAATCATTTAGTGACCACTTATATGTCAAACGTCTTCCAGACTTTTTTTTTTAAAGATTTTTTAATCTGACAAAGACAGTGACTAAAACTGGTCTGAAAAATTTCAGTCTTGTAGTTATTGAATATTAAATAGCACTGTGAACCTAAGGACTGAAGTAGTTTCTGATTTGGAAGACTTAAAAATCCTTAGTTACAAGTTTTGTTGGGGCAAAAGCAGTTATTCTGATTTTATTATTAACTTAAATTCTCTTTTCAAGCTAAGTTATGCTTTAGATAGAATTTTGCAAATGCAGAATTGCCTTCATTAGAATAATTCCTTGATTTATTTTATTTAGGATCAGCAAATATGATCAGATACTTCTGAAGAGTAGTAGACTGTTAAGGTGAAAAAATTTGAAATTTTAATGCCATGTTTATATATCTGCACCCCATTGTTTTGGCACTAAGGAGTTTTGCTGTACAATTGAAAATGTCATGAAAATTCTTTTATTTAGCATCAGTGTTTTGACTTAGAGCAGGAGTTCTTAATCTAGAACATTTTTAATGTTTTTTAAAAAACATTATTACCTGAATTCTAATATAACTGGTTTCCTTTGGAATTTTATATATTGTATTTTGTACATTTAAAGACATTATTCTGAGAAGGGGGTCCATAGGCTTGAACAGACTACTGAAGGGGTGCATAACACAAGGAAGATTAAGAGCCATTGACTTAGAGGAATCAATAATCAACAGAACTGCAAGTCTTTTTTTGTGTGGGGGGAGGGAGGGGAAGGTGATAGGGCTGTGATCTATACTTTCTGTTACGTTTATTACCTTGGAAAAATATTGATTCTTGGACTAGGGAACTGATTCTTAACAGCATTCTTTCAGTCGAAAAATATATCATAATGTTCAAGTATAGAGTTATTCTGAAGCCTACTGACTTTGCATCTCATACATTTTCATTTTCTTTGCAGTTGCCTGAAATAAGTCTTTGCCAGCCTCTTTGCCAGTCTGGTTCTTGATTGTGTGCCTTTGTGCTACTTGTAATACAGTGTGCATGTGGAAAAAATGCCCAGCTCATTGCATATAAAAACATTCAAAGATGGGCAGAGCTTTTTGAACATTTTCATGAGTGTGTTAAAGTAATTTAAAAGACATAGTAACAGGTGGGTCTGACCACTGCTGTTAACTGTGGTTAAAAAAAAAGTTAGTGTTGGTGAGAAGCAACTTTTTTTTAGTATATATGGAAACTGGGTGGTAAAGTAGAAAAGGCTGTGGGCTCAGAAATCAGAAGACTTAGTTTCTTTGTCAGTAAAATAGGGATAATAATTTTTAGAGTGTATTATAGTGGATAGAGGAGGGGCTTTGGAGTTAGGAAGCCCTGTCTCTGGCACATACTGATTTTATGACTTTGAGCAATTCACTTAGCCTCTTAGTGCCCCAGGGAAAGACTATAAATTGTGAGATAATGATGATCTGCCTTGTGGGAGGGGAGTTTCCAACTCAGGGTTCACTATAATGATGAAATCCAGGCTGCAGAGAGAGCTGACCCTAACTCACAGGGCTGTTGCGAAGAAAGTGCTTTGTAAGTTACAAAGTACTAGAGGTATAAGGAGTTTTTTCTGTTGATGTGTAATAGAGGAGAGATGCCCATTTTGAAATTCAGAATCTTTTTTCTTTTGATATATTTTAGCACATGTGTACTGGGATTAATTTACAAAAATAATTTAAAATTCTCTTCTTAGTGTTGCTGGAATAACATGATATATGTATTGTATGATTTCCTAAGACACTTTTTTACTTTTTGAAGATTTTATAGCTCACCCTTGCTCGTTTGTATTCACCAGATTGACTTTCTTTTAATCAGAAAGTAGGCTTTATTTCTCTTTTTAAATAGACACATTTCTCTCTATGAAAAAACCCAAATTGTAGTTGGCTTGGTAAATTTTAAGAGGTCTGGACTATTTTTTATGCCATTTTTAGTAGTCCAAGATGGACAAACGTTTTTGGCTTCAGTTTTCATCTTTTTGCTATACGTTTTCAGTTTACCTTCAAATAAAGTGTCTTAAATATTATAGTCTCCAACTTCAGTTGAACATGGAGGGAGTTGTCAATACTTAGCTCCCATTGCCTTCATAGTCTGTTTTGAGTTCTGGGACTGCATCCTTACTGTGAACTGCTGCCATGGCAGTGTCTCCACGTATGTGTGGATAGATTGTTATGAGGTTCTCTTACCAGAGAGTAAGTTTTGCATTGTGGATAAATTTGTGTGTGAGGATAGTGAGGTCATAAGTTAATTCTTCCAAGAAATGATTCCAATATAAATGGTTTGTTTTTGTTCAGAGATGATGGTGACGCTACCGGGTATCATAAGTGTAGGTCCTAGACTCTAGTAGAATTCATTGGAAGCATTAAATAGCAAGCTATATCACTTTTATCATGGGGGTAGCTAGGTGGTACAGTGAATAGAGCACTGGGCCTGGATGCAGGAAGATCTGAATTCAAATCCAGCCTCATACACTTACTTGCTGTGTGACTTGGGCAGATAAGCTCTGTTTGCTCATCTGTAAAATGGGGATAACACCACCTAATTCCTAGGATTGTTGTGAGGATCAAATGAGATAATAATTGTAAAGTGCTTAGCACAGTGCCTGGCACATAGTCAGTGCCATGTAAATGTTAGCTATTATTATCATTGTTGTTGTTATCATTATTGGAGAGGCCAATGATCTTACCTTTAGTTAGAAGCATAGAAATATACACATGTGCATAAAATATGCTATATCTTGATGACTTCTTAAAGTTGATAGTATTAGTATGAATCTTCAGTAAAGAAAACAATCAGTGATTTTGTTTACAATCTTTTTGTTTTTAAGCTGAAAGAGTACTTAAAAGATAATCTGTGTCATCTCCCACATTAAAACTGAGGTCCCTGGTTAAAGTAACACAGATTCTAAGGGGCAGAGTTGGGTTTCAGATGCATAGCTTTTGATTCCAGTTCCATTGCTCTTTCCACCAAAGAGTTAATAGGGAAGGGCAGGGTAACTAATACAAGTTCTTTATTACAGAATATTTAAAAAGAAAGGCATTTTTATTACTATAAGTATCTAGATTTACTTTTTATACTTAAAAGTAATGATTCCATTTATTTCCAAATATCATATAACTGATACTTTTCATCTATTCAGGTTTGGATTTAAAGATAAATTATAATTAATGAGGTTTTTTTGTTGTATCAACAATGAATGTAACGTTCTTGCTTTTTGGAAGCAGTTATACAAAGCACATTGGATACATAAAGTTTTGCAAAAATTATTTTTAATTTTCTTGAAAAAAATCTATTAATGCCATTCTTCATAAAACAAATGATAAAGGTGTAAATCTTCAAGTTCTAATACTTAGTATTAGAATTTTAAACAAAATGACAATTTGTCCTCTTCACTCTCTGTGTGTGTTTGCTTAATTTATAGGTTAAGTACTTTTTCTTGTTTTTTTAATGATTTTTACGATCCTACCCTTAGTAAGGTTTCAGTGTCTGGTTCTCAGACTTTTATCTCTTGCAGTGCGCTACAGGCATTCAGTATTTTACAAAAATTATTCAAAGAGAGCTTTAATCTTCAGGCTGTTTTCTAGTTGTCAAGAATAACTAAAAGATTTGTAGAGCAATGAAAATTAAACTTTGAAACTTTATAGAACCCATTTTATGCCAAGCTTTCTTTTCTTTTTGTCTTCCTTTCTGCTTCACTTTTTTTGTGGTGGAGGAGATTGGAAACTGAATATTTTCCTCTTGGAATACCATATGTTAACTTAGGCTGTTGGGAATGGAGCAGAGGATGGTGAAGTGAACCCTGACAGATTGACATTGTGTCAGAGCTGTTGAGCACCGCTGT
This sequence comes from Vombatus ursinus, assembly GCF_900497805.2. Taxonomy (NCBI): domain Eukaryota; kingdom Metazoa; phylum Chordata; class Mammalia; order Diprotodontia; family Vombatidae; genus Vombatus; species Vombatus ursinus. The sequence goes on from NW_020954740.1 coordinate 1,234,782, forward strand.
GGCAGATCAAGTCTTATCAGCGTGCTTCTGTTTTATATTAATTGAATCCAGGAAAACTTTTTTCTCCCAAACTCTTACCAGAACAAGTGACTTTCTGTTAAACTAGAGTTCATTCTGTTTTCAGTCAGCATCTATATGAAAATTATATATAAATGCACTTTGGTGTGTGTTTCTTTTTCACAAGCAACGTGTTATTTGACAGGTGTTCTAAAGCTTCTGACATTGGCAGTGATCCAAGATGACTGAGCAATGATTTAGAAACTGTCCTTCCTTCCTTGTTAAGAGATTGGGGGTGGAGGCAGTGGGGAGTGTGAAGTTATTAACTACTATTCACTAGTAGGCAGGTTGCATGAAAATCGGAATGAGAGCTAATTGCCTGAAACTTCAGACTATATGTATGTACGTGTAGCCTCCTGCCTGATAGCTCTCTGGAGGAAGGCAGAAAATCACATTGACTCCCAACCTTTCCTCCCGCCCCCCCCATTTCTTTTATCCTTTTACAGAATGCATTGTCAGAAGTAACAAAACGTTGACTTCTGAATTGTCCTAAAGTGCATTTGGTTTGGGAGAATTGAATCACTATATTATAATCATGCATGATTAACCCAACCAATTAACAAGTAATTTGATAGGTTTCACGCACGTGTGTGCGCACATGTGTGTGTGTGTGTGTGTGTGTGTGTTTGGGGTTTTTTTGAAGTTATAGGACATGGCCATCTTGAAGATGATTTTTGGGGGGGTGAGTTTGGGTACCTACAAAAGGATCATAAACTGTATTTTTTAAAAAACTAAAATAACTTCTAATTGCTCTAGTAATGATTTATAATTGTGTATGCATCCTGGATAGAAAGCTGATTTTGGAGTGAGTAAGACCTGAGTTTAAGTCCCACCTATGACAAGGATGATACTGGGAAAGATACTTAACCTTTTAGTGCTCCAGGCATCTGGGATTTTACTCTCTTGAAGTTCCCTATCCCATAGGCTTGTACCAGTATAAAAAAAGACAGCTATGTGAACGAAGTAAACCAAAGTGCTCTTTTATCTTCTTACAAATAATAAACTCTTGGTTTGCCATATTTTGGTTTTGATTTGATATAAGAGACTGTGAAAGTGGAATTCTCAATCTCCATTTCATTTGTCATGCTGTATTGTTGATGTACAAGGTTACTGGGTAGAACTGAGCCCTAAGTTGTTAGCAGTTATATCTCCCATGTAGCACTTAGTTTTGCCCACTTCTTGAGATAATCTATTATTTGTTAAACCCTGGACTCCATTTTCCCTGGGGTCAGAGAACCAATAAGAGCTACCACAAATACAAATGTAGAAAATATTTAATAAGTAGCCCCTGAGTGTAGGGTATGGTGCTAGGAGAGAGAAAAAGAGAGAGAGAGAGAGAGAGAGAAAGAGAAAATTTAGCTAAGACACAGTCTTTGCTCTCAAGTACCTTACTGTGTAGTAGTGTGATAAGACACCAAGATGATATAACAGAAGAGCAATAGAGTGCTGTGTTGGAGGGAAAGTAAGAAAGGGCTTCCTAGAGGAGGTACCAAAGGAAGGGAAGGAATTCAACAAGTAAAGGAGAAATTTAAGAGTTGGTTTGTCTTTCATGCTTTGCCTGATTCTTTCTCTTTTCTCTGTTCCCAAGTGAACTCCTCTTTCCTTACTGTATCCTTTTGGAAAAGCAGATCATCCTTTTGGTGAGCATCCTTGCTTGTCTGTGGCCCTGTCCTCAATCACTTTAAGCCCACAATTCTCTCACTGGCTCATACTTTGGCTGACCAAAGGCTTTTCTGACTCACCTCACCATGATTCATTTCTGGTCCTGCTACGATCTTAATTCATCATGCATTGGCTGACCATGGCTCTCATCTACTTCTGGGGTCTTTTTTGACTTTATTGTCACATCTGCAGTTGTTGAACTCCTGAGCTTTTGATAATACTCATACCAGCTTGTCTGCTCTAATTGAGCCTGGGACATCTGGGTGTTTTCCTAGAAATTGACTATGGTCCTTTTATTTTTCAGGTGGTGCTGGCCTAGCAGACTATCTATCCTGCTGTCACCAGCTATACTTAAGGATTGTGTCAGCTGACCTTGCTCTTATTGTTAAATTGCCTCTTCTGCCTGCTTCTTTAGGTTTGTATCAGTCTCATGGCCTGAGTTGCAGATGCTAGACCCCTCCTTGGTCCTCCTGCATAGGCCACCAAGTAGCAGGAGTAGGGTCAGAACTAGGGCAGATCTGACAAGTGGGGACTTCAGCTAGAAGCAGCATGGCAGGGGAGAGGAGGTTTAAGTCAAGACCTGTGATCACTGAGGACTAGCATTTTTCAGGATCAAAGTGCTGATGTAAATCTGAAGGGAGCAGTTTAATCACAAAGGGCAGAGCCATCTACTAATATCCTTTAACTTAAAATGAAAAGGAAAGTAAATATATGTTGTTATTTGTATAATCTGTTGGCTCAGGTAATAGAATGAGTGATATGAGGAATATTATAGCCTTAGAACATAGCCTTAAAATGAAATTAAATCTAAATGTTTTTGGTCTGAGGGTTTAAGGTGACTGTAAAAATTATGAGATTCTTTGAGCCATGTATGAAAATCAGATTTACCCTGCATGTAGTAAGTCCTTAGTAAGTGTTGAATTGAATTACTACTTAAGTGCAGTACTCCTTTTGAACCTTTTTTCTACCTGATCTAAGCTCAAGGGACTTGAATCCCTTCCTTAATATTGTCAATGTGTCCTTTAAAAAGTGTTCTTTATCTTTGGTCAAGTCTGTTGGCTTTCTTTAGGCCTGGGGCCGTTTATTGTAGGGGAAGATGCTTATATTACCTTCTTTTTGTGTATCATGATTCTCAAGGTACTGTGTGACCTTGTGTCTGTTGCCATTTTGGTAAATATTGTGTTAAATTACATCAGGCTGAGTTTAAATTGTGGGAGTTTTGGGGGGAGGGGGGCTATGGAAGAATGGTTTTATGTCTGTGTGTATGTTGGGAAGCTGCTTGATTTTATGCCAGAGATTCCTGAACCCGCTAGTAATAGTTTTAGAGATCTTGTTCCTTCTCTGAAAATTGGTGCCAATTTTGGGTCATGCAGCTGTCCCTGTTTGCTTTCAGTTATTAATTTTTGTGGTTGGAGTGATCCTTCCCCTCTTTTGAACTCTGGTGTATCCAAAAAAAAAATTTTGCCTCTGATAATGCCCTCACTCTCAAGAAGTCAAACAAAGTAAAATGTAACTGAAAAGTGGTTCTACCCTTGAGAAACTATGAAGACTTGTGCCATGTTTATGGTGAGTCTGTAGAATTGTCCTTTTCAGGGGTGAGATTTGATCTCTATAACTTTTGACTTTGCTGCTTTACATATAAAGGAAGAGCTGCTTTCCCAAGACAGGTGACCTTTTTTTTTTTAATTATAAGAAGCTTATATGACACATAAACCAATTTTATGTCATAAATATGGAATATTGATCGCTTGCCTGTATTTTTTTCTGATTTGTTTTTTGTGAAACTGCTGCTATAAACAAACACAGACTGCATTTTTTGACCGATGCAGTAGGGTGTGTCTTTGGATTGAATGAGGCTTAGGAAACTTAATAAGCTAAGGAACTATAAATAGTGTACATTGTTCTTAGGATTTCATCTGCTGTTTCTTTTTACTTGCTGAAGGAGTAGGGTATACGTTCTATTTAAGTTGAGCCACATGACATGATGCTTTGGACAGCCAGCATTTGAGTACTAAAAAATGTCAGTGTCTTCTAGGAATGTCCAGATATTGTGACCACTTGGTGTGGGGCAGAAAAAAGAATTTGTTCCCATAAGATTGGGCCTACGTGGCGAATATTTTCTTTAATTACTCGTTCCTGTGTAATAGCCAGAAATGCTTCTGATAATAGCTACTGAGTATGCACCATAGCAGGAAAAAGAAGATAAATGACATTGGCCATGACCTCAAGGGCATGGGCATAAACCTTAGGTAGTGAATCAAATGTAACATTAAGAAAACAGAAGGGAGAGGTCAGATCAATATGTTTATTTACCAGTAAGCAAGGGGAGTACTCATTTGTTTGTTTAAAAAATATTTCAGGACAGTTAACAGAGCATAATTTGTAGTAAAAAAATAAAACTCAGGCAAATCCATAGCAGTGCAAAATAGATTGGTTTCAACAACTATCAAGGAGAAAAAATGGATGAAAAGTGCACATCGCTTAGGTTATGTCATATAAATGAATGGGCAGATTATTGAGTTTAGATCATCAGTTAATATGTTTTGAACATTTGCCACAGTGAGACATTGAGTTGGGTCCTTAATAGAGTAAGAAGAAGAGATCAGATTGGATCATATTTAGGAGACTGCATAATGAATGTTTCCAAACTCATCAGTGCCTCAGAAGCCTAACTTTTTAAGAACTGGGATTTTCCTGGTTATACTATATAACTTCAAGTCGTGAAGCCACATTATTTGGATTATTCAAATTGCAGATTACTCAGTGGTAGATGTAAAATTGAAGCATATTACTAGCAATAACTTCATGGTCAGTGAGAATTTATTTAGTACTTACTGTGTAGGAGACCCTGTGCCAAGTACTGGGGATACAAAGAAAGGCAAAAACACAAGCCTTGCTTTCAAGGACCTCACATTTTGTTGGGGGAGACAAGATGCAAATAAGTATACACTTACACGATTTATTCAGGGTGAATGTGAGATAATCTCAAAAGGAAGGAAGGCAGTAGGAATGGGGGGATCATGAAAGATCTGTTGCAGAATGTAGGATTCGAGCTAAGACTTGAAGTAAACTAGGGAAGGCAGGAGGTAGAGGTGAAGAAGGAGAGCATTCCACACAGGGCGGACAACTGATAGACAGGTATAGAAGATGGTATCGTATGTACACAATACAATCCAGTGTGCCTCTAGATGGCAGGGTTTGGGGAAGGGGGGAGGGAGAATGTATAAAAAATTGTGTAATGAATATTAAGGATCTGTAGGGGTGAGGAACCTGTGGCCTTAAGGTCACATGTGGCTCTCTAAATCTTCGGGTGTGACCTTTTGACTGAGTGCAACTTTTACAGAACAAACCCTTTTATTAAGGGGATTTGTTCTATGAAGTTTGGATTCAATTAAAGGGCCGCACTTGAGGACCTAGGATCCCCACCCCTGAAAAAGGTTGTGGGCTAAAGGATGTATCAAGAATATAAACTAAGTGCTATTGTATTGATTTGTCACCAAGAAATAAAAAGAAATGTAGGAAGGCATCTTTTGTGATTTATAGAAAAATATGGACAGGAATAACATAGATTGAAAAGATGTGGAGGGGTTGCAATTTTTGCATTTGAAGGGTGTCCCTGTCGATGAAATCCTGAAGCCATTCAAGTATTGAAACATGTTTTTGTGTCTGGTTCCAAGAAAACTTTAGTGGTCCAAGGAGAAAACTTGTAACAACCATCTTTTGCTTTTCTTCATTCCAAAATTGTCTTCTCAACACCATACCACATACCTTCTCTCCTCTTTCCTTAACTTCATGATTATAATACTTATCCTTAACATAAACTTTTCTACTTTAGTAAAGCTAATCTTTGCTCTTTTCCTCATGTTGTAATCACTCCCATTTGCTTTTGTAAATGTCATTTCTTCTATTCTCTACCAATAAAATCATCCCCCAAACTCACCAACCCCATGATGTCTATTCACATCTCTACCTAATCACTCTTTGAGTACTTATTACTTCAATTTGTATTTCTTTTAATTTGTACTAATTGATATGTTGCTCTGTAAACATATTCATTTGTTTCATAAGCATGTGTTTTCAGTTTTCCTAAGCAGATTATAAAGCAAAGATTCTCTCTTTTGTATATGCTGATGGCATCTAGTACAGTGTATTTCCTTGTCAGAAAGGGTTTACTGGATAAGTATGTTGGAAAAATACTGTAAACATATAGTATACCTTGGTTTCAGCAAAGCATTTGATTAAAAGCTATATTAGAAAAGCTATGTTAGAAGCCAATCAGTTGAAGAAACAGAGGTTGGAAGATTTTTTTTCTCCTGGAGGAAAGAAAATTTTTGAAGGACATGATTATGATCTTCAGATATTTGAGATATTGTCACAGAGAGGAATAATTAGGCTTATTTTGCTTGGCCCTAAAGGGTAGAACTGGATCCCTGGGTAGAACTCAAAGAGATACAGATTTGGACTCAAAAGTCTTTGTTGGTAATCTGTTGTGGGATAGTTAGCCCTACCATTTATCTTTCTGCTGCACTTTGTGGAGCTCACAACCTTAATTCTTCGGAGACTATGGTATTCTTTGTTTTATGCCAATTTAGTATTTCTAGACGACTACTGATATTTTTTAAAGTGGCATTTTGTTTCAGTGAGAAGCTTAGGTTCATTTAAAACACTGAGCAATTTGCGAAATGCAGTCCACTTCATTCTCTTTCTCTGAGCCAATTTTTGATCTGTCTGCAGTCTGCTCAAGATATAGACACTGGTGGACCAGCATTTTGGATTCTCTGTACACCTGCATATTATAGTCAGGACAATAGTCATTCTTCATCCACTTGATTGTTCCTGAGTACATAATTAGGCCAAGTGATTATAAATATCATTTAGAGCTCTGCAGTTTCTTGGGGCTTGATGCAGTTAGCATGGTGTCAGGTTCTTGTAAACAGGAACATATGATAATCTACAAGGAATCTCTGCCTTGCATTTTTTTCCCACTCCCCAGATTTTGAATTTAGTTTTCAGCTTTTTGGAGATTGGTGAAAACTAATTTAACATTTTACAGATACAACAATTAGTAATAGAGATGATTAGATTTGGAGAGTGATGGAGTCAAAAGTTAAAGCTTAAGAAAATGGAGTAAATTTTAAATCGAATGTACTTCCTGTCCAGATTTATTGGTAGTTGATGACATGAGCCCACATTTAATGATTTTTTTTTAGTGAAAAAAAACAATTGTCAGCAATGTTGGCTTTTTCTCAAGTCTCTTATTTGGGTGTTTTATTTTCAAAGGCACTGTTTTCTAGGCATCTGAAAATATGGAATTAAATCTATTTGTTGGCAACCTGTAGGATTTTCTTTATGACAGTACTTTCAGTATGTAGAAGTGATATACCAGAAACATATTAAGGATTATCTGAAGTCAGAGGTAGTAGGCCTTTTAAAAACTTAAAAAAAACCAAACTATCATTAGTTTGAACATTCCTTGAGTAATTGACATCACCAATTCTTCGCAAGTTATCTTCAGGTTTTATCAAGCTTCTTTTCTCTTCTTCATTATAAACTCTTGTTATGACCTTTTATTGCTGAAACACTGAATCCATAGACAAAAAAAGGAAAGAGACCTCTGCTGTGAAAGCAGATTTACACTTCCTATCTTTTTTTTCCCCTGCTGTTCCATTATCATAAAACCTGAAATTGCTGTTGATGCCTCCAGGTTCTTGACTATTTGTTTTAATGCATATCATAGGATTTGAAGTGGGAAGGTACCTTAAAGATCATTCAGTTCAACTCTTCCACTTTATAGGAGAAAGAATTGAGGACTCCAGAGGTAATGTGACTTGGCTAAGTTTGCTTAGGTAGAAAGAAGAATCACACCCAGGCGTTTTGACTAGAAATTCAGTTAAAGTGCTATTTCTACTGTGTTTTGTCATTGCATTTCCCTAATATGAATATATTTTGTTGGGGGGGGCGAGAGAGAGAATGAAAGAGAGAGCAAAAAAATCATTAAATTGTATGCAAACTTGTGTCTTTTCAAATTAGATATTTTAAAAGCATATTAAGGACTTGACATAAAGAAACCCTACAGGAATAGTCATCTAATTAGACGTGAAATCCTATACTAATTTGAACAATTATTCCTAATATATCTGTTTTCCAAGTTTGAATTTCTTAGTATGGTATACCTAATTGAACTCTAACTTTGATTGTGTCTTACAGTGGATTATGTGCTTAGAGATCTGATTTCTAACCTTCACCTCTTTATATCAAGTGCAAGACCAAATTGACCAGAATTCAGACCAGTGAATCTTTCCTAACCTTCTTCTAGGTGCTGCTTTTGCCATAGGGGTCCTTATGCTATTAACTACTGTCTTGATTTGGAACAGCTTTGACCTCATCCTTTTAGTAAGAAAACATGCAACTCTGTGATTCATGAAAAAGTATTAAGTGCCTGTTGTGCTCTAGAGGAGATATTTCTTGCTATCCCAAAGCTTACAGTCTATTAATATCTAGTTATCTACTAATCATCCTAGTTTTGTTCATATTTATTGTAGGTCCTTTATTGTACAGTTAGGACTTTGAAGTCTACTTTTTTTTTTGAACACAGATAATAGGGAATTTGAGTGGATGTTCATTTCTTGATTACAATTAGCATGGTGTGGGAAAGAGCACTGGTTTTGGAAGCAGAGGCTCCCAGTTCAAATTCTGAGTCACCTACACGACCTTGAACAAGTCAGTTAATGTCCTCTGAGTCTCAGTTTCTTCATCTGTAAAATAAGAGGGGAGAACTAATGACCTCTAAGGTTTCTTTTAGTTTTGAGTCTATGATGTTATGAAAAAGTACGTGTAAAGCATTTTGTAGATCTTGAAGTACTGTATTACTTAACTCTTACTAACTCCTTTTGAAATCGTCCTTCTCCATGGCTTGAGAAATGGAGCAAGAAAGAAAGAGGTTTGAGAGGAATGGATAAGACAGGAGAAGAGAGAAAGTTGATGATGAAGACTTGCCTTCCTACACACTAGTGCTGTGTTTGTGGGGTGCAGTAATGGTAATGGGAGCAGTCATAATTGAGCCGGTGACATTAGGTCCTGGCGTGGCACCACAGCATGTCTTTGAATAGTTAGCACTAGGTGACACACCACTTTTTGGAAAGATGAAGGTCAGAAATTGTTTGTCTTGAGCAGAATGAACAAATGCATTCAGAAAATGTATTCAGCAGTCTGTAGTTGATGAACAGAAACTAATGTTCATGTAAGACAACCCCTTCTCTAACTTTTATTTACCAATCATAATGAAAGGAAAAAATAGCCTATTTTTAGACTAAGCCTCCCATTATATGAACCAGGAAGATAATGAATTGGGACCTGATACAACAGAGCAGAGTGACGCAAGTTTATGCACTAAAATTCTAAGACATTCACTGACTTTTTAGGATTCTGCACATTGAATATTAAGCTACTGAAGTGTTTGTTGCCCGGAAACAGTGCTTCATTCTCTTATGTGTGGTGTAATGAAATGAACCTGTGTTGTAATTTGTTTCGTGTGAGGAGAGAAGAAGAATTAATACACATTTTCTGCCTGTTTCCTATTTTTATTCTCAATCCCTCTCCCTCTTCTTGCTGAAGTCAGTAGGGTAGGATATGCTAATACTACTTGCTGCCTCCTGTGTTAGTCACTAATTTTTCTTAATGTTCCACACAATGGGGGTTTCCAGCTTCTCAGAGTTAATTTGTATTGTAGTAGATTTGGCAGTATTTGGAGGCTTTTTTTTTTTACTTCCTTCATTTTGTGTTAGAACTACCCATTAGTTTTCCTACTCTTATTTATTTTTAATCACGTCAAGTGACATCTTTCCTTGGAAGGCCTGTAATGAAACCCTTAGGATTAGTTCAGAGTTCTCCATGAGTCTTTTTTTTTCTGGAGGCGGATTTCATTTAGTGGGAGTTGGTGTTATATACCCTCTCAGTCCACTACTGCCTCTACATCATCTGTAGATTTGATATTGTGCTGCCAGGTTTTCATTAGCTTGGAGTTTGGAGTCGGCCTCGTGGAAATTAACCTACAGGACTGAATCCTTTTGTGATGAGAATTGTAAAACCTGGATCAGAGGCAGCATGCTTTCTTACATCCTGAAATCTGTGTTTACCTCTCTCCTAAAGAAGCCAGCTTTTGGATGGTGAGGCTGCTGCTGTTATTTGGCTCCAACTTTCCTTCTTCAAAGCAGTTTTGAAATGATGTGCCAAAATGGGGCAAATAAAATTAAAGTGGGCAGAAGAAGTGACTTATGAAGCAAGATGTGGATTCCTGTTATGTAACTGTGGAAAGGAAAAGAAGTTTGGGAGGAGGAAGAATGAAACGTATGGTACAGTGAAAGGTCCCAGCAGTAGTTACCAGTTAATGGTTATATGTTCTCTTCACCATCCCGTATTGACTGCTGTGTTAGGGAAGAACCAAGAGAAGTCATGGTGTGAAGGAGAGAGTGAGAGTGATCAGCCGTGTCAGATGTTGCAAAGGGGTCAAAGAGCTTGAGAAATTTGAAAATGCCAAAGGGTTGTGATTGCCAGTAACTATTGTTTAAGTAACTAACTTGTAGTGCTCTGAATTTATTCAACTCCACCTTCTCCATAGATTCTTTCTGGACTGAAGGGATTGAGGATCACTGCCTGCTCACTCTTCCTGGTCACAGAATAATTATCTCCAGTCCTAAAAACAATCCCTCTCTCTCTGTGCTTCTGATCCTCTTCCATTGTACTTCCTCAAAGACACAGCTTTACCTCAGGTAGTCGTCTTCTCTCTAATGCATCTTAAATTTTTCCCTCTGTGCTGGTTCTTTCCCATTTGCCTACAGAAGTGCTCAGGTACCACTGATCCTTAAAAAATCCTTACCCCAGTCCTTCTACCCCATAGAGGTATTTCATCTTCCTTTCTCCCTTTACCACTAAACCCATTTTAAAAAAAGTGATCTACGACGGTCCTCATTGTCCAGTCTCTTCAACTCCTCATAACCTGGTTGGTGTCCCCAGAAATCAATACTGAAACTCATCTTTCCAGGTAACTGGAAATTAAAATTTCATTTAAAAAAAAAATGAAGTTCAGTGACTGTTTTGTGTCATCATTCTCCTTGACCTCCATGTACCACTGGATGCTCTTTTAACCTTTCCTTCTGAATACCCTCCTTTGGCTTCAGAAACTCAGTTTTTTTCTGGTTCTTGATCTACTTTCCCTTTGTCCTTTCTTCAGCAAAAATAATAATAGAAAATGGATTAGGACTCAGAAGATTTGGATTCAAGTCTCAGCTCTGTCATTTACTGTGTGACCTTGGATTTCATGTTTTTGGGTTTATTTTTCTCAATTTTAAGTTAAGGATGAGGTCAGAGAGAGACCATCTGCATTTTGAATCCAGAGACCTTTTTCCTAGTGCAAGTGACTTCACTTCCCCTTTAGGTCTCAGGTCCCTCATCTGTAAATTGGGCTTGATTCTCTTTGTGTCCTCATTTCAACTATATAGTTCTTTGAGTTAAGGCTAGAAAACAGGATGTGAACAGATTTTTGAGGGACTTCATTGGCATGCAAGAAAAAATAAGAAAAACATCTGTATGAACTTTATTTGATACATAATAAGAGCCCATTGGACATCTTTTAATAGAATGACAGGGCCAGATAGGAGAGATAACCTTAAGGTTATTCTGTCAGTTGTATAAAGTCTGGATTTGGGGTGGTGGGGTGGTGAGGAAGAATGTGTGAAAACTTGTAGGGATGTTATTAGACTAATGCAGGCCTCTCTGTTATTGCATACTGCTCATTGTAACTTTTCTTCATACTCTATGTCCCAACAAAATTGGATTGCTTACTGTCACCTGAATATGACCTATACTTTCTAGCTCCTGTGCCTTTGTTCATGTTTTTCTCACTGCTTGGAATGTTGTCCTTCTCTCTGAATTCCTATTCATCTTTTAAAGGTAATTTCAAATTCCACTTTCTCCACATGGCCTTTCTTGATTCTTCTTGTTAGTAATGACTTTTCCCCTCTGGGTTGTACACAGTCCTTTAGCAACTCTCTAATGCACTTAAAATCATTTTGTGTTTTTGTTTTCTGTTTTATCATCCTACCATAGAGGCAGCATGGGTTAGTGGATAGAGAGCTGGCATCAATGCCAGGGTTTAAGTCCTGCCTCTGACATGTGGTGGCTGTGTGGTCCTGGGGGCAAGTCACTCAGTGCTCTAGGTGACTCTCTAAGATGCCATTCTGCACTGGCAGAGAAAATTTTATTGCCTGGGAGGTAAGTATACTAGTGTATTGAGGATCCAGTCTCTGTTCTCCAATATTGTAAATTCTATGAGGGCAGGGAATGTGTCTTATCTAAAACAGGTCTCCTGAAGGCAACAGCACAGCATTCTGTACACAGTAGGTAGTGAGTAAATGTTTATTGAATGAATCAATTTCTTTTTCTGCAAAATGAGTAGGTAGCTCTAGATCTTCCCTAATGCCCCATTAATCTATCTATTTTTCTACAATCCTAAGCATGACATGAAATGTGCTTTAAAAAAAAAAGTTCATGCTTTCATTATTAGAGTGAAAATACTTCACAGCTATTGTGAACTCTACCTCATTAAACCCTTCTGTTATTTAGGAGATGCTTCAAAGTGATATAAAGACATTGAACTGGGAGGCCAAACTCTTGGGGTTTTTGGTAAGCCTGTTTGTCATATAATTTTGAGCCTTTCAGTTGACTCAGAGATTATTTTCCAGGTTTAGATCACTAATTGGCAAGTTGATGAGATGGCAATTGTGCTGGACTTGGGGTCAGGAGAGACCTGGGTGTGATACCTCATAACCTTAGGAAGTCATGAAAGCTCTCTGATTCTCCATTTCATCATTTGTAAAATGGGGATAATAATACTCATGCTACTTCTCTCATAGGGATGATGTGAAGAAAGTGCTTTGCATAGGTGCTAAGTAAGTGCTTATTAATTTTTTTTATACTTTAAAGTGAACTCCAGGTCAAAACCTCAGAGTCTGCTCAGCTTTTCATTTTCTCTTACCCTGTGTATCCAATCAGTTAACCAAGTCTTGTTGATCCTACCTTCACAATACTTCTTATCCCAAATTCACAGGTTCTTAACTTGGAGTCTATGAACTTGTTTTTTAAAAATGTTATGATAATGTATTGCAGCATAATTGATTTCCTTTGTAATCCTATGTGTTTTATGCATTTAAAAACATTCTAAGAAGGAGTCTATAGGCTTCACCCAATTGCCAAGAGGTCCAAGGTACAAAAAAGTGCTCTCCCCACATCACACCCACCCTTGTTCAAGCCCTTATCACCATTGAAGTCGACTCCTAATTAGTCTTCTTGCCTCATCTTTCCCCTTTAATCTTCCTCCATGCTACTACTGAATTGATACTCCTAAAACCCACCATGGCACTTCCCTATTCAAAAAAGTTGCCCCTTTACAGTGTGGCTGTAGCCTGCCTTTGCAAACAGTATCCCCTTCATGCAGTGGTCTTCTTACTGTTTCTCACACATCACTCTGTCTCCCATCTCTGACTCAGCACAGGCTCTCCCCCGTGCTTGGCATTCATCTCTTCTTCTTTACCTCTTAGCATCCTGGCTTCTCCCAGAGCTCAGCCCCAGTGTTGCCTCTAATTTGAGGCTTCTTCTCATCCTCATCAGCTACCAGGACCCCCATCCCAATTACTTTGTTTCTACTTTATAGTCACTAGTCTGGGCATAAGATCTATTACTGGAGATGAACGCTCTTTCTCATAATGCTAAATCGAGACATCATGTGCTAAAGTGTACATGTGACAACACTGTCCCAATTACTTCCAGGGTTAGGTCCTAGTTCTCTCCTGAGCAGCCTCAGGAGAAGGCCAGGATATGTATGTACACACGATTTCCCTCTTTATAGGCAATTACCTTCAGGGCAGGGACAGTATTTATTTTTGTCTTTTTTATCTGTCTGGTCTGACACATACTAAGCACTTAAATGCTCATTGATCAACAGATAGATAAAAATGTAACTTTTATTACTTAAGAGGCATGTGTGAGAATTAAATGAACAAAATACTTTGAATGAAATATTCTATTAGTACAAAACTAAGAAGTTTAAGATATTTTATTAAATGGATAAATTTTTTTTTAAAAAATCAATGTAATTTCTTCCTTACGTCTATCAAATTAGCAAAGATGCCAAAAAATGAAAGTGGCAATTATTGAAAGGATTCTAAGAGGACAAGTACTATTGGTACAGTCATTCTGAAAAGCAAGTTGCAACTGTAACCAAAAAAAGCAATAAACTATGCAAGCCCTTTGACCCATTTATGCAACTTTTAGGCAGCTAGGTGGCTCAGCAGTCAGAATTTGGAGTCAGGATGACCTGAATTTGAATCATATCTCAGACATTTACTGGTTGTGTGATCCCAGCAAGTCACTTAACCTCTCAGTGCCTCATTTTCTTCATCTGTAAAATGGGAATGATAATAACAGTCCCACCCCCCCCCCCCCACAGGGGCTGTTGCGAGGCTGAAAGAGTTAACATATGTACAGTCCTTTTCCAACTTGATAGTGCTATATAAATGCTAGCTCTTATTATTTTGGGTCGCTAGTGGCACAGTGGATAAAGGGCTGACTCTGAAGTCAGGAAGAACTGAGTTGAAATTTGGCCTCATACATTTACTAGCTGTGTGACCCATGGCAATTCACTTAGCTTTTCTCAGCCTCAGTTTCCTCATCTGTAAAATGGGGATAAAAATATCATCTACCTCCCAGGATTATTTTGCAGATAAATTGAGATATTTGTAAAGCACTTTGCAAACCTTTAAGTACTATATAAATGATAATTTAATATTAATGTTGTTGTTATTAATATTATTAGACATATACCCCAAAGAAATCAAAGGAAGAGGGAGAGGAACCATATGTATGGGTGTGTGTGTGTGTGTGTGTGTGTGTGTGTGTGTGTGTGTGTGTGTATGTTTATGTGTATGTATCAGCATTTTCTGTTATGGCAAAGAGTCACTTGGTCATTCAGTAAGTCTGTGTTGTGTGTCAGGCACTGTGCTGTGTGCAGAAGATGTAAGTACAATGAATTAGATGATCTGTGCTCTCAGTGAGTTTACATTCTAATGAGGGAGAGAAGTATATATAAAATACATACAGCAAAAATATAGAGTTTACAAGTACAATTCATACAGGGTAATTGAATACAAGGAGGAAGGCCACTGGTTGTTGAGATGCAGGAAAGACTTCGTGGAGAAGATGGTGTTTGAACTGATTCTTAGAGGAAAAGAAGGGATTCTATGAACTGAGAACTGAAGAGTTGAGCATATTATGGCATATACATATAATGGATATTAAATATGAATATAATGAAATATTAAATATAAATATAATGGAATATTAAACTGGGAAGATTTCTGTGAACTGATGAAGAATGAATTGGACAGAACTAGGAAAACAATTTATTCAGTGTCTACAGTAATTTAAAGGAAAACAAAGACTAGAGAACTCTAATCAGTATAACAACTAATCAAGATATAGGACAATGTGGTGTTGGACTGTAAGTGCATAATGAGACATACATTTTCTACACATTGCTAACATCCAGATTAGTTTTATGTAACTATACTTGGTACAAGACTTCTACAAGAGGGTATCAGGAACAAAAAAAAAAGGGTATCAGGGGATTTTGGGGAATTACTGGATAATAACAGTAATAGAAATAAATAAATAGCTCCAGTGAAGCATTAAAACTCAGAAAAGAGCAAAAGAAAGTTCAAAAGGAGGCAGGACAAACAGCCTTGGTACATTTGATACTATTGTGTTAAATTTAATACACCTTTAAAAAACAAACAAGTTGTATAATAGAAGTTCACAGTTTGATTTGCTACCCTCTTCCTGCTTCTGTTGTGTATTGAAATCAGCTCATTGGTTGACATTTGTCAAGTTGATCATAAAAATAATTTGCTAATTAAAAATAGATATATTCAGGTGTTATGCTTTGCAAATTTTAGTGTCTTAAAAAAGTGATAGACTAAAGGTCAAGAGACCTAGCCTGTGAAGTCAGTGTGGGACAGTGGAAAGACCACTGGATTTGGAATGAAGAGTTCTCGGCCTGGAATTCTGGCCCTATTGCTACTTTGTGTGTATTCATAAGTCGCTTAATCTCTCCAGTCTCAGTTTTTTCATCTGTAAAACAAGGGACCTGGACTGAAAAATCTTTAAAATTCCTCTCAGTTTGGAGATTCTGTGAGCAAATTGAGCAAACCTATATAATTTTAGAGTGTGTGTGTGTGTAATTAAATTAAAAAAAAAGCTTTAAAATGGTGAATATTTGAGAAAAGTGGCTTTAAGTTTGCAAAAAGTGTAGAACTTTGAAAAAAGTGTGTTAAACTTTAGGTCAGTTTATTCTTGTTTTATGCCGTGTAGCCCTTACTTTGCTTTTTATTGATATTTGTGTTCTGTGAATCTTACTTTTACAAGAGAACTAGTATTTGTGCTGGTCAATAACCAGCTTGAGGAATTGTGGCTCTGTGTACCAGACTGGTTAATTTGTTTTATAGGAAGCATCTGTGGAATTTAACAGTGGATACTTCTTTGCAGCCATATTAATTTTATCCTTTTCTAGTAGTATCAGCTTACCAGTTAGAATCCTGAGCATGCAAATGAATTATCAATACTGCTTTAAAACAATGATGTGTAGGCAATGAGCAAACTTTATGGGAATGGTTCTGATGCTTTCAAGGCCTAGGGTTTTATTTCATGAATTTTGAGCTAGTGTTAAGCCTCTTGGTTTTTCTTCTCTGCTCTTTTAATCTTTAGAATTTACAAAACTAACAGCTTGTAACCTTTTGTGGGAAGATTGTAGTTGGTGCCCAGGATTGTTGGAAAGGAGAAGCCATAAAAAAGACTAAGGTAAAGTGTTTCTTTGCCTTGCATTTATATTCATTCATTGAGTACAGGGAAGTGGAAAATTTGAACCAAAGTGTTCGAGTAAAAGTTACAGAAGAACTTTTATACACAACAAAATTAAGTTCATAAGATACGATTAATTATAGGACTTGAGATCTTCAAGGGGCTGTGTAGGCAAGTAACTTTCATTTTACTGATGATGAAACTGAGATTAAATAAGTTGTTCAGGCTCATAGTTTGCTAACAGTATAACTGGTATTAGAACATTTTTTAAAAACTAGATTTCAAACATAATGAATGAATTAAAAAACCAACAGCCCATTTCTTAAGTGCTTTCTGAGTGCAAAGCACTTAGCTAAACACTAGGGACACAAATAGAAAAGTAAGACAACCCCCACTCTCCAGGAGCTCATATTCTAATGAGAGATTTCACACATGTAGAATGTTTCAGCTGCAGGTCAAACGGAAAGATCCAAGCCCCATGTCTTTAGGATACAGCAGCAAAGTACATGGTAATAATTTTCTTTTCCACTGATAAAATCTTATCTGCTTCTGATGTTGAACCAAGGTGCCCAGAACTTTCTTTCCTGGGTATTCAGGAGCTGTGGCTATACTATCCTCAGAACAGTTGCCCAGGCCACATCTCTGCAGTAGTTGCTTCTCAAGATGATGACTTGGGGTGGAGGTAGGGGGTGGAGGCAAGATTTCTAATTGGCTGCTGTTTTTCACCCTTTCTTCATCCTCCTCAATCTTCATGGCATTATATTTATCTGGTTCTTTTCCACCATTTTCCAACTGCTTAGATTTAAAACTTTAAATTGTCTTTGACTCCTCCGTTGATTTCAGATGCTACTTCTCTAATAGCCCTATAATCCTTTTACTTCTTTTTATTCTTTCTGTGACCACTGTAGTTCAGACTAGAAAATCTTTTGCCTAAGGTATTATAGTAGGCTCCTAACTACTTTCCCTGCTTCCAGGCTTAGCCCTTCAACCCAATTACATACTGTTGCCAGACTCTTCCTAAAACACAGTTAAAATTTCAACAATCACCTGCTACCCATTGCCTGTCAAATAAAATATAATCTTACTCTATCACACTTAAGACCTTTTACTGTCTGGCACCAACCTACATTAACACCTTACTTCTCATTACTCCTTTTCTTTTTTCTTTTCTTTTCTTTTCTTTTTTTTTTTTTTAGAAGTAATCGGGGTTAAATGACTTGCCCAGAGTCACACAGCTAGTAAGTATTTGAGGCTTGATTTGAATTCAGGTTCTTCTGAGTCCAGGGCCTGTGCTCTATCCACTGCACTACCCAGCTGCCTCTTTTTACTCCTTTTCACACATTGTCATTTCTAGACAAACTTGACTACATGCCATGACCTCTTTCCCCATTACATATGTGATTCATCCTTTAAAACCCAGTTCAATGATTGCTGCCATCTAAAAAGTTATTCCTGATTTCCTCAGCTGAAATCGAACCTTTCCAACCTCAGGGTCACATAGCACTTTCTTTGTCTAACTCTTACTTTGATTCATATTCTTTACTTTGCATTATAGTTAACCTTCTACTGTAGTTAGTGCCCTCTTTGAGGGCAGCAATTGTCTGATTCAGAGTTGTTGAATTCAGGCTGCAAGACAGCTTACAAAATTCCCAAGTGCCAACTAAGTCAGATGAAAATGTAATTGGGAAATGTTTAACAAGATAAATGAAAATACAGTACAATATAGAGCAGGCCTGAGGGCTGCTTACAGCCTCGGGAGAAAAATGTAGAGGATGTAAAACAGGTCTACACAACATACAGCCCATGGGTCACTTTGGTGGGCCTCAAGTGGCTGGAGGGCTGTATGTTGTGCAGGCCTGATATAGAGTATGTTAATTTGTGGTTTTCCAAGTTTTATGAGGCCTCCAAGGATCAATTTCTATTTGAGTTGGACATCACTGGTCTAATTCATCTTTTATCTCTACAGTGCCTCACACAAAGGTTTGAAAGTGAGTCAAGAGACCTGGATTCTAATCTCTCCATAGATGCCTGTGTGTAATTAGGAGCAGGTTACTTAACTTCTCAGAGCCTTAATTTCCTCATCCATAAAATAGGAACGCAGTAACAGCACTGCTTCCTTCACAAGGCTGTATGAGTAAAGTTCAGTGCAAACCTTGTATTATACAAATGAGTCATTCTTATGTGTTATTAAGTGTTTGTTGAAGGAACAGAATTGAATTTGAATATACTTAATATACATCTATTAAAATGATGTATGAAGATTAGAAATTGAGTACATTGTCCAGAGAGAAGGTTCTTTTAAAGTTTGTATGGAAAAATTTTAGCCACTCTTGACTTTTGGTGCAGCTCTGAGTTTTCTGTATTTGTTTTGTCTATCTTTTCCCCAGTTAGTACAGTATTCCTTCTCATTGCCACTCAAAAGTCATCTGGAAGACTCATGCTGGCAGTGTGATGCATGATGAAGGGAGGGGGTAAAGTAGCAAAGCATAATTATTGTTGAAAAAAAAAATAACACTGACAAAGCTCTTTCATCTTTCTTTTCCTCCTTCCTCAGCTTAGTTGGTTGGATCTGATTTGTGGTGCTTTTCTGTTTTCATTTTCTAAATTGGGTAGGGGTGTGTGAAGCCATTGACCAGATGCTGCAAACTACAGGGAAGCAAAGCAAAGGGTAGTCATTTGTCCCTTTCTCAACCTTGTTATAGATTTGTGGACAGCTGTAGTGTGCAAACTATACTTAAATATTTTCTATTAGATAGATTGAGGATGGATTCTTACCTAGAGTTGATGACTGTCAAAAAAGTGTACCTAGAGCAATTGCCACCAGGGATAGATAGGCCCTTATTCACTCACTGATGTGGAAACTGTCCTGGCTGCTTCTCACTGTGGTTCAGCATTTTTATTGTTTCAGAACAGCTTTTTATCTACTTGGGGAGATTTGTGGTTGGGTAGTTTGGGACCAACTCATGAGTTTGGAGAGTGAGTTGCTTGGCTCTTGGTTAAAAAAGAAAATGGATCTGATAGGAATTGGGTTTTTAAGTCTAGATGAAGATCTCAGATTGAGAAAAGCAGAGCCCATTGTCTCCTTTACCTTCCCGTCAACTGGTTGCAGCACTTTATGTTGTAAAATGTTGCTATCAATTCCTAGGTCTATCATTGCTACATCAGAACTTCATTGCTTTCTTGGTGGTTCAGTAATGAATTGACAGGTGAGACTATCTTGTATATACAAGAAAGAAAGAAAGGTTATTTTTATACTTGTGTCACTGTTCTTTCCACTTGGGAGCAGTTTTAGAGTCAGACTAGTCAGCCTTTGCTTCTTTTTACTGTACTTGGTTCATCATTTAAAAATTGGATTTGACCTGAAATGTGTGCTTCTTGCAATAATAATTGTTTACATTTAGTGCTTTGTGACAGGTTACAAGTTTTGTTTTTTTATATTATTTATGATTTCATTTGATCCTCACAGCAACCTTTAGACCTAAGGAAATCATTTGGTGTTATCCCCATCTTACAAGTGGTAGAAACTGAGGCTTAGAAGGATGAAATGACTTGCTTAAGGTCATAGGTAGAGCCAGGACTTGAACTTAGGTCTTCTGATTCCATGTCTAGTATTCTTTTACTCCTTCATGTGGTCTTGATAATAACATTTTGCCTTTTTTTTATCCCCTTGGCATTTATATAGCTGTCTTAGCTTTGCAAAACACTTTACACATGTTAACTCATTTGATCCTCATAATAATCCTGGGGGCCTCTATTATCCCCATTTTACAGATGAGGAAACTTGGGCTGAGAATATTTAAGTAACAGCTTAGGGTCACAGCTGTTGAGTGTCTGAGGCAGGATTCAAATACAGGTCTTCTTAACTGCATCTAGTGGTCCATTCACCGTGCCACCCAGCTGCCTTCTTTATTTTTCGATATGAATTCTCCTTTTAAATATATGTTTTTTTAAATGGATATATTTCATTCTGGCACAGCACAGAAATATTCAGACTTCCTACAAAAGACATTCACCTTAAAGGTTTATTAAGAACACTTAAAAGACTGGTTACAATTAATAGATATGTCACTTTACACCTTTGTAGTTTCTTCTTTAACAGAAGGAAGTTTCTATGCTTTAAGTTTAATAATTTGGTGCTAACATTTTTTATTTGACGTGTTCTTTGTTACCATTTAATATTTTCTTTATTTACATTGTTGTTAAATGTATTCCTTTGACTCTGCTTTCTTCACTCTACATCTCTTCATACAAGGTTACTAAGTTTTTCTGAATTCTTCATATCGGTCTTTCCTTTGAATATAGCCATATTCCAATCTTTTATGTATTTCCTTTGGGCATGATAACAGTCCTCAGTGACTATTTCTCACTATGATTTTATGTGTGTGTGTGTACAGATGGATAAGCTTCCCATCCCTCTCTTGACAACTAGTCCTACTCATACGTTGTCAGCTTAAGTTACTGACAGAGAGGCACTATTCCTAGAATTTGGAGTGTCAGATCTAATCTCTTCAGCCTCTTGTCTGTTTGATCTTGCTTTCTCTGTATGAACCTCAGCTTCCTTATCTGTAAAATGAAGGGGTGGCTTTAGGTGGTGATCACTAAGGTCCCCTCTAGCTCTCCATGCTACATTTCCCGGTTTCCCATTGTATTTTGAAAAATTCCAGGGTTGTCCTGCAAGGTATCTTTTGGTTAAAAGTTCAGTCTTTGCTAATATGCTCAATTTGTATTAATTTATTCACTTCTAACTGTACTGCATTTGGAGTTCTACCTAGTAGCAGGAAAAAAAGTGAAAATTGACCGAAAAAAACCCTTCCTACACTGTCTCTTATATACATATTTGTCAAATTTTCTGCATATGGGGGAAGTGTTTTCTAACTTTGGTTGTATATGAAGCATTTAAAATAATTAACAGTGGTACATGGAATACGAAAAGACTTACACTTAATGTATTGCATTTTGTGGTTTTATAAGATTTTTAGTGGTTTTATTGTGTTTGTGCCAAATGTTCATGGTGAAAAAAATTGAAAGAAATTATTATATTGTTTCAAGTTACAAATTGTCTTTTGAACTTACTTTCTTAGATGTTTATTTTAGGGAAGAAAATCCTAGTGGAGTTAAAAGCCAAACATAGGGGCAGCTAGGGTGGCACAGTGGATAAAGCACTGGCCCTGAAGTAAGGAGGACTTGAATTCAAATCCAACCTTAGACCAAACACTTGACACTTACTAGCTGTGTGACCCTGGAAAAAGTCACTTAACCCCCATTGCCTCAAAAAAAAAAAAAAAAGCCAAACATAACACATTCACATTTCAGGGAGAGGGGATGTACATGAATGATTAAAACAATGGAAAGTTGTATGTAATATATTCATATATATTCATTTTAACAGCTAAAACAATGTATCTTGAGGTATGAGATTTTGCAAGCCTTGTTTTAACACGTTCCTATTCCACAGTAAAAAACATCTTTTTTCACTATCTGATTTATACTGTAAAAAAAGTTACTTCCAGTAGGGAAATTTGGTCACTCCTTATTAAATATCAGTGAAGGGATACTTGAGGAGACTTTGGTTTCCATTGCATGTTTGCTATATCAAATGAGGATATAGAGTTGATATGAAGGTAAACAAATTCAGTCTTAAATTTTCTGGGAATGAAAGCAACTTTCATTCCCTGCCCTAAACCAGCCCTTTCATAGTCCTACTGTAACAGAGGTTGTTAGCCCCCAAAAACCATCTCTTTGAAGTATTTAGTAGCGTTGTGTAGGAAACATGACAGGAAAGAAGTAAGATTGTTTTCCAATTGCAAAAGAGTAAGCAATGCACATTGGTGTTTTGGAGTCTTAGGAAGGGTTACTTTGAAAGGTTACTTTGAACAGTAACATTGTGGGATCATTGAAGAAGGAATAAAATGTCGCTCTTGTTCTGGTATAAGGCATTTACTTAGGCTTCTTATAGCATTAGTTGCTTTCACGGGTCAAGTGAAATGAAAGTTTGGGCCGGCAGTCAATTGGGCAGCTAATGTAAAGAGGAAATGAATCAGGACTACACTTAATATTTCACAAGTATGAATACACACAATTAAAAGTAATTTTATGTAGACTTGTAAATAGTTACATATTCATTGTGAATCAATATCCATAGTGCCAAGTTAGAAGGGCAGAATGTTGATTTGGGGGGCAGCTAGGTGGCGCAGTGGCTAGAGCACTGGCCCTGAAGTCAGGAGGACCTGAGTTCAAATGCGACCTCAGACCAGACACTTGACACGTACTAGCTGTGTGACCCTGGGCAAGTCACTTAACCCCAGTTGCCTTAAAAAAAAAAAAAAAGAATGTTGATTGATTTTGGTACCTCTTCACATTATGGAGATGGAAAATGGGGACATTGTTTTTATGTAGGTTTGTAGACTAATGGTTATCTATACCTATTGGTCATTATTCAATATTAGGATTGATCTTAATAGTTCAGAGTATGTAGATATTATTGAAATTTTTTTTTTTTTTTTGGTGCTGGAGTTAAGAAAAGCTTAGGCATGAGAGTGATGATACGAAGCCTGTTTGGTGTTGCTTCTTATAATCTATCATTTGATTTTGGGGATGTCCACCTAAAGTATTCTCTGGTATATAAACAGTAGCTGTTATTATTACTATGGTTATTTCTGGAATTAAAGTGCATTAGAATATTTTGATTTTGACAATTCTCTGACAACCCTAAACAGGATTGCAAATGTATTATATTCTTACAAAAGCAAGATTAGAAACCACATCTTTAGAGGCTTCTGAATTCTGTAACTTCAAGGTAGGAAGAGCTAAGGATAGGGCCTCACACTGAGATTTGAATATGTGGTTTAGTTAGAAGTTCTAAGGAAAGCCTAGACAAGTATTCTTAGATAAGTCTAGGCAGAGGATGTTGTTTTTCTTTTGTGCTATATTGATGCTTGTTAGCTTGTCTGATTAATGCTAGAAGTTTACAAGTGGAAGGAACCGTAGTATAATAATTTGGTCCAATCCCTTCAGTTTACAGCTGAAGATTTTCATATTTAATGAAGTGAATTAGTGGTAGAGCTAAGACTGGAGCTCACATTTTCAGTCTTTATATCCACACAATTAAAAGTAATTTTATGTAGACTTGTAAATAGTTACATATCCATTGTTTCAGTGTTTTCTACCTTACACCAAATTGCTTTTGAATGAACCATTTCTCATAAGATGCTTTGATGTTGGTTAACTTTGTCTGGAGTGCTGGTCTCAAACTCAGAATGCCTACTTACTATAAATTTATAGCATTCACTTACTTTGATTGCTTCTACCTAAATGTTTCTCTTGTCAGTGACTCTTTAAATTAATTACATATTCATCTTAGCAAAGATAGAAAGGACTAAGGGGATCTGGGGGTTTGAAATACTTGGTCTGTACCATTCTTTTCACAAAAAAAATGTATTAAGGGGCAAATATGGGTAATCACCACCATTTTTTCAATCACTGTTTGCTATTTTACTTATTGTTGCCTTGTTAATGCCTCTATCTTAGTTCTTTGGAGGTCTTACTCTGTTATTTCATTGTATGATAGAGATGATCCTTAGTTCTTGATGGCTTGCCAAAAGGGCACAAGCTATGGCAAGACCTACCTGAGTGGGACCACTCTTCAAAGAATGGACCTGGGGCAGCTAGGTGGCGTAGTGGATAGAGCACTGGCCTTGGAGTCAGGATGACCTGAGTTCAAATCCGGTATCAGGAACATAACACTTACTAGCTGTGTGACTCTGGTCAAGTCACTTAACCCCAGTTGCCTTGCCAAAAAAAAAAAAAGAATGGATCTGGTGATAGACTTTCACCCCAGGACTAACTTATCTTAGTTTAGAGAGGTTTATTACAGCAATGTTTGCCACTAGGGCATGAATTCTTCTGACCACTGCAACTTATAAAACTATGAACTGAGGTGTGGAGGCTCAGCATTCATGGAGAGAATACCCAAAAAGATAAAATCATAAATTCTTGAACTAGGGAAGTACATTTGTTCATTCATTTGATACTTTCTGCTAGAGTCTAATACGTATATATTCAGGATATTATTTTATACCAGTCATAGCAATTCAGTGGAACATTTCTTTAAAAACACTTTTTTTAATCTTAATATTTTATTTTTTCCCAGTTACATGTAAAAACAATTTTAATGTTTTTTTAATCAAATTTTAAGTTCCAAATTCTCTCCATCTCTCTTCCCCGTCATTGAGAAGAAGCCACTTTTTAAAAGTCTGTGCATATAGCCTAGTAGTTGTTTTTGTGGCTTTCCAATGAAGTGTGAAGGACCCTAATAACTGTCAACAGTGGGTCAAACTGAATGGCTCAATAGCATGTTATATTTCCTGGTAACCTCTTTTTGATCTGATACTATGTAGTTTATGTCTCTGAACAAACTGAGTAGGTGGAGCATTAATTGAAAATCAGAGCCAGTTTAAGGGGAAAGATAAGCAGCTTAGTTTTAGACATGATGAGTTTGAGGTGCTGGTGATATATTGTAGTAGAGCTATTTTATTGGCAGTTGAAGATGTGTATTTGGAGCTTAGAAGAGGGCTGGAGATAAAGATTTCAGGGTCATTTCTGACAAATGCTTAATAAATACTTGTTACTTCAGATGGACTATGATAATAATTTTATTTCATTTTAATAGATTTTTATATTATGTCCTCTGGGTTCAATTTGTGATCAGTGTGCACAGGGTGTTACATCCTTTTATAGGACTTAGGGTGTAATTTCTATTGTTTATTGTAGAAGCTTTGATGATAATTTATTTGCTGCCGAGTCCATAGCCAGGAGCATAACTCACAAATATTACATTGTTCATATGAGAAAATATGGTCTACTTGATGAGACTACATTATGGAAAGAAGTGGAGCCTGTGTAAATAGTTCTCCTTATTATTTTTCATCTACCTGTTATATTGACACGGGACTTTTCCAATAGAAGCAGATGATCAAAAATGGGTAAATTTTAAGTGAACAAGGAGGGGTGAGTGGGGCATGGTGAAGATCATTATAAGTCCTTGTGGGAACACTGATGATCAACAAATAATAAATTAGAAAAAATTTGCCTACTTTCAGAATCAGTTTCAGATTCTTTTTCAGATGTAGGATATTTGTTCTGAACAACCATTTCTGTTCAAAAGTCATATGACCATCCTAAGCTGTATACTCCATGTTTTATATTTTCCATCATAATTTGAAAAGATGTGGTAAAGTAACTTAGCAGAAGAACTGTGATTCATTCTTTCAACTTCCTTTTAGACATTCATCAGACATGTATTCTGTGCTCTGGATATTGCCATGTTTTAAGGATAAGAAAGGAAATAGGAGGAATGGTCCCTGCGTTTGAGGAGTTTGCACATTACCATCAATGATTGATCTGAATTTATTGCAGATAATGATGGTGGTGATGTTAAATATATTTTGTATATCACGTGGGAACTGTTAAACACAGTTCATGGCCACAATTGTTGATGCTTAACATTTTGGCTTAAACTAATGAACCGGATGGTTCATAGTTCATTTTCAAACTTACCCCCTCAACATTGGAGGCATAATTCTACTCCCCACCCCATGACCTCACTCAGTGAAGAGGAAGAGGAGATTAGGTTCTCAGCTTAGCTCAGTTCCTAGAGAGCACAGTTCAGATTCTAAGTCCAAAATTCCCCTGGGCTTGGGCTAGCTGCAACATCTGGCCTGGAATCCTGGTTCCAAGGTCACCATGGCTCAAACTCTTAGGTCTGGTGGGATTGCCACCTGTACTTGAAACTAAGAGGAATGTACAGGACTGAACAAGAAAAACAACCAGTCCTAGGGCCTAAAAGGAGAGATGAAAGGGAGATGTCTCCCCTCCTAGTTCAGTGCATGGTGCCTGTGTTCTGGGAGAACTATGATTCTCACCCTCTGGCAGCAGGGAGAAATGTATAGAAAAGAGACTATATAGAAAAGAGAGACACCATCTCAGTCTGGCCAGTTTTAAAGCCACCACCTGTTCAGATTTTGCAGCCAATAAAAGGATGACACTGCCATCTAGGAGAATTCAGGAAAGGAGGGTGCCTTCATGTTAGGCACACTGGGTATGCAAAGGTCAAGCCCCCTTATATTTAATATGGTAGTATTTTTTGCAAATACTTGGGGCCTTGTAATACAGGATGATCAAGCATTCCATGAAATGATATTTCTTGTTGCCTCTGGATGCATGATGAAAGCAACTCTACCAGTTTCATTTTCACCTCTCCAAAGAGGCTCTGCCTGTTAAATAATCTTTCCATTTAGTTTCAATTTCTGGTTTTGTTTATTATCAACCATGTAAAGATTGATAACCATCCATTTGTCCTACTAGTTTTTCTACTTCTTGGTAACTGGATAAGAATCTTACATTCAGAGTACCAAGAGTCAAATTGTTCATAAGTGGTCTAAAAAACATATGGGATTCTTAGCATCCTCTGCCTCTTTTTCTCCTTTATTGATGCCATAATTGCAGAAATGGAAAGAAGGCTGAGGCCCATTTTGTAGCACTGTGTGTCATGAATTGCCATGACCAAAGAATTCATTATCAAGTGGTTGCCCTAATGGTGAATGAGTCTCTATACTTAGCTAGACTGATGCTCAGAAAACAGACTTGGTCTGTATCTGGAATCCTTCCAGTATGGTAGTACTTGCCACAGCTTTCATTCCATTGGCATAGCCTTTGAGAACCCAGTATCATCTCCATATCATGCTGAGGCATTAGAGTAGGACTTTGTAAAAGCTAGTAGAAAGTAAAATTAGGAGTAAAGATGCCATATGTAATTGCAGTATCTCTAATCCAATTTTTTTTTCAGGGCATTTGGGGTTAAGTGACTTGTCCAGGGTCACACAGATAGTAAGTGTCAAGTGTTTGGTCTGAGGCCAGATTTGAACTCAGGTCCTTCTGACTTCAGGGCTGGTGCTCTATCCACTGTGCCACCTAGCTGTTCCCTAATCCAATTTGTTAAGAAGATAGTGACTCCAAAAAAAATGAGAAATGGACATGGGCTCTATGACCGTTATACATTCCATTCTTAATCTACTTGCCAGACAGAGAGTCACTGTGATCTTTATTGGGAATCTCAAGTAGAATATGTTCTTCAGATGTTGGCATTCACAGGTAACATTGTATTATTTGCTTTGAGCCTCAGAATACTACAAATCCATCTTAGACAAATCCACAGTCATTTGAAGGACAATTATCTTAACTATTCACATCAGAGACATAGATGAAAAGCATATATTCTCCAGATTGCAGCATACATACAGTTGCTTGGCTTGCCCTTAAAAAGTGCTTAGTAAATAAATAGTTAAATTCCGTATATAAATAATTATAAAATTTTAGTTTGTATATAGTTCTAGTTAAATACAGATAGCCAAAACTAAAAATATGTTTTTAATTATATATACATGCATATATATAAGATTTATATAAACATGTATATTATCTTCCCACGGCCTTGCTTTTAAAAGGTCCTTAGTAAATATAATTTATATTACATATATATTATGTTTATATATATACATGTATATATGTATAATATTATCTTCCCTTTGCCTTGCCTTTTAAAGGTGCTTAGTAAATGTTAGTTGAATTAAAATCTTAAAGGGCTGTTCTCTCCCCCCCATGATACGGTGGTTACTGTATTAATGGACATTACATGTACAATGTACAAAACTTAATGTACTTTGGGATCACAGATTGAATTTTTTTCCCCTGAGTATATCACAGTCACTTATTTCTTTTTCTTTTTTCTTGCTCTGAATAGACTCTTTTCCAAAGAAGAAAAAAAATTCAGCCTGTGACCCTCAAGTACATTAATTGTTGGAAATCACAATGTTTTTAAGGATCTAAATGAAAGTACAGTAAACCTCATGTTCAGATTGATCAGGACAAAAGATAAACTGGGAATAATTAGGAGTGATGCTGTAGAACTTTCTCCCACACAAGAGAGGAGTAGTAGAAGTTGGATGCAATGTTTAGACTGTAAATTTTTTTTGCAGTAGAACATCCCCAATTGGCATATAATGCCAAGTGATAAGCACTGATCCCTCATGGAGCTGCTGGAGAGTTCCTCTTGTACAAGGCAGCTTGCACAGAAGACAGACTAGGTAAACTGGTGTTCTAGAAACTTGTGAGCACATGGTAAAAAGTCACACACATTTGAATTATCATAAAAATTAGCTTTATGGAAACTGATAGTTATCTCAAAAACATTTTTTAAAAATACTTTTTCATCCTGGGTAAAGGAGGAAAAGAAATTACCCCAACTTGTAGTAATTTTCTTTATAACAATGTACCCATATTAGAACCTAGAAGAGCCATTGGGGTGTAGGTCCTGAGGGGGAGTAGGGTTGCAGATTGGGGAAAGGCATACTTTGCCACTAATTGTGGTAATTTACATGATGCTCACATAGGAAGCAAATATTCCCTTTTTCTTTTCTCTTTTCAGTTTTCTTCACTTATTCTACTTTGCAAAGGTAACAGCTTGTTATGAACTTAAGTATAGAAAAGAGAGACTCTTGTTCATATTTAAAGAACATTAGTAATAAAAACATTTCCTCAGCTGTGACAAAGAACAGCCTTTGTTTAAGGGTTAGGTATGTCTAAGGAAGTGACTTGTTCAGAACTAAGGAATAAAATATAATTCATCTTATCTTGTGTAAGGAAAATTGTCCTAACTTGCATGCTGCTGAGTGCTTAATTTATATTTAAAGCTGAAGTGGTGAAGCACTTATATTTTTGCCAGGAACTTCCCCCACTCTCCCAAATATGTTCACCACCGGAAAAACTAGCTCATTATTTTGCAAGGTAATATGCCTTTGTTGATAGAGAAAAGCATAGTAATTCAGGTTGAAAGATAAATCTAAATTTTTATATATGCAGTTGTGTAGATAATTAAAATCACTTGTAGAGATATGCAGGATTAGAGAGTATTGGAAATGGATTAGTTTGCATCTTTTAAAATGAAAACAAAACAAAACAAAAAAACAAGATAGGAATCTCCAACTGGTAGGTTATAATGGATGGGTGGATCTTCTAGGTCACCAAGCTGTTTGCTACCACAACAGCCCCTTTTCCTGGCTCTTAATTGGAAAAGGAATTACATCTGGCAGGCTGCCTGCCCTTTGAGCCATCTCTTCCTCCCAGGACTTTGAAGAAATCACAATTAGCTCCTAATCAGTAAGAGCTTGGATCCTCTATTCTAGGAGTTGTAGTCTCAGTACTTAAGATTATGGTGGTGAGTCATTTGTTATTAGAAGGAATTAAGAGGTAATGAGTGTAATGGAAAGAATGCTACATTTGAAGTTTTGAGACCTGGGTTAAAATCCCACCTCTCCTACTTGGGATCATAGGGTCATAGATTAAGACCAGGAAGGGACCTTAGAGATAGTTTTGGCAATCTGTGTTTAACTAGATCTATATACAAACTAAAACTTCATTTTAACAATGGAGACTGAGATGAAAGGACTTGTCTAAGGTCATGGCTACCCCCAAGATACGAACCTAGGCCTCCTGGTTCCCAATCCAATTTCCTTTCTACTACATGAAACAGATCGGTAGATTTGGGTTGGTCCAAGTGCTTGTTGAGATCCCTTATAGTGTTCAGAATTCTGTGATTATTTAACCTTTGCTTTCTCATCTGCAAAATGGGGAAGCTGGGTAGAGGTAGACTAGGTCTGTGGTGTCAAACTACATAATCTCTGCTCTTGCATATTGACCAGAAAACCACATATTCATATTTTCTGTGTTCTATTGTATTTTTATTTGTTTTATTAAAGATTTCCCATTTACATTTTAATTGGTTCTGGCCTCACTGAGAAGTCTTTGATATCCCTGATCTAGCTCTAAATTCTATTTACTTTAAATCAGGTGAAACTTGATTTGCAGTTTTTGTTGTTATTTGCATTGGATTATGAAATCATAAAAAAGAATTTAGATGTCGTCTACTCCCACTTCCTCATTTTATAGATTAGGAAAAAAGTTAGATGATATACCAATAGGTATTAAGTTAGTGGAGCCAGGATTTTTGCTTATGTCAGTTTCTTTTTTTTGTACCATACCCTAAAAGATTTGCTTGCCACAGAAAATTAGAAATGGTAAAAATGGTTAGAATAGGCATGATCTCACAAATGAGGTTAATCATAATAATTACACGATTACGATTTTATACATATAATAAGCAGTGGATAGAGCGCCGGCCCTGAAGTAAGGAGGACCTGAGTTCAAATCCAGCCTCAGACCAAACACGTGACACTTATTAGCTGTGTGACCTTGGGCAAGTCACTTAACCCAATTGCCTAAAAAAAAAAAAAAAAAAGACACATTATACAAGTCCTTTTAATCCTTGCCTATAGTCACAGTAAGGATAAGAGATAAGACTTAAATCCCAAACCTTCTGCCTTCAAATGCAGACTTTTTTGGGTATTGGGTGCTTTCATTTCAAATTTTTAAATATGACTTGGTTATAAGGGTTCCTTGGGGAAGGAGATAGATGTATAAGGTAGAAGAGCTAAAGTAATTTCTACCAAAATCATTAGATAGGTGTCATAGTTGATACTGAATGTTTAAAGTTTCACCAAGTTTTTAATAGATTTTTTATTCATTTCTTAAGTATTAGTTCATAATTTTTCTGAAAGAAGTCTTGAGTGTATGCTGTATGTTATGCCTCAATTTATGGATAAACATACTATCCACTCCAGGAAGTGTTACATCCTGTGCAGACAAATTGAAGATTGTTTTCCTCTTTGTTTTGTATTTTCTGAAGTGGGGATTTCATAATTTTCCTTGTCATTATTTTTAGCATCATCATCAGAAACATTTATTGAGTGCCTATCATATGCAAGTCATGGTTGCATTCTACCTGAATCGTACTTTGATACTATTTGTCCTAAAAATTTAGATGTCATGGCCCTAGTTCATCAGAAGGCAGGTAAAAAGCCTTTTTTTATAGGCCTGAAAGATCTGAGATGTAATCAAGATGGAATTGATCCTTGCCGTTTTACTTGTATTTCATAGTGTAAAACTCTTCAGCTTCTGTGGAGATTTCTTTTTAATGGCATATTCTTCAGGCAGCTGTTTTGTTTTCCTCCCCTTCCTTCTTTTTAGTACCATAGACCACATGTGCTCATACTGTTGATTAGCTGTAGGACAGAGAAAGAAGAGAAACTATAGCATTCGTAATTACCAGTAATTAATTCTTGTTGTGCCTTCTCATTTCCTCCTATTCTAACTCCACCCACTCCTCTTCCTGTAAATTCTGCTTTATGTTGACTACTTACGGAGATTAATGTGGATGGGTATACAGCTGTTGTCCTAAAATTTAGCATTCACCTTACTTTGAAACTGATTTTTATTCTGGCAGTGAAATGTCTCCATAAAACAAGTGTAAGAAGGAAATAGAGTAACCAGTCTATTTCTATTTGTTTTTTTTTTTAGTCATTTTTTTCAGTCATGTCCGATTCTTCAGGACCCGTTTTGGGCTTTTCTTGGCAATGCTACTGGAGTGGTTTGCCATTTCCTTCTTCAGCTCATTTTTCAGATGAGGAAACTGAGGTAAACAGGGTTAAGTAACTTGTCCAGGATCACACAGCTAGTGTCTGAGGCTGGATTTGAACTCAGAAAGATAAGTGTTCCTGACTCCAAGCCTGGCACTCTATCCACTGTGCTACCTAGTAGCCCTCAAGTCTCTTTCTAGGGGCTATTTTTTCCTTGCACCTTTCCTGTCTGTTTTCCATTTGTACCATTTCTATTAATTAACAAATTTTTTTTTATCATCTATTACGTATTAGGCTGCAAAGAATATGCAAAAGAAATATGGCATAGTACCAGCCCTCAAAGAATTCACAGTATGGAAATGCTACATAAATATATAAAACAATTATAATGTTAGGCAGTGTATAATAAGCAAATTAGGACTGAGAGTAAATGCTACAGATGTTCAAAGAAAGAAGAAACCCTTATGTCCTCTCACAAGGTATGTTTATGTCCCCATAAACATACCTTTACTCTGAAGTTAAATGGGAATGAAAAGAATATGAAATCTGATAAACATCAGTTAAATCTCACTATGTGTTAATACAGACATACATTGGGTTTCTTTTTTAAAGGAAGTTTTATTCTTAAAGCATTTCTTTAAAATCTTAGTATGTTAAGACTGGGAAACAACTTTGAACAGGATACAATTGGGAAGGGCATGTTTCTCAATTACTTTTTTTTTTTTACATTTGACTCTTGAGTTATATGGTACCTCTGTGTTTTATGGAGGTGAATATTTCATCATACTTGCTATAATCATAAAAAATATATCAAATCTTCATCTCTATAAGGTATACATCTGGAATCAGTAGCAAATTAGGACCAGTGAGAGGTGAGAGTCACATCTCAATTATCTTTAGGTGAGTTATAATAATATAATAATAAATTGTAGTAGGTTGTCTGTAGGTTATGTTGGCGCATAGAGACATTAGAAGATCTAATATGCTTTGTGGTATTTTAGGCTTCAATTATTTAATGCCTAGACTAATGTGAATGGAAAAGAAGGGCTATAATAAAAAAAACACGATAAAGAAATATTCTGTAAGACTTGTTGATCAATTGGATGGAAGTGGGAAGAGTGAAGTGTAGGATGTAAACTCATTTTGAGCATGGGTGATTTTTCATTTTTGCTTTTTTGTCTCCAGTCCTTTACATGTATTAGGTGCTAGTAAGTGATTATTGAATTGAAAGATTTGTGAGTATTGGGGCTCACATTCTTGAAGCATGGTAAGTTAATAGTCATGGAGAAATATTTGTGAGGAAAGGTTGTTTTCCACACCAGTATGGCCACCCCTTAGAAATGTCTTATAAATGATAATAAAGGGGAAGAGAGAAGAAAAGTAGGAAAAGTAGATTTGTGATAATTAAGTAGAAAATGAATGGAAGATCTCTTTAAGGAACACCATTAGAAGAAGAATAATAGAATACCAGGGAATTGTCTTTGGTGGGTGTGTACAGGTGATGGATTAAAAGGAAGAAAAAAGGGGAGCTAAGAAGACAGAGGAGAAAGAATCCATTGGCTTTAAATGTCTAGGTAAGAGAGCTTCTTAAAATTAAAGCCTTTTATAGTCATATGAAAAAATGCTCTAAATCACTATTGATTAGAGAAATGCAAATCATAACAACTCTAAGGTACCACATCACACCTATGAGATTGGCCGACATGACAAAACAGGAAAATGATAAATGTTGGAGAAGATGTGGGAAAATTGGAACACCAATGCATTGTTGGTGGAGTTGTGAAATGATCCAACCCTTTTGGAGAGCAATTTGGAACTATGCCCAAAGGGCTATAAAAATGTGCATATCCTTTGACCTAGCAATAGCACTTCTAGGGCTGTATCCCAAAGAGATCATAAAAATGGGAAAAGGACCCACATGTTCAAAAATATTTATAGCAGCTCTTTTAGTGGGGATAAAGAACTGGAAATTGAGGAAATGCCCATCAATTGGGGAGTGGCTGAACAAGATGTGGTATATGAATATAGTGGAATCCTATTGTGCTATAAGAAATGATGAGCAGGCAGACTTCAGAAAAACTTGGAAAGACTTGTATGGACTGATGCTTAGTGAAGTGAGCAGAACCAGGAGATTGTTGTACACAGTAACAGACACGTTGTACAATAACTAATGTTGACAGATTTAGCCCTTCTCAGCAATGCAAGAATCTAAGACGTCTCCAAAGGTCTCATGATGGAAAATGCTATCCACATCCAAAGAAAGAACTATGGAGTTTGAATGCAGATTGAAGCATACTGCTTGTTATTTTTTTTCTTTTGTTGTATGATCTCTTTGGGATACAGAACTAGTAGTGGTATTGCTGGGTCAAAGGTCACAGTTTTAAGCCCTTTGGGCAGAGTTCCAAATTGCTCTCCAGAATGGTTGGATCAGTTAACAACTCCACCAACAATGCATTAGTGTTCCAATTTCCAACATTTATCATTTTCCTGTTTTGCCATGTTAGCCAATCTGATCGGTATAAGGTGTTACCTCAGAGTTGTTTTAATTTGCATTTTTCTAATCAATAGTGATTTAGAGCATTTTTTTTTTATATGACTACAGATGGCTTTAATTTCTTCTTCTGAAAACTACCTGTTCATATCCTTTGACCATTAATCAATTGGGGAAGCATCATCCATTTCTTAAGGAAAACATTGCTACTTCAAGACACGTTATGATGTACCACTAATATTCTGATGATCTGAACTTGCCATAATCATAGTAGATAAATGAGGCCAAAGATACTTTGTACAGCTATCTAATTTAGAGAAGCAAATACATGATACTGGAATGTCAGGTTTTTTCCATAACATATACGCTAAGCAGAAAATGTAAAAGAACAAAAACAATAAAAGTAATGTTTGTTAGCAGTAGTTGAGATATTTCAGGAGAGATGAGATGTGAAGAGAAGCAATGGCCATATTTAGAAAGCTGCCTCAAACCCAATAGTATCTATTGAAGCAAACTTGATGACAGACTTTTTTCCTTTTCATGAATCATTGTATTCCTATAAAAGCGAAAATTCCTCTTCATCTAAACAAATGGCTTCCACATCTGTTTTCTTAGTTTCTCAAAAGGGTGTCTTCAGATTGCATTTTTTTTTTAAAAAAGTGTTTATCTGCGTAAAATGAAATAGAGTCAAAAGCAGTTTACACATCAAAATTCAGTTGGTCTACAGTTTGTGAGAATTAGTTGAGAATGAGGTAGAAGAGCGGAAACAACAACAACTTTTGGAATTTCTTTAGATGTATTCTTTTCCCCCAACAATCTTTTTTAATTCCTTTTAAAAAATCAGTTGTACAGTTCAGAGCTGATCACTAGGTTAAAGTAATGAGTCATAGCATATTGGGCCTTCCTCTCCTGTCGTTATGGTTTTCTGAAGATCAGTATTTAACATTAGTGGTAAGAGAATTAAGTGCCAATGAATTGGGAAATAATTATTTTAGTTTATGTTTTCCTTGGGAAAAAAAACAAAACTTCCATCTTTCCCAAAGAGCTATACATTTATATACCATTTTTTTAAAGTCTCATGTGCTCTGTTTCTGAAGCAATTCTGAAATTTCAAAGCTCCTTGCTCTATATATTCACTCACAAGGATTATACCTTTTTTCTTAGTCTCTTCTTACTTGACAGGCAACCATGTCCTTGAACCCATCCTACCATTTTAAAAATAAAGAATGAGAAACCTCTAAGCAGCTTAAGTGTCGGCTTTTTTGCAGCTGACAGGAACTCGATCTACTACTTGGCCTCTTCATCAGGGGACCAATGTGCCAGTGGTGTGTAGATCAGTCTGACTATGCCATTTGCATTGTGACATGCCTTAGGTTACCAGCTGATGGTTTGGGAGGGTGGGAGTAGGGGAGGTCATGGTAGTAGCCAAAGAGTGTCGTTATCCCCTTTCTTACTATGACAGAGTTATAATGGGTTCTCTGGGGGATGGGTAGCCTGATACATGGGCTGTTTGCCTGTAGCGAGCAAGAGTCCTGTCTGGTTTTCTGCACCTGATGGAATTTTTGGACTGTGGTCGAAGTGATTGTCTTTCAGAAAAGGTTGCAGCAGCACCAGTGCCTCCTACCCCACCTGTTACGGTACAGCTGTCTTTTCTGTCAAAACAGTGCCTTGTTCTGGGGTTAAAGGTGGATGAAAACTGTGACTAACTTGAGACGATTGATGTTAGAAAAATCTAATTAGTCAATAAGGCAATTAATTCAATCACTTATAGCTTAGTTTCTCTTCCAGGATATAAAGAATGTAATTTAGGAACACCTGTATATCGTGTATTCTTGCCTCTTCTCTCCTTCATTCCACCTCTGAACATCTCCAAAAGGATGAAGGGGCTGAATAATTTACCATAACCTGTTAATGTGTTTTCACTGGACTGTTATCAAGTTCTAGCTCTAATGAGCGTTAATAAATGATACCAAAATAAATCTTAAGAATTTCCCTTTCCAAATGCAGTAGAAAGCTGGCAAGAAAAACAGTACTTATATAGGAAACGTTCTAATTCATTGGCTTGTGAAAGTGAATTGATTGGTGCTAATTCCTCCTGTTGAGATCATCGACACTCTCATTTTGGTTCAAGACAGGAGAGTTGTTCCCTGCCTTTTGCCTGCCACTATTGAGGAATCGATGGGAGGGACCTCTGTTACCAGCTTTCAGCGTTCTCAGTTACTGATGACAAAACTGTGCTCTCCTCTTTGGTGCTTCTTTGAGAGCTTAATACAATTGTTTGTATTAGGCACCAGCCACCTGTTAGTATCGTTCTTGTTAAAGGTCACTGTGTGGTGCCTTATAGTCTGACTTCAGCAGCCCTGTATCAGGTTTGTTGTTGGCCACAGGTTTGTGTGACACTAGACAAATGTTGTGACAGAAAGAATGTGTATCTGATTTGTGAAGGGGATGGGAAGGTAGTTGAAAAGCGAACAGTAAAATGCTAGAAAAATAATGGGATAGATCCCCAAACTGCTACCTTGTTGTTGTCAGTCTAAAGTTTTTTGTGTTCCGTGTGTTCTTATCATTACTGTAAAAAGAGATTCTAGCATATTAAGATTATTTACTTATTAACATTTGCGTTATGTTTTGCTTTATGATCCATTATACCACCCTCCTGTTTTGTGGGTGAATTCATTCCGTTCACATTCATATTTAATACTCCATTTTTCCATACTGGACTCTTAGTCTTACCTGTAGTGAAAAGAACGCTGATCTTGAAATCACAGGACTTGAGTTAAAAATCCTAGCCCTGACACGTGCTACTTCTTCCAATCTTGTGTAAGTCAACTGATTTCTTTGGGCCTTACTTTCCTCACTTGTAAAATGTGTGTTAGTTAAAATGACCTGAGATTTCTTCTGTAGCTCTAGATCCATGATCTTGTCTAAGACAGATTAGGAGAGAGCTGGGAAAAAAATGTGGACCATGGGGGTCATAGATTTTAGATTTAGAGTAGGGTGAAACCAATTCCAGTACAATCGTTCATTACTTCAGCAAAATACTTAACTGGCTCCTTCTTCTTTACCATCTTCTATTCTACAGTGTCTTATCTGAGGACATTGATGTACTTTATACTAAGTTTGGAAATTTAGTATAAGTTCCTTTCCTTTTCCTGAATGCAAACCCAAATAATAATGCAAGAAGACTTTCTTTAAGGTGGTGACCACTATATTTTAGTGAGTTGACTACTTAGGGCTATTTAAATTTTCCATTTCATCACGTTATTTGTTTCTTCTATTAAAAAGTCCAGTTCTGCCTTTAGCAGAAGGAAAAATAAGCCAACATTATCACAGAAAAAATTGCTTTATGGGTCAGATCATTTCATCCATCCAACCTAGCATTTAGTGTCTGACAGTGGACATGTGGAAGAACAAGGATGTTGTTAGTGATGTCAGCTTCAAAAAGCCAGAAATGTACCCTGCATTCCATCAATACCTCACTAATTCTTATGGTCTCTAGGATGAATTACAGATGAGTTTCTGGCTTGCATAGGCAGAGAGAGTTTGCACACTGGGAATTATTAACAAGGGTAGCTAGTGGCATAGCAAATAGAACACCAGGCCTAGAGTCATGAAGACTCATCTTCCTGAGTTCATATCTGGCCTCAGACACTTATTACCTGTGTGAACCTAGGCAAGTCACTTAATCCTGTTTGCCTCAGTTTCCTCATCTGTAAAAATGAGTGGGAGAAGGAAACGGCAAACCACTCCAGTATCTTTGCCAAGAAAACCCCAAAAGGGGTCATGAAAAGTCGGACATGACTCAAAAGTGACTGAACAAAAATCTGGGTCTGTCTGGCCTTGCTCCTCTCCCCAAAACAACAACAACAATCCTTGAATCTATGTTTTTGTACACACATGCAAAAGTATACATAGACAGACACGCACGCAGGAGAACTGAGAAATTCCCATTTATAGTGGGGAGAAAAGTGCATATGTAAGTATGTAAAGAATAAATACAAATGAATACAAAGTACTTTACTGCAAGCTAGTTTGAGAGGACACCAACAATTAGGAGATCAGGAAATACTTCATATAAGTAGATGGTAAGTAGATTACTGATAATCTGATAATACTGTCTAGGAAGGATGGAAAGATAGGATGCGACTAGGTTGTGAAGGTCTTTGAAAACTAAACATAAGAATTTATGTTTCATCCTAGAAGCAGTAGAGTTTATTGAGTAAGGGAATGACGTGGAAAGATTTGTGCTTAAAATCACTTTTGGCATCATTGTAGAGGATAGACTGGCCTTGAGGCCAGGGATGGAAGGCTCCTGCAATAATTTAGATAAGAGGTGATGAGGACCTGAAATAAGGTTGTAGCTGTGTGAGTGGAGAGAAGGTGTTGGATACAGGAGATGATAGGGCAGTAGATATGAAGAGATTTGGCCACTAATTGGGTAAATAGGATGAGAGAAAGCAGATGCTTCTTAGAGATGGGAAAAAAAAACAAACTTATTTTTTTTTTTAATGAATGAAGACTATTCAGTCACTTGCCAACATTAAGTTTTACTATTGGGTGGCCAATTGTTTATAATCTTCCTATCTTTAAAGTTAAACATTTTTCAGTATTTTGTGCTATTGTTTTTTTCTTTTAAGAAATGAAACACTTAAGTCAAGGAGAAATTTATCTTTAATAGGTCATAAGTTGTCATTAATAATGATAAAATACTATTTAAAAGAAAAAAAGATATTTCAAGTTTTGAGAATGCTAATTGCCCTTTTAGTTGTGAGTGTAGTTGTGATTTCAATTTTTCTGTTGCTGAACTTCATTATGTAACAATAGTCAGCCTGGTTCCTTCTTCCAAAATAAGCAGTTATGATTGATTAATTAAAAACTTTCGGGCCATTTAGATGATTTTATTTATTTGGTTATTTGCACTCTCATGTATTTAACTCCCAAGAGTTAGTGGTTGATGCCGATTCCTTCTTCAGAAATCAGAATTCCAAAAATAAAAAGACTATTTCCTCTGTGTTTGGCGCTAGTTGAAAATGCCAAGCATAGTTTTTTACGAGTTAGAGAGTGAGGGGAGGAGAGGAGAAAAGTTACTTGTAAATCATTTAGCCATTAACCTAATGTGGTAGATTTATAAATCCTATTACTATAAGCCCTTTTCATTTCCACTGAGGACAGGGCATGCTTGACCTTGCTAATGTAAAATTCATTCTTCGTTAAGTGATTACTGAAGTAAGACACTTTTAGTTAATTTTAATCAGGTTGTATAAAACTTGCTTGTACAGTAATGTTAACTAAGATATGGACACAGTTTGGCCACGTCTTAATTAGCCCTGTACGTGAGTTAGGTGAGAAGTCAATCAGGAAGCAAAGACTGTGAGCCTTCTGACACTTAACTTTGCTTTGAAGGAAATTCCACCTGATAGGCTGAAGCTTTAGAGTAGGGAAACGAGCTAAGAACCACTGCACAATATGTGTTTTCAGTCTTGTAGGCGTTATGTGGATTTTAAAAAATCTGCAACCTTCATTCCTAGAGTTTACTTGAGAATTTTTAGTAGTGTTTATGGCAATAAATAAACGCATAGTTTCAAAGTTCAGTTTTTAATAAATATCTTTACTTTTAAAGTAAAATTTAGCGTTGTAAAGTTTAGCCATTAGTGATTAATTTTGGACTCAGTTATTTTAGTAAGAATCTGAAGTCTCCCACCAATGAACATGCTTGGTTAAATGAGTTTATAAAGGCATCTTTCACACCTCTACAGGGCTTCATTTCAGATGTAATTGTAATAGGGTATGGAATGAGGTCAAGTAAATTGTATGAATAGTTGAAACATGAGGATGCAACTCAGCAGTGTGGCTTAGGATGGTTAGGGAGGGAGAAGGAATGGAAATTTGAATGTTTTATTTAGGGGCAAAAACTGTTTTTTAAATAAAATTAGAAGGTAA
This sequence comes from Vombatus ursinus, assembly GCF_900497805.2. Classification (NCBI taxonomy): domain Eukaryota; kingdom Metazoa; phylum Chordata; class Mammalia; order Diprotodontia; family Vombatidae; genus Vombatus; species Vombatus ursinus. Next base: position 1,275,366 of record NW_020954740.1, read on the forward strand.
AGATGATTTTTTGAAACAAGCAAACAGATGAATAGAATTAGGGGAGAAGTGAAAGGACTGAAAGAAGAGGTTCCCCCCCCAAATTTTTTTTCTTCCACAAATGTTCATTTCACAGATTCAAAGGTGTAGAGTTGCTGAATTTCTAACTACTTAGATCAAAATCAGAATCCTTTCATTGTAGGAAAATAAGAAAGACATATAAACATTATTAAATATTTCAAATGGTATTGTTTATTCAAAAGTGTTTTAAATTTTGTACACTTGAGATGCCAGAAGATTTAAATGACAAATTAAGGTGTTTTTTTAAATAGTGTATTCTTGGTAATAATGGAAGTATGGGGGAAGTACATTTGTTAGTCATGTTTATAATTAAGGGGTCTCCATCACTGAAGTAGAAACGCATTCTTCTTGAGTATTTGTTTGCATTGCAATGTACTGTGTTTGAACTGAATCACTACTTCTTAGGTGGGAAAAGTTAGGATTTAGATATGGATTCAAGCTTGAACTGTTGTTATTTTTTTTTTAAACCATCTTTAAAATCCCATTATACTGGAGGTAGGTAGGCATGTTCATCAGTCAGCGATTCTGGCATTAAAAAGCCAGTCTCCTAGATCTTGTACTACCAACAGAAGCTTAATCTTTCCTCTTTCCAGAGATCTTTGACTTTAGTGCTTGAAGTTTACAAGATTACAGATAGCCCTCAGGCCTAGTTGATTGTTTGCAGTAGTTGGAATTTGTCATGCCTAGAAGCTAAGAAAGTTAGTTGAAGAAATAGGGATTTGCATAATGAAGTGAATCATATGATAATGGAGGTATCCATGAGTGTTTCATGTTTTACTATTTGCTTTCAGCTTATTTTTATGGGAAGGCGCTCATCTGTCCTTGGAATAATCTGAGAGATACGTATTCATCTTTGTAGAATTTTAAAAAATAATCTGACCCAGGAAGATTGTATGGCTTAGTGGAAAAAGCCCTGGGGTAGAGGTCAGGGAGCCTAGTGTTCTGTTGCTATTTTTTTCTTCTAACCAACTGTGTGACTCTTGTCAAGGCGTCTTACCACTTTGCAACTCAGCTTTCTCATCTGTAAAGTAAAAGGGCTAAGTAAGGAGCTGAAGGTATCAAGAAAGGCCTAATAGAGGAGGTAGCTTTGAATTGAACTTTGAAGGTAGGGATTCTAAGATAGAGGTGGGGAGAGAGTGCATTTAAAGCATGGACAACAGCCCGTGCAAAGTCCTAGAGAAGGGAAATAGATGGGATGTTGTGTAGGAATAGTAAGTAGGTTAGCTGGAATGCAGAATGTATGAAAGGGAATTAAATATGATAAGCCTAGAAAGACAGGCTGGAGACAAATTGTGGAGGACTCTAAATGCTAAATAGGGAAGTTTGTATTTGATTCCAAAGGCAGTAGCCCTTTGAGAAGGGAAATGACCATGTCAAACCTGAGCTTTGGAAATATCACTTCAGCAGTAAGATGGAGGATGTATATATCAATATGAAATGTTATAAGTAATTTAAATGGCCTTAAAGTACTTATTGCAATTATCCAGTTTTAAATTTAACATACAACTAATTAAGTCACACAGCTTTTGTACTATCTTACTTGTATAGTAAACGTGGATCGTTCTTAAAATGTTAATTTCTTTTATAATATTTGAAAGAATTAATGTAAGGGAAAATGTAATGTAATGAATGATATTTCCAGATGCTTCTGTGTGAAAATAATTCACTTTATGTAGCTCTTTGGAATTTGCAAAGCATTTTGCTCATAATAACCACATAGAGTAAGTAGTCTAAATGTTGTTATCATCATCCCCACTTCACAGATGAGAAAATTGAGTTACAAAAAGTCATGTGTCCTAGATCACTCAGCTAGTGCCAAAGCTAGGATTTTAGGATATGGATACAAGTCTTCCTGATTCCAAGACCTTCTTTATTATGCTACTTGCATCAAGGTTCAGAATACTATAGAATCATGCAAGAGGTGGACTAACGGGAAAAACCAAATGAATGAAGAATGCTTGTCGTCTCGACTGTGAAATTTAGTTAAGATGGGCAACATGTAGAGTTAGTCCCTCAATGTGTATGTTTTGGACAAACGCTATAGATGGACAGTGCTCGGTCCAGGCTTTCATAGAAGGAAGAGGGCTAGATTATAAAAAAGCATGGTGTTTTCAACAATCATTAGCTACGATCCTGAAACATTACATTTGTAACACCGATAATCTTGTGCTAACACCATTTGTCTGGAATCATATAACACTATACTCTTCTGAAGTCATTATTATGGGGGATCCAGAGGGCAATGGAGAGAGATACGTTGGGTGTAAGTAATTTACTGGAATCCGTCAGTCAATTGATAAGCATTTTTTTTTTCAGCGTCTTCTATATGGAAGGCCCTGAATATACAAAGAAAACATATAGTCCCAGCCCTTACAGAGCTTATATTCTACTTGAGGATACAACATGTACACACCAGAGATTTTGAGGGGAAGAGAGCACTGACAAGAAAAAGAACATGACTAGGTTCATGGATGACAGAAACAGTCTCTCCAGCTTTATAGCATCTGTTAGAGCTTGTGCTCCACTGGCATAACCTTTGAGAACTCAGTTACCGCCATGCCTTGATGAGGCATTGAAGTAGGACTTGAGAAGAGGCTTCCTAATGTGTGGTTTCTAAAAATTTCTCTAATGTATTTCCAATTTTATATGTGCGTTCTTGCAGGAAGGAGCCTCAAACCATTAGCATCTTCAGGTTTCCATTAAGTTGCTCAATTATAGTCTAGATTTTTATAGTTAAGTTTGTGGACTTTGGTATATTTAGTATATTTGCTGTATATAATATCTAAATGATACCTACAATATATAAAAATGGGCTAATTGTTAGGGATGTTTTAGATGTCTGGAATTGTCCTTTTATGTTTTACTTCTTAAATAGTGGCTGCTTGATACTTGTATAATGTACCAATAAGCACTATTTTAGTCTGTCTTGGCATGAGTAAACATTTAGTATAATATCTTATTTTAGCAGAATATAAATATGGAGAAGGCATAATTGTTATGTTAGAGATTACTTTTACAGGTTAGTGCCATTTTTGGTAATTGGTCTTATGTGCCTATTGTTTAGTAACCTCTAGACTAGACAAATAAGAGGTACATTCTCCCTGCCTAGGAAAATATAGATTTATTCTTTAGAAAACAGAATCAGCAGTGCATTTTGGATTTCCTTTCTACTTCCCACTCCTCTTTTAGAGGCCTGGTTAAGACACTTTTTCATCTGATTTTAATTCCCGCTCTCTTCTTTTCCTCGTTCCCCTCCTCCCCATCCTGCACTGTTCAGCCTAGCCTACAATGATTGATATGATGGCAGTGCTGTCATTCTTGTTAACAAAAAAAAGTCATTTTTGTTCTAGGTATTTTAATAGAGTCCCATTAAAGATGTATTGCTGACTGAAATATCGGCATGAAGGGCTCTCACTGAGCTGAGCCCAGGAATTAAGAAGTCAGGAAATCGGCTGCTGCTTTGCAAGAGAGCCTTGTGTGACACAGAATCTCCTGATTGGGGAGATCATTACTGCTATTATGACTCGACTTGCGTAGGAATTTTAAATTCCATCTGAATGTCAGTAATAACCCTCTTAGCAAATTATCCTGAATAAAATCACGAAGGCATTTTATATAATAGGTGTTGAATTACTGGATAGATTTGCTAATTAAATACTCTTTGTTCTGCTGCAGTTGACATTACAGGGTAAGATCTTGAACAATTATTCTCAACAGCTGTACTTTGTTAAGGGAAAAATTAACCACAAAGTTTATTTTTTTACACTTGAAGTTGGCAGATTTTTGAAATGTGCTTGAAAAAATTCCATCATCCAATTGGTAATGAGTAGATAAATATGCAGGTGTTGCTGTGAAATCAGATAACTGCAGACTGCCTTATTAATGAATTTAGTAAGCCTTTATAACCTTCTTTTTTCTTGCTGCTGGCACTTAGAAGTGATCCTCTGTCAGCTGGGTGTAGCCTTAATTTTATGACTGGTACTTTGTGAAGCCAACTTGAGAGCGGTCATCTAGTAATTATAATACCTGCATTGCCATTGTGCACATACAGCATTGTCTTCCCTGAGGTCAAACTTTTTAAATGGGGGGAAAAACAATATGATCTAACAAGCCCTTCTGACTATTGTTGCTTTCAGGATAATCACACAGTTTGAACTTTAAGAATTTGATTTATTTTTAGGGATTGTGTATTTATCTTATTTTGGGGACTGTGTTATACGGAAGAGTTGGCCAGAGAAGTTGGAACAACATATTTATTTTGGGCTGAAAAATTTTAACTTCTTTTTTGCAGACAAGCATTTATTTGGCACCTCTGCTGCTGATGCTGTTTTAGGCATTTGTTCAGAATTAATGTTCATGCTTTTAGAAAATTTTACCATCTAAAACCACATTTACATAGGCAGAAACCTAAACATCTGAAAAAGGGATAATTAAATATTAGACATATCACCATGTACAACTGACAGAACAATCTTATTATGAGAAGGAAGGAAGCAAACAAACATTTGTCAAGTGCCTATGATATGTTAAGCGCTTTATAGATATTCTCATTTGATCCTCATAACAACAAGCCTCATCACTTCATGGGGGGATGATAGCCTTGTTTAGATACTGTGGATAAGGGGTTATCTAGATATCTTTACTCTGATTAATCAAAGAAGGTTTAATAAAAATGGTGGCTTAGAATTAGGAAGAGTTTTGAATCTTCATCCATACTAGCTTACATTTGTATAGCACTCTCCTCTTCATATTTGATCCTTATAGTAATACTGTGAAATAGGTAGAACTTGTGTTATGATGTCCACTGTATAAGTAAGTAAAATTTAACTCAGACAGTTTAAGTGACTGGCCTGTAATACAGCTAATAAGGGACAGAGCTCTGACTCAAATCTGTGCCCTTTCTGAATACAGATTACACCATTCTGCATCTTCTCACATTGGAAATGGCTTATGTATTTTGGCAGTTAAAGCCCTCACTTTGGGGCTCTCAGCAAATATAGCCAATTCCTGGACTTTCACAAAGCAGACACTGGGGCAAACTCACCTTAATATAACCTGTTAAGCACGAGACTGAGAAAACTTCCTTTGCCCCTTGTCTGCAGCTGTAGAGCTAGGCTGTGGGACAGCTTTATAGAGAAATATTTAAGTTAGCCTTTGTGGGAATTGACTTAGTGGGGATGGGCAGGGGAGATTTGCTTCCTAGATTCTTGGATTTAGAGTTGGAAAAGGGTCCTTAGAAGTAATTTAATTCACTTCTCCTTTTATAGATGAAGAAAACTAAGGTCCAGGAATGTTGTAACTTGTTTTTGGTCGGAGGAATTTGATAATTTTTGGTAAGGAATTTGAGGGCAAAAACTGCTTTAACGTAGAGGGTAAGGATTGTAGACCTAAACCACAATTCATTTAAAAGCTGCTGTGATGGGGCAGCTAGGTGGCTCAGTGGATAGAGCACTGGCCCTGGAGTCAGGAGGACCTGAGTTCAAATCCGGCCTCAGACACATAATACTTCCTAGCTGTGTGAGTCTGGGCAAGTCACTTAACCCCAATTGCCTCACTTAAAAAAAAAAAAAGCTGCTGTGGAATCATTAGTACCACCACTAGAGAACCTTGGTAGTGGCTCTCAGTGTATGAAGGTGGAAGTTTTGAGAACCAGGGAGTTTCAGTCATTCAGGTGTATGAAGTATCATAGAAAGTTAGAACTGGAAGTGACCTTAGAAATAATCTAATTTAACCACTTATTTTACACATGAGAAGAATGAGTTTTGCCATTGGTCATAAAAGTTGTCAGTGACAAAGATGGAACAAGATTACAGATCCTCTACAGACTGATAGTTCTGCTTACTGCTTTGAGCAGGAAACAATTGAAATGTGTTGAAAAGAGATGGTATCTCCATCATGATAAATTTGATTGGAGTTACTTTTCCCAATGGTATTGGCTTATGCTTTTCTGTAATAGATTTCTTTGTATATTTTAAATATGGAAGATAAATAACTTAATTTGTTACTTAGTGCCTTGATGACAGAGGAGTGTGTATGGCAGCTTATGCAGACGTGCAGAGATGGATGTAACAGAGCAATCAGAAGACAGTGCACCACCAGTGGTGCAAAGGGTTAGATGAGAGGCCTGTCAGGGCCAGTTTTGTAGGTTCTTGGATACCAGGCTGAGGAGCTTTTTTCTTTTGGCAGTAGAACATCATTTAACATTTCTGAGGAGCCTGGCTGTGGCTTGCAAGGGGTTCTAGAGCAGGGAGAAAATACAAGCAGGAAGACCAGTTAGGAAATTTTTGCAAGTAGTCCAGGCTTGCAGTGCTAAAGAGCCTGGACAGGATGCTGATGGGAATATGCACAAGGGAAGAATCACTAGGATTAAGTGACTGATTGAATAGGCAGAGATGACTCCACAGCTCCTAGTCTGGTTTGCTGAAAAAATGGTCTTTGACAAAATATATGGGTCATTAAGGTAAATAAAGGAATTTTAATTCATGCACCTTAAAATTGTTCCTAGTTTAGATAACGTTTTAAAAGGCTATGGGTGGACATTAAAAAGTCCATATACAGACCAGTTTAAAACAATTAAAAACATTTGGGAAATTGAAAAAAATTTATAAAGTGACCTTAATGATGAATTCTGAGTAAAAGCCAAGAGTCTTGGTCCTGACTCTGCCACTAACTAGCTAAGGAACCTTGAGCAAGTTGATCTTGGTTGTAAAATTAATAGATTAGACTAGATGATAGCTAAAGCCTCTTTTAGTTCCAACGTTCTGTGACTACAACTGTCAGGATAGACCAAACGTTCTTAGCTTTTTGTGTGTGTAGGGGACCTGTTCTCAGAATGATATTTTTAAATGCATAAAATACAATAAAATGATTGCAAAGGAAACTAATTATATTGAAATAAAGATGTAATTTTTTTCCCGATCTAAGTTCACAGATGCCTGGAAATTGTGCCAGACTCTACGTTAAGAACCCTGGCATAGAGAAAGCTAAAATTTTGTTCACTGATGAAATTATGGAAAATTCAAATAGACCCTTTTGAACTTGTTGAGAATAAAAATCAAAAGAAGAAACCAAAGCCTAGCCACTTTTCTCTAAGGGAGGAAAGGGAGGAGAATAAGCATTTATATTGTGCCTATTACTTGCCAGGCACTGTGCTAAGTGCTTTTTACAAATATTATCTCAGTTCATCCTCACAACAACCCTGTGAAGTAGGTACTGTTATTATTCTCATCTTAGAGTTGTGGAAACTGAGACACAGATTAATTCACTTTTCCAGGGCCATAGCTAGTAAGTGTTTACCCTTTCTGTATTATATTTTGTTGTTGTTATTTTAAGAATGAATAATGATAAGTATTAAAGCATTTATTAAGTCCTTACTATATGTTAAGTGTATTTACTTATACACTGTGCTAAACCTTGAGAATACAAAGAAGGCAAAAGCAGTCTCTGCCTTTGAGGAACTCACATTCTAATGTGGGTGAGAACATACAAACAACTCTATATGCCAGATGTATACAGGCTAAATTGGAGGAAATTTCAGAGCTATCTGTGGGACTGTCATTTGAACAAGCACTTTCTATGAAGTTTACACCCCCCACTGTTCAAATGTGAATTATTGTTAAGTACAAAGGTAGGCTGTGTTTTTTTCCTTGCCATGATTTAATATAATGTTTGAACGGTAGATATTATATTGAATCTGATGTTTCTTCAGTGTGCATACTCCTTCTATACATCCAGGTGGAATTTTCTCAGAAAAAGGGAGTACACACACAAAAATAAATATTTGTGTCCATTAAATTATTATCTGCATTATTAATTCTAGCAAACATTTCTGAGAGCTATAGATAGGCAAGTGTAGTTGACAGAGTTGTTCTGTTGCTTCGAGGGTTGCTGGTGGTGATGTTTACTTGGGTTTCTGTGGCTAGAAATGAATGCAATTTAAATGAGAGCTAGCCCACTGAGATGGCTCTTCTGTGCAGTTCTGACACTTCTCCTTCAAAGAGCAACAGTTGGTGGCAGCTCTTTTATTGGAGTGAGATTTAGAGAGAATATTAGATGAGAACTTAAGTCCATTGCAGTAGATGGCATTGTTTTTCTTGCCAAACTCCTCACAAGATCTTCACTTTACCAGAAAAAGTGTCATTGATTCACTTAGTTGGCATTTAGCAAGTGCTTACTATGATATGTTACTGTACTGGTTACTAGAAGAGATCTGTACAGATAATCAGAATACTAAACAGACTATGAGAAGAACATAACTGAGGTGCAAAAAAAGTACTGTGAAGATGCTAAGGAAAGGGAAAAGTAGCAAAGAGATCTAGGAAAGCTTCATTGTGGAAAGAGTATCTTTTTCTCTCTCTTTCCTGTAAGTTTTATAGAATACCCTCTTCAAAAAGACAAATGCCAATAATTATTTACCTATGGATATACATTTCTAGAAAGAGCTTATTAAAAGAACAAAAATATGCAGACTTTACTTGATTCTCATGTAAAAATTTTTAGATGCTATTAGTTTCTTGTTACTGTATGGAGTAGAACAGTGGAAGGGGTGGTTGGGTAACCATTTGTAAGAAGTGGTTTGTTTTGGAAAAGCTAGAACATTGGGAGTTTTATGTTTATGCTTTGCAGGTATGTTTATATATCTGTTTTCTAATTTTCTAATACATTAATCTTGCCTTTTTTTAAAAAACATATTTAGATTTTGATGCATACCAAGGAGATGGTGCAAAAGGTAATACTGAACATTTTCATTACACAACAATTCTTAAATATCACACCTGGTGAAGTCTTTGTATTCAAAGAAAATTGTAACCCAAACAGAGGGAAATCACTTCTTAGGATGCCTAGTTTACTACTGTAATCCTCACTAATGGATTATAGCTTTTTTCTTTTACCAACACTGATATGATCTAGCCACTGCTTGAAGCCTATATGTGAGTGTTTCAGGCAAATTAGCAACAGTGCTAATTAGAGTTTACTTACAGGCCTTTATGCTGTATGTGTTCTAGTGTTGTTTGTTATGATTGATTTTTTTGGCACCCTTCATATTCTGCTAAATAGTGTTTGATACTAGTAAGGGTTTGACATGGATTTGTGCCCCTGAAATGTTTTGTAAAGTACTACGTTTCAGATTTTTAAGCTGCTATTATAACCAATTATCATGGTGGTACATGGGAGTCAGGAAGATCCTTTTTTTTTATATTCTAATATTTTACTTATCCATTCTTAGTTGTTTAAATTGCAGTTTAGTTCTTCTATCTATGTTATATTTATTTTGCTGCATCACTTTCTTTTTATTTCAGAGCAAGTAAGTGGAAATATTTTGTGTTTTGCTTTCTGTTTACTATTCTGAATTATACTTAGAGCCTTAGTTTTTCATTAAATTAATAAGTCAAGTATATTGGGTAAACCAAGTGAAGATTTAAAACCAGTCTTGCTCTTGAATGGTGAATTTTGGTTTTAAGTTATCCAGTATGGGATATATGGAATATCTTTAGCTATATTTTGAATTAAAGGTCACTATGTACATATTCAACATGTTTTCTTTTCATTTAGATGAACCTTGAAGTTATTTATGGAGATACAGATTCAATTATGATAAATACTAATAGCACCAATCTGGAAGAAGTCTTCAAGTTGGGGAACAAGGTGAAAAACACTTAATGAAATTGTTTGTTTTATCTGTTTTTGTGAGTTGTGTTTGGACATGCAGGAATCAAGTAAAAGGTGTATTGTAAAAGGTGTATTGTGTATTGTAAAAGTGATTTTGTCCATAGTTGCATTCCTTAATTGATTCTCATTTTCTCAACTCAATAAAATTTATAGGATTATATATTTATCCCAGAGATGATCTGTTTCAATTCCCTCATTTTTCAGATGACCTATCTGAAGTCTAGAGTGGTTAAATGGCTTCAAAAGTCACATAGCTAATAAGTAGTAGATTGGGATTTGATTCCACATCTAATACTGATGAGCTGAGCTGCCCCTCCAAGTTTCCCATTCCATTTTTGGATAGCCTTAATTTCTTCTTCCTTTTTTTTTGTGGCTAGACAATGGGGTTAAGTGACTTGCCCAGGGTCACACAGCTAGTAAGTGTTATGTGTCTGCGGTCGGATTTGAACTCAGGTCCTCCTGATTCCAGGGCCAGTGCTCTATCCACTGCGCCACCTAGCTGCCCTGGATAGCCTTAATTGTTAGGAGGTTCCTCTTTGTATCTAGACATAATGTGAATCTCTCTGACATCCCACATGTGCTAGTTCATTTCTCTGAGACCAAGAAAAACTTGTCTAGTTTTCTATGTGATAATGTCTCAAATAGCCAGAGGCTAAAATCATTTCTTTAAATCTTTAAATCTTCTCTTCCCTAGGGTGACCATCCCTAGTTCATTTAGCTAGTTTACTGCTTTTCTTTCATTTGTTAGTTTTGGTGGAAATATATTAAAAAAAACACAAAGGAATTGCTTTTCCTCAGATTCCTCTTTGATCTAAAAGTATGCTAAATACTGTGGAATACTTAAATATGCTCACGTCATGTCTGATGTCTTTTGTAAGAAAATTATGGCTCTAGAATAATTAAAATGCTTGATTTTTTTTTTGTCAGAAGGTCTATACAATGCTCTTTTGAGGCAAAATGAAGTTTTAAAAAAATAAGTAAATATATTCTGATACATGCATTCATCCAATAATTTATTAAGGTATTTATATGTAAGATATTGTGGTGGATACTTTGGGGAAAGTAAAGAGGCTAAAACCAACCCTAGAGAAGAGATGTATAAATGAGATGTTAACTAGCAGCAAAATGTAACATGCTTTGCATATATTAAATCCTACAAGTCTTAAAGTGCTGTGTAAGTTATCAGTAGTTACAAGTGTTAAAAGAGTTGTATAGACAGCAAGTGCCTTCATAGTTCTGAGCAAAGAGAAGTTCCTTCTACCTGAGGTTACCATTCGTGGACTGTCTCTACAAATTCCTTTGTTACCAGGCCACAGGACAGAGTTTCTAGGGGTGATAGGATACTTTTGTCTTATCCTCTGTACCCTGAATTAACAAGTAGTTCGTGCATAGACCTGATTGCCTCTTAGATAATCTAGCCTCATGTAGATTATTTCCTATTTGCCCTGATGTCCTGTCTTATTGAAAATGAGTAAAGATCATTTTCTACCGTTTGCTTTCACATATTTATAGCTTACCCTTTTCCTTCATCATTCACTCCCTCTGCACATGCAACTGCAGTCTGTCCAACTAGCTAAGCAGATGTAAAGATTAAAAGCTTCTAATGGATTAATAACCTCCTGTGTGTCCCCTAGTGGGTAATGGTCTGTGAGCTTTGGAAGTCAATTAAGGCATTAGCCTGGCACTGAGTTTTAAGGTCACAGATTCATAGGACCATAGATCTAGAGCTGGAAGAGACCTGGAATGCATCTAGTCCAACTTCCTCATTTTGCAGATAAAGAAACTCAGTGCAGAGGAGTTTAAGTGATGTGCCTAGTGTCACATAGGTTGTCTGTGTCATGGACAGAATCTAAACACACATATTATGTTTTTTTCCATCTTTATACCCTCAGTTCCTAGGACAGTGCTTTTGATTTAGGAACTTAATACAAGTTAATTGTGTTGGATTGAGTGTGTGTGTGTGTGTGTTATACAGCGTATATGCACTGTGTGTAGACACATACGCACACATGCGTGTGCACAGACATACGCATGATAGCAGATATTGGTGATCTTTTTAGAGGGCTCTTGCCAAGTTGTCATTGAGTAAAGGTGCTGGTGGATCTGTCTGTTAGATAGGTCTTACTAAAAGTCATCGCTCTTTCCTGTAGAAGCCCGTGGAGTGTAAATTAGTCTTTTTAAGCTTTTTGCTAGAGGTATTGTCGGGAATGTCCTTGGGGAACACTTAGCTAAATCTGAGGCTCATGCATACAATGAACAGATAGGTGGTACATGCACTTATATGCTTGAATTTTTAAAAATTATTTTTATTTAGTTTGTGTAGACCTCATCTGCACAAAATTATCATCCCCACTCTCACATTCCTTTGCGTCTTGAAGATTTTTCTGAGACAGGATGTTCTTTTGTATGCCAGTACTCCTAAGAGGGTACCAAAGACATTTTTACTTATTTTACACTTTTTTCCACAATTAAATATGTTGTTGTTCAGTTGTATCTGACTCTGTGACCCCATTTGGGGTTTTCTTGGCAAAGATTCTGGAGTAGTTTGCAATTTCTTTCTCCAGCTCATTTTACAGATGAAAAAACTGAGGCAAACAGGGTTAAGTGACTTGTCTAGGTTCACATAGCTACTAAGTGTCTGAGGCTGGATTTGAACTCAGATCTTTTTGACTCTGGGACCAGCAGTCTATCCACTGAGCCACTTAACTGCCCACAACTAAGTATGTGTGAGTTATTTTATATAGTTTGAGTTGCTTGCTCTGCTGGTCCTTTGATGTGCTCATACAACTTTGTATTTGTGTATCATACATGTTTATGTTATGCCTGACTGCCTAGTAAGTGCTTGATGTTTGTTGACAGACTAAGTGCATCCATTCAAGATGGTAATTTCCTAATAGATAATGTGCTGCATCTATTGAACTTTTTTTTTCTGGTTATACTGGGAGTAGTATCCTACTCAGACAGATACTAAGTAAAAAACAATGCCATTATATTCCATTTTTGTTACATTAAGGGATTTATGACTTAATTGTTCTCTCCACAGAGCATGGAATCTCCATGCTTCATGAGTAATAGCCAAAAAAAAGTCACCTGGTTACCATCTCTCTGTTTCTGAGCCTATGCCAATTTAGTGAGCCTGGCTCTCTCTTATGAGAGGTGTGAGCAGTGCTCCATCAGGTCTGGACTTGGAGCCTTTATTGCTTCAGAATACATATAAAAACTTATATTGTGTTGTCACCATCTTAAACAAACAATTTCCTTCTCTCAAAGGAGGGGAAACACCCTTTACAAGCGGACAAAACAGTCCCAGAATGGTTTAGAACAGGGTGACAGTGAAAAGTCTGTTTACGTTAATTTTATGAAATATATATGTGCATCTTTTGATCTTAAAGACTTGTATTAATGGTGGACATTTTCACAGGTTAAAAGTGAGGTGAACAAGTTGTACAAGATGCTCGAGATAGATATTGATGGAGTTTTCAAATCTTTGCTCCTGCTAAAGAAAAAGAAATATGCTGCTTTGGTGGTGGAGCCAACCTCAGATGGGAAATATGTCACCAAACAAGAGCTGAAAGGACTAGACATAGTTCGAAGAGATTGGTGTGATCTTGCCAAGGAAACTGGAAAGTGAGTTCAACTTTCAGTTTTGTTTTTTTGGGGGGGGGGGGCCATTTTAGGCAGTGAAGTGTCTCTCTTGCTATGCTCATGGAGACTAATGACATTTGTGAAGGACACCTACAGTTCTGTCTCATGTGAGGGCAGTTGCTTATTTGTTGCTATTATTAACTGGTTACATATTCACATATTCATAATTCTTAGGTTAACAAGAGCTGATTTTTGAAAGTACATTAATACTTAGAGCTAAATTTATCCAGTAGCAAGATATTCAGTGTAAATTGTATCTGTCAAATTTTTGTTGATAAAATGCTTGCATTGTAGAGTTTTACAACTTTGATATCTTTCAGATTTTTTTTTTTTATCTTCCTAATGAACTATGTACTTTAATTGCAGGAAAAGTCATGTGTGTGGTATCTGAAGGTTTCTTTTAGCCCCATTGGGGCTAAGCATAAGAGAGTACTCATTTTGTAGCCAGAACAGTTTTGAGGTTAACTTAAGCCATTCATTTAAGGAAGTTTCCACCATTGTGGTAGTCACGTAGATCCCTTGGATGTCACTCTTTTATCCTATATCTGAAAGATAATTTTTATTTACTTTGTACTTTAGTCCCAAGATTTATCTGTAAATATCATGCTGGAGTCATGTCAATCCCCTCAAGTTTTGACTGTTAAGATATCGCAAACAAACGCCCATAGACTGACACTTAAAATTTGGAAACACAATAAAAAGAACTGGGAATGTGTGTTTGCACCTGGGCATGTACATGTACACATGCACATGCAAAATCATCCCAGTATAAAGTCCTTTCTTCAAAGGTGCTTCAGGCACTTTTCTGCATTCAAATGTTATTGATTTAGATGTTATTGAAGTCCTAAGTGTTGAAAGTGTCAGAACTTTGAGTAAATAATTTTTAATTATTTTAAAATATTTTGGGGAATATTAATATTTTCCCTGTTTTTCAATTTATTTATTGCATTCAACTTTCATAGGGATCACATTTGATGTTAATAAAGAGACTATTCTTGATAGCATAGAACTGGTCATCTGAGTTATAGTTCACTGTTGGCTTTGTATGAAATGTAGTTTGAAATAGTTTATAGCTCCTAAATGTACTGAAAGATGAAAAAGACTTTGTATAGACTGTCGATTAAACTATTTTCTTCAGCTTTGTGTTTTCCAAGAAAAGATGCATCATAATAGAAGTAAATTTCTCTGAGTTAGAAATGTATTACTAATTAAAGCTATACAAATGTTTTTTGTCAGAGTTCTTTTTCTGACAAATTATAATGCAGCTGTCAAACTCTGGCTCTGCATTTTTCTTGGCTTCTTTATTGCTTTTCCCAGTCTTCCCCACCCCCCAAGGAGTGTACTCTAAGGTTGTTGTGATATAGCATGAAGTGCAAGAACACTGGGGAGAAGTGGAGGATCAAATAAAAGTTTGAGAACTGTTTATTTTATTCTTGAAGGATTTCTCATTCGTACTCACCCAGGTTGTAGTCATCTTGTTGAAGTTTTTGGATTGAATGTAGATATGTATTATAAACAAAGAGAACAGCATCATCTTTCTGTTTTAACCTATGTGGGGTGTGAGGGCTTTTGTGGCTTCACATTCGTTTTTTATTGGACACACCTTTATGCACATCCTAGTTCTGTTCTATGTGAAGTTTTTATAGGTTCAAAATGCCAAGCCAGACATCATAGTTGCTACCAACTTTGAAAGGGTCCCTTTAAAGGCTTTAGCAGTAAGTAAAACAAATAGGAATAGCCTTTATAGTATGAGCTAATAGAATTTTATCTTGTTTCTAGCCATTATTTTAATGAAATATGTTTTTACTTTTCCTTTTAACCTATTTCTTTTGCAGTTTCGTCATTGGTCAAATTCTTTCTGACCAGAATAGGGACACAATTGTGGACAACATTCAGAAACGGTTAATAGAAATTGGAGAAAATGTGATGAATGGTAGTGTCCCAGTAAGCCAATTTGAAATTAACAAGGTAAATAAAGCTTTTATTATGCTGACCAGCTAATATTGTGTTTCTCTTTACCCCCAAATATTTGAAGAAGCTCTCGTCTCTACAATAAAGGTAAACTCTAGGAAGTGATGAAAAAAGTTATTAAGTTTGCTTTAATTGCTTAATTACACCAGTATTTGAGGTGGTGTTATATTGTAACTCTTCCCCTGTAATCCCTTGATGTTGCCACATCTACGGAACCAAGGACAATATAAGGGTAAGGCAAAGGACAAATCACTGAAACTGAAACTCTCTTGACCTGGATTTCTTTATCCATCAGATGGAGAAAGTAATACCAGTAGTAACTCTCTCACAGGGTAGGGTACTCTGTGTAAAACCCTTTATAAACTTTAAAGTGCTAGCCATATAAATGTTTGTTGTTGTTGTTGTTTTTCTTTTTCTTTAGTACTTATATTTGCACTTGTCCCAAAATTTAAAAAAAACTGCCAAGCCCACTAGTAAGTGATTTGTCTCTAAACATAATTACTGTTCAGGTCTTTTTCAGAAGGTTTTTTTGAATTAAATAGTGGTATCAGTTCCTATGTCCAGAAAAAGGTCACAGAATCCATAGGAGTTAGGGTTAGAAGATGTTCTGGACTCTATTCCTTTAAAAAAAATTAGGTATCTTTTGCTTTTACATCACCTTCATTTATATATCTTATCCATTCCACTCTTCCTACTCAGCAAGCAATCTCTTGGAACATATAATGAAACAGGAACAAATAACGAAATAGGAAAAAAACAGAAAAACTACCAACTGAGTCTGAAATACTTGCCGGTCAACACCCCTAGTCTCTCACCTCCTTAAAAAGGGAGAGAGGGATATTTTCCCATTTCTTTCCCAAGGCTAAACTCCAAAGTGTTCAATTTCATTTTTTTGTTGTTGTTATTTCCAATTATTTTGTTGAAGACATTACATATGTTGTTTCCTAGTTCTCTTACTTTGCTGCAAATCTGTTCATGTAAGACTTCCCATGATTACCTGAATTCTTCATATTCATCATTTCTTTCATCATTATTTTTACTATAGTAATATTATATCATATATGTTACAGTTTTTTTAAGTACTATCTAATAGATGAGCACCTCTCTGTTACCACAGAAAGTGCTACTATAAATATTTATGTGCATATGGGACCTTTTCTTTTTTTTTTTTGTTTCCTCTTTGGGGTATATACCTAGTAGTGGAATCTCTAACTTGAAGGTTATGGACATTTATTTACCTTCTTATTGAATTCTAGCATAGCTGAATTAATTCATAAATTCTCCAACAAAGCATTAGTGTGTCTTTCTCTCATTAGCTGTTATACCATTGATTTTTTTCATCTCTATCAGTTTGTTTGGTATGAGATGAAACCTCAAAATTGTTTTCATTTATATTTCTCTTATTAGTTATTTGGAGCAGTCTTTCATATTAGTACATGGCAAATATTTTCAGTACTGCTTGTTTATACTCTGACTACATATCCACTGAAGATTACTGTCTTCATGTTATGAATATGAAAACGGAGGTATAGGAAGTCAGAAAGACTTGTTTAAGGTCATATGGCTAGTGAGAACCCAAATCTCCTAATGACCAGGTTAGCACTCTTTCTGAGACTTGAAAGTTAATTCTTTCTTCACATGCTTTTATTTCCAAACTATTGCATAGAATATAGGAAAAATGTGGGGTTATATCTTTCTTAGGATGTTTGTATAAAATTTCCATGAAAGATCTAAGATTTTTCCAAAGCAACCCATATTTCTTTATTTCTTTTTTCTTCACCTTGATGTAATGTCATTTTTTTTATCTCTAATATCAACATTCATTGACTGATTCATTTTTTAAAGAATGTTTATTAACTGTGGTGTTTTGTGTAAAAGGTACTTTGGTATAGGTGCTAGAAGATATATAAATGTAAAATTTGGTCTCTGCATAAGAGCACAGAAGCGAGATAAGACAAGTAGACGATAATTGTAATTGAAATTAGAATGTAACTGGTACCTAACAGAGCATCTGTAGAATGAGAAATCATAAGAAGTCATTACTTCTGACTAGGGGGGTGGTGTGCAGCGTTAGTAAAGGAAGCCTTTATGGAGGAGGTGACATTAGACTTGTGCCTTGAAGAATGAGTAGGATTTTATTGTGATATAATTGGTGCAGGGAAAGACATTAACCTAAGCAATCAGGACAAGTTTTTGGTGGGTGGGTGGGGTAGGGTAGGAGTAGGGATAGAATCTAGTTTGCTTAGAGTATAGAGTGGCATTAATGTGAAATAGGGCTAGAAAGGTTAGTTGAATCTAGATAATAGAAGTATTTGAATATCAAGATAAAGAAAGTTTGAATTTTATTTGGTAAGGATTGTGGAGACACTGCAGGTTTTTGAGCAATAAAATGATATAATTAGTTAACAAATAATCCCTACTCCACTAAAATTCATAAAAATTTAATACTCTTAAGACTCTACCAACACAATTTGAAAAATAGATCAAATTTCAGTAAGAACATATGATCTGTAATCCTGGGAAGATGGTAGAAAGTATAGTAAGCTAGATCTTAGCTGTCCTCTCTCCATGACAAATAAATGAAAAAAAAATTTTTCTTTGACAAAATCATTGATGATGAGAAGAGGAAAATTGAAGGAACTCACTGTAAGGTAATTTTTGCAGAAAAATACCTGAAAACTTGCTAATTTACTCAGTCACTCCTGGTGCTTTTGTACTTGCATGACCCTAATTTCCATCTCCCACCCTGCAACCTCACTTTACCCATCTCTTCCAGGCAATAGCCATATGATCAAGGGTGACCCATGGCCCTTGTGACTACTCCAGTTTTATGCATTGCCTTTTGGAGTTAACCACTTGCCAGTATCATTTGCAGACCATTCCCAGCAAGGGTTGAGGCCCATGAATTATGTGAATCCAGAGAATCTAAACAGAGAACAAAAGATTGTGATTTTTAAAAAAAAAATATGGAGCCTAGGGGAGAAGTTCGTCAAGGATGAATGGTTGAAGAAGTGTGGTGCTGAGTATAAACAATACCATATAGGTAAAGGCGAGTATTATTCAGCAAAAGTAGAGAATAAAAACAAGACTAAAGCCTACAGTACTTTCTTAGTGTTTACCTTCAGCAGTGTTCTTGAGTACCTATTTCCCTCTAATATCTTTTTGATTCTCTGCTGGGGTAAGATGAGAGTCTGAATAAAGTGAGTTTCAGAGAGAGCAGTGTGGAGCCCCCAAAAAGTAGGACTTTAAAGAGTCGATAATAGGACCAACTACAATATCCTCTTACTATTTTTCCACATCATTGTTCCAATGGACTCTTGGTGGTCAGATTTCATGCAACAGTGGTTTCAATGAAAGCATTACAGCATATTTTTTCAAAGCCCTGTGATATGACATTCAAGTAATACTGAGACCTAGAATGGTTCAAAAAGTCAATCAAAGAATTAAATGAAAATACTTTTATATGACAAAAATTGTAACTTGAGAAAGAAATGAACAAATTTAACGAGACTAAAGAGTTTAGAACAAAATATTGAAACTATTCAGAAAAGTAGGTTCACTGAAAAAGAGATCAGAATTAGAACACAAAACCGCAGAGGCAAAAGGAAAATTAATTGAACTAAATTGAAAAACATAAGCACACCATTAAACAGGAATACAAGATTTGGTATGAAGAGACAATCTAAGAGACTAGTTGTTACATAAGAGCATCATTTAAAAAAACAACAACAACTTGTAATTGTAATACCAAACTTCCAAAAACCATACAGAAAAATTTCCCAGAAATATTAGAAGCAGATGGCAAAATACTGGTAAAGGTAATCCATAGAATACCAGTAGAATGAAATTCCATGCTTAATTTACCAAGAAACATTGTAGTTAGATTTCACAATTTCAGCAACAAAACAAACTTTTCAAGAATCAGAGGAAAAACCTTTCATATTCCAAGTCAAATTCCAGGATTACCATATATAATACAGGAAATCAAAAAAATTCGAATATGATTTTCTAAAAAACAAAGATCATTTGTGTCAAACAACATAGTATGTGTCAAAACATAGTTGGCGGGGGTGACTAGGTGGCGCAGTGGATAGAGCACCAGCCCTGGAGTCAGGAGGACCTGAGTTCAAATCCAGCCTCAGACCAAACACTTGACACTTAATAGCTGTGTGACCCTGGGCAAATCACTTAACCCCAACTGCCAAAAAAAGCCAAAAAAAAACCCCAATAAACCCAAAAAAAACATAGTTGGCAAAGCTGAGCCACAGTATTGCAGAAAATAATTGGACATTCTGCAAAAGAGAATATGTCATTCTTTCAAAAAAATCCAGAGGTGAGCAGGATTTTTCAACATGGATAAAAAGAGAAGAAAATTTTAATTTAGAAAACAATTAAACATTCATTTTCATGTGTCTAAGGATAGACAGGGCCATGGTTGTGGGATAGGGAAGTAATTTTGTTTGAGTTTCCCTAAAACATAAATACACAAAATAGTGCATGTTATCTGAGAGATGCAAGAAAATAGAGAATATCAGTGGCTAAAAGAATCTAAGGATATATACATATATAAGAAAAAATCAAGATGGAATATATGAAAAAAATATGTTAATAATTGAGGGACAGAAAAGATCTTATTTCCTCTACAGTAAATCCAACATTGTAGGTTTTGAGATAGTATAGAGCTACTTCTTTTATAGAGCAGCATGAAGAAAAGTAGGGACAGGCAGACCCAGAAAAAGACTGTCAAAACTAGAGAGGAGAAGTGGATAAAGAGGCTTTTACCTTCTTCCCTGCCTTTAGAGTGCCAGGAAAGTGAGAATGGAACAGTGCAGGGAGAGGAATCAGAGAGAGGAATGGAATTGAATTCTGCCAATAGAAGAGATCCCACAGTACATGGAAGTGGGAGGGAGAGATGATAGATTTTTTAAAAATTTAGTTTTTATTGATATCGTAATTGATCAATACATTGAAAAAGTCCCAAAACATGTACAATGTGTAACACCTATGGACTTCCCACCTCCATGAAGTGGTGAGTTTGGGGTGTTCTCTCATATCTCTTCATTTGATTCCTGCTGAATCTTTATAATTTTGTTACATTTACTTGGAAAGGAAAACCTGTGAGGCTGTTACAGTAATCTGAGTGAGAAATGATGAGTACCTGAACCAAAGTGGTAGCTGTGGGAGAAGAAAGAAGAGGGGTCAGATGCAAGAGATGATGTAGCAATAGGAATCATTCTTTCAGTCATTGAATATTTATTAAGCACCTGCTATGTGTCAGGCACTGTGCTAAGTGCTTGGGATTTGAACATAAAAAGACAGTCTCTGCCTTCAGAGAGCTCACTATCTGATGGGGGAAGAAAATATATGAAAGGGAAAGTGGAATGGGGCACAGGGATAGGTACGACAACGTAAGTATGATCATGATGAGGTCCAGTCTAAAGGAGGGTAGCCAGGTGGGAAATGAAGAGATAAGCATCTAGGGACCTTCTGTAAGTGGAGGCTTTGAGAGAAGTTCTTTGCTGCACTTTGCAAATCAGAGGGACGGAGAATACTGATGACTGTGATGAGGTGTGAGTACTAAGGCTGGTGCAATCTAATGATGAATTTCCTGATGATACAGTGCTTCCTAGGAGGCTTGATCATGATAGAGTCCAGTCCAAAGGAATGTTGCTGGGTGAGAATTGAAGAGAAATACCAGGATTTGACAAGTGATTAAATGTGTAAGAGGAGAGAGAGTGAAGAGTCAAAGATAATGCCAACATTGGAAACCTGAGTCTAGAACAGGGGTGAGGAACCTGCAGCCTGTGGCCTTGTAGGTCCTAGGGTGTGGCTTTTTGACTGAGTCCAAGTTTTACAGAAAAAATCCTTTTATTAAGGGGATTTGTTCTGTGAAATTTGGATTCAAAGGGCTGCACTTGAGGACCTAGAAGGCCACATGTGGCCTTGAAGCCACAGGTTCCCCACCCCTGGACTAGAAGGATAGTAGATAGAAAGAAATAGAGAAACTTGGAAGAGGGTAGGATTTGGGGAAACGGTAATGAATTCTGGACATTTTGAGTCTAAGATGTCTCCAGTTTGAAATGTTTAATACACAATTGATGATGTCCTTTTGAAGCTATGGGACTGGCTACATAATGCTATGTATCATCTGATTAGAGAGAACAATTAAACCACAGGAACCGATAAGGTCATAAAGAGGATACAAAGAAAGATGGGGGCACTGGTCAGAACCTTACATAATGGATAGGCCTTGCCTGTAGAAGCAGGAAGTCATGGGTTCAGATCCTGCTTCAGACATTAGTTATGTGCTCTGGGAAGTCATTGAACCTCTCTGACTCATTTTTTTCATCTGTGTAAGGAAGGGGTGGATTTGATGGTCCCCAAGGCCCTTCTAACTCTGAAACTATGATTCTGTGACCATCTACAGTTAGAAGGTGGGATGTGGATGATCCATCAAAGAATACTGAGCAAAAATAGATAGGTAAGAGGAAAACTAAGAGAGAGTAATGTTAAGAAAAGAAAACAATTAAGTATTGTTTGCTAAGAATTTACTATGTCCCAGGCACTCTGCTAAGTACTGGGGATAAAGATACAAAGAACGAAACAATCCCTACTTATAATTATTTTACATTCTAATGGGAGAGACAAATACATATGAAAATGAATACAGCCTAAATGTAGAGTTAATTAATATCTCCCCCCATAAGCATATGTTTACATAAATATAATCCTTGACCTCTCTGCAGCATTCGGCACTATTGATTGCCCTTTTCTCCTGTATACTCTTCTTCTCTAGGTTTTTGTGACACTGCTTATGTATGACTGGGGTTCCATCTCTTCACTGCTGATTGTTCTCTCAGTCTTCTTTGCTTGATCTTCCTCCAGGTCATGCTCACTAACTGTGGGTGCTTCCCAAATATCTAAACATGTTCCTCTTCTTCTGTGTTATCTTATCTGGTGAATCATGAGCTCCTGTGAATTCAGTTATCATCTTTATGCAGATGATTCTCAGGTCTGTTTATCTAGCCCTAACCTATTTCCCAACCTCTAATTTTACTTCTCTGTTCTCTGTTAGCTCTCTTGAACTGAGTATCCTGTAGACATCTCAGACTCAATACTTCCAAAATAGAACTCAACATCTTCTCTCCCCCTTCCCCCAAACTTCCCCTCTTTCACGATAGGGTGTTACAGTCTTTCAGCGGTACCACCATACTCTCAGTCCTCCAGGCTTACCACCTAGATGTCATACTCAGTTCCTCAGTCTCACTCATCCTACATATCCAGTGTTTTGCCAAGTCATCACATATCTAGTATACTACTTATTCCTTCTGTCCGACAACCTCTTACTTCTGTGATTTTTCATTGGTTCTTCTCTTTACCTGTAATGCTCTCCTTCCTCACCTCCATCTTCTGATTTCCCTTTTCTTGTCAAGACTCATTTCAAATTACTCCTTCCACAAGAGGCCTTGATGAAAACAAGAAAAGGGAAAATAGAGTGTTAGTCCTAAGGGTAGTCCTGAGTATCAAATGAGTGATCACGCTCAGTCTCCAAGGAGTGTTGATGCTAGTCAGGTTCTAAGGGTATGGCCTTAATAATTCCCACGTATTCTTCTTGTTCTGGTGTGGTTGGAGAATGGTTAGGGATGAGCAGGGAATGATAATGGTCCCCTCATGGCACAGAATATGCATAGCCATAATCAATGGTACAAATTTAAATTTTGGATCATAAAGCAAAAATATTTCTGTATATCCCCCATACTACCTCCTAGCACTTTGCATATAGTAGATAGTCAAATAATGTTTATTGAATAAGTGATTCCTGTAGTTTTTTTAAAAACCGAAATAGGCCATTGGAATGTGAAGTACCTTGATAGAATATGTTGTTTCTTGTTCTTTTATTTCTGGTGCTTGGCACAGTGCATGGCATGTATTTAGACCTTTAAAACTTGATGATTGATTATTTTGTGGAGCTTTAGAAGTTTTAAGTTAAGTGACTATGAAAGATATGAGATAGAGAGAGGTTAGAAGATAGGGAGTCAGCTGTATCACAAGTAACCCGGCTTGTCTCAGTAATCATTAATGTCTAACTGCATTGATTCTCTTAATTTAGCAAAGGATAATTTCAGGAAGTTATTAGATAATTTGAAGGCTTGGTAATATTCTCTATTTTTTTTTTTAGTTTTTAGTTTACTTAGATTTTTATTATTTTCAATGATATCAAACCTCAAAAATTGAAATTTCATTTCTACTAGATTGACTCTTGTCTATTAGATCAAAGAAAAGACATGAAGATATGATAATTAGGTATGTTATGACAATTTCTTAGTTGATATATTACGTTACATAATTATTACATTGTTAACATTTCACCCCAACATACATATGTGTGTATCTATATCTGTGAAAATTTCTTTTAAATTATTGGGAACATTTCATCCTTGTTTTTTAGGCGTTGACAAAGGACCCTCAGGATTACCCTGACAAAAAAAGCCTACCACATGTGCATGTTGCCATCTGGATAAACTCTCATGGAGGCAAAAAAGTGAAAGCTGGAGATACTGTGTCATATGTCGTCTGTCAGGTAAAATTATTTTAACTAATGAGACTTTCCCTAAATGTAACTTAGGAATCTGTTGATGAAGCATCAGAATACAATGATACCTATCATACTAATGTTAGTATCTTACTAATATGCTGAATTGTAATGAGATAGTCTGGTCTAGTCTAGTTAATTGAATTTTCAGTATTTTATAAATAACACTGTTCATTGTAATATGTTTCATTTCAACTTCATTACAATGTTCTGAGCAGGATTCTCTGGTTTGCTGCCATCATTTTGGTATGGCAGGTCTAAACCTGGAGGCAGCTGGTGGTGCAGTGGACACAGTACTGAGCTTGGCATCAGGAAAGCCTGAATTTAAATGCACCCTCAGACCCTTGTGTTACCCAGGGAAAGCCATTTAACCTCTCTTTGCCTTAGTTTCCATAGCTGTGAATTGGAAATAATTACAGTACCTCCCTCCCAGGGTTGTTGTGAGGATCAAATGAAATAATATTTGTAGAAAGTACTTAGCATGGTACCTGGCACATAGTAGGCACTATATAAATGCTTAACCCTTTCCCCTTCCCCAATCCCATGAGAAAAACAACCTGAAGTCCACTGTAAGGAAGATATTTTTATCCCAGATTAATGTCAATTTATTAAAATAAATGTATTTTCTTCCCATCTCATTTACTTAATTGTCAGTTGTGTTAATGAAAAAAAAACTGACAGACACTT